>NW_027206385.1:0-454691 GCF_024711535.1 Dipodomys merriami
ACCATAACTCTACCCCTAACCCTAAAGCTCATCCTAACCTTCACCCTAACCGTAAACCTAAATATCACCCTAACCCTAACCCTCACCCTCAAACTCAAGCTCAGCCTAACCTTAAGCCTAAGCCTAATCCTTACCCTAACCCTCACCCTCACCCTAGCCCTCACACTAAACCTAATCTTAACCCTAAACCTCATCCTAACCCTCACCCTCACCCTAATCCTAACCATCATCCTAACCCTAATCTTCACACCCAAGCTCAACCTCAGCCTAACCCTAAGCCTAAGGCTAAACTTAACCCTAACCTTCTCACTCACATTCACCCTAACCCTAACCCTAATCCTAACCCTAACCCTAACCCTTAACCTCAACCTACCCCTCACCCTAAACTTAACCCTAACACTAATCCTAACCCTAACCAAGGAAATAACCTTCCCCCTAAACCTAAATCTAAACCTAAACCTCACCCTCAGCCTAACCATAACTCAAACCCTCACCCTCACCCTCACTGTAACTCTAAACCTAACCCTAAAAATAACACTAATCCTAACCCTAAACCTAAACCTAACCCTAAACATAACCCTAATCCTACCACTCACACTCACCCTAACCCTAATACTAAACCTAACCCTGACACTAACCCTAACCCTAACCCTAATCCTAAACGTAACACTAACCCTCTCCCTCATACTAACCCTCAACCTAACCCTAACCCTAATACTAACCCCAACCCTAACCCTCACCCTCAGCCTCACCCTAACCCTAACTGTAACCGTAAATCTCAACATCACCCTTACCCTAACCGAAAACCTAACCCTAAACCTCACCATAACCCTAACCCTAAACCTCACCCTCACCCTAGCCCTCACCCTCAACCTCACCCTCAGCCTAAACCTGAGCCTAATCCTAAACCTAACCCTAACACACAAAGTCACCCTCACCCTAACACTAATCCTAACCCTAACCCTAACCGTAATCCTCCCCCTAACTCTCACCCTAACCCTAATCCTAACACTAACCCTAACCCTCAAACTAACCATCACCCTAACCCTGACTCTAACCCTAAACCTCACCCTCACCTTTACCCTAACTCTAAACCTAACCCAAACCCTAAACCTCTCCCTAAACCTAACCCTAAGCCTCACCCTCACCTTAACTGTAAACATGAACTGTACCCTAACAATAACCCTAACCCTAATCCTTAGCCTCACCCTAACCCTAACACTCACCCTAACCATAAACCTCACCCTAACCCGCCCCATAACCCTAACTCAAACCCTAAACCTCACCCTCACCCTCACCCTAACCCTAAACCTCACCATAAACCTCACCCAAACCTACATTCACACCCTCACACCGTACCTCATTGTAACTCTAACCCTAACCATAACAATAAGACTAACACTAATCCTAACATTAACCCTATCCATAACCATAACCCTCACCCTCAGCCTCACCCTAACCGCAAACTTAACCCTAACCATAACACTAACAATAACCATAACATTAACTCTAAACCTAACCCTAACCCTAAACTTTACCTAATCCTCACCCCCACCCTCACCCTAAGCCTAACCCTAAGCCTAGCCCTAACCCTAACCCTAACCCTCACCATAACCAAACACAAATCATAATGCTAACCCTAACCAAAACCCTAACCTAACCCTAAACCTAACCCTAACACTAACCCTAATCCTCACCCTCACCCTCACCCTAACCCAAAAAATAACCCTAACCCTCACAATAACCCCAAGCCTAACCCTAACCCTAACCCTCACACTAGCCCTCACCTTAACCATAATCCTAAAACAAACCTTATCCATAACAGTAACCCTCAACCTAACCCTCACCCCATTCCTCACCCTAACCCTAACCCTAACCCTAAACCTCATCCTAAACCTCACCCTATCCCTAAACCTAAACCTCACCCTAACCCTCAACTTAACTCTAAACCTAACCCTAACAATAACCCTAAACTTAAACCTAACCCTAAACCTCACACTCACCGTAATTCTAACCCTAACCCTAACACTAAACCTCATGCTAATGCTAATCATAAGCCTCAACCTCACTCTAGCCCTCACCCTAACCCTAAACCTCATCCTAACCCTAACCCTAACCCTAAAACCCTAACCCTCACATTAATCCTAACCTTCACCCTCACGATCGGCCTAAGCCTTCTAAGCCTAAGCCTAAGACTAACTCTAACCCTCACACTCACCCTCACCCTAACCTTAATTGTAACTCTAACCCTAACCCTAATCCTCACACTAACCCTCAACCCAACGCTAAATCTAACCCTAAACGTCACCCTCACCTAACCCTAACACTCACCCTCAACCTGAACCTCTGCCTAATACTAAGCCTAACCCTAACCCCAACCCTAAACATAACACTAAACCTAACCCTAACTCTCACCCTAACCCTCACCCTAACCCTCAAGCTTTCCCTAGCCCACACCCTAAACCTAAGCCTAAGCCTAACACTCACTCTAACCCTCACTCTAACCCTAACCCCAACCCCCACCCTAAACCTAACCCTCACCCACACCCTCACCCTAACTCTAATCCTAACTCTAACCCTAACCCTAACCCTCAACCTCAGACTCACACTAACCCTAATTCTAACACAAAACCTCACCCACATACTAACCTAACACTAACCCTAACCCTAACCCTCTACCTAACTCTCAACTTAAACCTAACACTAACACTAACTCTAACCCTAATTCTATCCCTCACCCTCACCCTCACCCTGACTCTAACCCTTACCCAAACCCTAAGCCTCACACTAACCCTAACCTAACCCTCACCCTCAGCCTCACAGTAACCATAACCCTAAACCTAACACTAACCTTATCCCCAACCCTCACCTTAACCCTCTCCCTAACCTTATATCTAACCTTAAACCTCACCCTAACCCTTACCCTAACCCTAAACCCCACCCTAAACCTAACCCTAACCCTCACCCGCACTCTCACCTAACTGAAACTCTAACCCTAACCCTAACAATAGCACTAACCCTAACCCGATCCATAACCCTAACCCAAACCATCACACTAACCCTAACGCTCACCCCCACCCTCACTCTCAGGCTAACCCTAAACCTAACCCTAACCCTAACCCTACACCTCACCCCCAACCTCACCCTCAGTCTAACCCTAAGACTAACCCTAACATTCACCCTCACCCTCATCCTAACCCTAGTCCTAAACCAAACCCTTTCCCTAAACCTCAAACTAACACTCACCCTCACCCTCATCCTAACACTAACCCTGAACCTAAACCTCACCCTAACCCTACCCCTAACCCTAACCCTAACCCTAAAACTCACCCTCACCCTAAACCTAACCCTAACCATAAGCCTAACCCTAAGACTAACCCTCAACCTCACCTTAACACTAACCCTAGCCCTAACCCTAAACCTAAGCCTAACCATAAACCTAACAGTAATCCTCAGTGTCACCCTCACCCTAACCCAAACTCTTAACCTAACCCTCACCCTCACCCGCAGCCTACGCCTAAGCCTAACCCTAACCCTATCCCTAACCCTCACCGTAACCCTCACCCTAACCCTAAGCGTAACCCTAAAGCCAACCCTCACCCTAACCCTAAACCTAACACTAATCCTCACCCTCACCCTCACACTAAACCAAAACCTAACCCTAAACCTCACCCTAACCCTAAGCTTAATGCTAACCCTAACCATAACCCTCACCCTCACAATGACCCTAACCCTAATACTAACCTAACCCTACCCCTAAACCTAAACATCACCCTAACCCTCAGCCTAGCCTTCACCCTAACCCTAATCCTAACCCTAAAACTCATCCTAAACCTCACCCTAACCCTAACCCTAACCCTCACCCTCATGCTCGGCTTAAGCCTAAGCCTAACCTAACCCTAACCATAACCCTGACCCTCACCCTAACCCTAACACTGACCCTAACTCTAAACGTAAACCTCACCCTCACACTAACCCTAACTCTAACCCTAAAGCTAACAATAAACCTCACCATCACCTTAACCCTTACTCTCACCCTAAACCTAAATCTCACCCTCACCCTCACCCCCAGGCAAAACCTAAGGCTAACACTAATCCTAACCCTAACCCTCACACTCACCCTAACCCTAACCCTAATCCTAATCCTAACCCTAACCCTAATCCTCCCACTAAATCTCAACCTAAACCTAACACTAACACTAACCATAAACCTAAACCTCAACCTCACCCTCACCCTAACCCTAATTCTATCCCTAAACCTCACCCTCAACCTAACCCTCACTCTAACCCTTACCCAAACCCTAAACCTCACACTAACCCTAACCTAACCCTCACCCTCACCCTCACAGTAACTGTAACCCGAAACCTAACACTAACCCTATCCCTAAACTTCACCTTAACCCTCTCCCTAACCCTATATCTAACCTTAAACCTCACCCTCACCCTAACCTTACCCTAACCCTAAACCCCACCCTAACCCTAACCCTAACCCTCACCCTCACCCTAAACCCCACCCTCATCTTCACCCTCAGCCTAACATTTCGACTAACCCTAATCCCAACGCTAACCCTAACACTAACCCTAAACCTCACCCTAACCCTCACCCCAACCCTAACCCTAACCTTTACCCTCACCCTAGCCCACACTCAAACCCTATCCGTAATCCTCACCCTCACCCTCACCCTAACTCTAATCCTAATCCGAACAGTAACCCTAACCCTAACCCTAACCCTCACCCTAACCCTAACTCTAATCCTAAACCTCACCTTCACGCTAACCCTAACCCTAACCCTAATACAAAACCTTACCCTAAACCTATACCTTACCCTAACACTGACGCTCACCCTAACACTAACACAAACCCTAATACTAACCCTCACACTAATGCTAACCATAACCCTAAACCTAAACCTCACCCTAACCCTAACCCTAACCCTCAACTTCACCCTATCTCTCACCCTAACCCTAACCCTCATCCTCACCCTAAACCTCACACTAATCTTAACACTAATCCTCAATCTAAACCTCACACTCAACCTAACCCTAACCATCACCCTCACCCTTACCATAACCCTCAACCTCAGCCTAACCCTCAACTTTATTCTTACTGTCACCCTCATCCTAACCCTCACCCTAATCCTAACCCTCATCTTAAACCTAAACCTAACTGTAACCCTACCCATCACCCTAACCCTAACCCTCACCTCACCTTCAGCCTCAGCCTAAACCTAAGCCTAAGACTAAACCTAACCCTAAACCTCACACTCACCCTAGCCCTCACCCTAACCCTAATGCTAACCCTAACCCTCATCATAACCGTCAACCTAACCATAACCGGAACCATCACTCTAAACCTAATCTTCATCCCCAATCTCACCCTCAGCCTAACCCTAAGCCTAAGGATAACCCTAACCCTAACTCTCACACTCACTCTCACCCTAACCCTAATCCTAACCCTAAACCTAAACCTCAACCTAACCCTCACACTAACCCTAACCCTAACCCTCACCCTCACCTTAGTCCTCACAATAACAATCACTCCAAACCTAACCCACACCCTCACCATAACACAAACCCTCACCCTAAACCTAAACCTAACCCTAGCCCTCATCCTAACCCTAATCCTAACCCCAACACTCATGTTAACCCTCACCCTAACCCTCAACCTAACTCTCACCCTAAAGCTAGCACTAATCCTATCCCTCAACCTAACCCTAAACCTCACCCTCACCATAACCCTAACACTAACCCTAAACCTATCTCTAAACCTAACCCTCACCCTAATGCTCACTCTAACCCTAACCCTAACTCTAACCCTAAACCTCACCCTCACCTGAACCCCCACCCTCAACCTCACACTCAGCCTTTCCCTAAGCCTAACCCTAACCCTAACCCTAAACTTCACACACACCCTCACCCTAACCCTTATCCTAATCCTAACCCTAAACCTAACCTTCACCTTAACCCTAAACCTCACCCTAATACTAATTCTAACACTAACCCTAACCCGAAACCTTACCCTATCCCTCAACCTAACCCTAACTATAACCCTAAAACTCACCCTCACCCTCATCCTAACCCTAACCCTAACCCTCACCCTAACACTAAAACTAATTCTAACCCTCAACCAAACCCTAACCCTGACCCTCTCTCTAACTGTAACCCTAAACCTCACCCTAACCCTAAACCGAAACCTAAACCTGACCGTAACCCTAACCCTAATCCTCACCCTAACCCTCCCCCTAACCCTAACTCTAACCCTTAACCTCACCTTAACCCTAACCCTAAACATAAACCTCACCCTAACCCTAACACTTACCCTCACCCTAGCCTTCACTTTAACCCTAATTGTATCCCTAATCCTCACCTTAACCCTCAACCTAACCCTAACCCTAACCCTCACCATAATCCTAAACCTAATTCTAACCCTCAACCAAAACCTAACCCTGACCCTCACCGTAAGCCTAACCCTAACCCTCACCCTAACACTAAAACTAACCCTAAACCTAAACCACACCATAACCCTAACCCTAACCCTCACTCTCACCCTAGCCTTCATCCTAACCCTATTCCTAACCCTATCCCTCATGATAACCCTCGCCAAATCCCTAACCCTAACCCTAACCCTAAACCTAGACCTAATCCTAACCCTCAAACTAACCCTAACTCTCACCCTCACCATAACCCTAACCCTAACCCTGAACCTATCCCTAAACCTAACCCTAACCCTAAACCTCACCCTAACCCTAACCGTAACCCTCACCCTAACACAAGCCCTCTCCCTAAACCTAATCCTAACCTTAACCCCCATCGTGACCCTCACCCTAACCCTAAACTTAACCCTCACTCTAAACATAACCCTCACCCTCAACCTAACAGCCTAACACTAAGCCTAAACCTAAACCTAACCCTAACCCACACACTCACCCTCATCCTGACCATAATCCTAACCCTAACGCTAACCCTAACCCTAAATCGCACTCTCACCCTAGCCTTCACCCTAACCCTAATCTTAGCCCTAAAACAAACTCTAACTGTAACCCTAACACTAAACCTCACCCTAAACCTCAACCTAACCCTCACCCTCACCATAGGGTAACCATAACCCTAACACTAACAATAACCCTAACCCTAACCCTAACCCTCACCCTAACACTTACCCTCACCATTACACTAACCCTAACCATAACACTAACCCTCATGCTAATCTTAACCCTCAACCTAAACCTAAACCTCACCCCCACCCTAAACCTAACCCTAATACTCACGCTCACCTTAGCCCTCACCCTAACCCTAATTCTAACCCCAACCTTCACCCTAAACCTAACACTCATCCTCATCCTAAATCTCACACTAACCCTAACCCTAATTCTCAATCTAACCCTCACCCTCATCCTAACCCTAACCGTAAGCCTTACCCTAACCCTCACCCTAACCCTAAACCTTACCCTTATCTTAACCCTCACACTTACCCTAACCCTCACCTTTACACTTACCATCACCCTCACCCTAAGCCTAAACCTCATCCTAATCCTCACCCTAACCATAAACCTAAACATCACCCTATAACCCTAAACCTCACCCTCAACCTCACGCTCAGACTAAACCTAAGCCTATGCCTATACCTAACGCTAACCCTCAACCTCACCCTAGCCCTCACCCTAACCCTAATACTAATCCTAACCCTCATCCTAACTCTCAACCTAACCATAACCCTAACCATCACCAAAACCCTAATCCTCTTCCCCAACCTCACCCTCAGCCTAACCCTAAGTCTAAGCCTAATGCTACCCTAACCCTCACACTCACCCTCACCCTAAACCTCATCCTAACCATAACACTAACCATAACCCTAAACCTCAACCTAAACCTCACCCTCACCCTATCCCTAAAACTAACCCTTACCCTAACCCTCACCCTAACCCTCCCCTTAACCCTAATTCTAATCCTAAACCTCACACTCACCCTAACCCTAATCCTAACGCTAACCCTAAACCTCAACCTAACCCTAACCCTAACCCTGACCTTTACCCTCACCCTCACCCTCACCATAACTCTAACACTAACCCTAACAATAACACTAATCATAACCCTAAACCTCACCCTAACACTAATCCTATTCCTAACCCTCACCCTCAGCCTCACCCTCACTGCAAACATAACCATAACCAAAACACTAACAATAATCCTAACTCTAACCCTAATTCTTTCCATCACCCTTACCCTAACCCTCATCCTATCCCTAACCCTCACCCTAACCTTAACCCACACCCTCAACATATCTCTAACCCTAAGCCTAACCCTCACCCTCACCCTAACCCTAACCCTAAACCTCACCTGAACACTAACCCTAACCCTCACTCTCACCCTAGCCTTCACCCTTACCCTAATCCTAACCCTAATCCTCAACCTAACACTCATCCTAACCCTAACCCTAACCCTCACCCTAAAAATAATCCTATCCCTAACCCTCAACCTAACCCTAACCCTCACCCTCACTGTAACCCGAACCCTAAACCTCACCCAAACCCTAAACTTAACCCTCATCCTATCCTTCACCCGAAATCTTACATTAACCTTAACCCTAACCCTCACCCTAACCCTAACTCTAACCCTAAACCTCACCCTAAGACTAACCCTCACCCTCACCCTTACCCTCACTGTAACTCTAACCCTAACCCTAACAATAACACTAACCCTTACCCTAACCCTATCCCTAACCCTCACCTTCACCGTAACCCTAAACATAACACAAACCCTCATCCTAACCTTAACCCTAACCCTCACCCTAAACTTCATCCTAACCCTAACTCTAACCCTGAACCTCACCCTCACCCTAACCCTAATTCTAACCCTAACCCTAATACTAAAACTCAACCTAAACCTAACCCTAACCCTCACTCTAACCCTAACCCTCACCCTCACCCAAACCCTACTGCTAACAATAACACTAACCCTAAACCTCAACCTAACCCTCATCCTAATCCTAACACTAACCCTAAACCTCACACTTGCCTTAACCCTAATCCTAACCATAACCCTGAACCTCATCATAACCCTAACCCTAAACCTCACCCTCACCCTAAACCTCACCCTAACCATAACCCTAACCATAAGCCTAACTCTAAACCTCATCCTAACCCTAACACTAACCCTCAACATCACCCTCATCCTTACCTTAACCTTAACCCTAACTCTAACCCTAAGAATAACCCTAATCCTAAACCTAATCCTAAATCTCACCCTCACTGTAACTCTAACCCTAACCCAAACCCTTAACCTAACCCTAACCCTGGCAATAACCCTAAACCTAAACCTCAACCTAACCCTAACCCTAACACTAACCCTCACCCTAGCACATACCCTAACCCTAAACCTAAACCTAACCTTCACCCTAACCCTCATTCTAACCCTAAAACTAACCCTCACACTAAATCTAACCCTCACACTCACCCTCAGCCTCAGACTAACCCTAAGCCAAACAGTAACCCTAACCCTAACACTTACACTCACCGTCACCGTAACCCTAATCCTAACCCTAAACCTCACTCTAAACCTAACCCTATCCTTCAATCTCACCCTAACCCTAATCCTAACCCTAATCCTAACTCTAACCCTCACACTCACTCTCACCTTAACCCTAATCCTAATCCCAACCCTAACCCTATCTCTCACCCTCACCCTAACCCTCACCCTCACTCTAACCCTCAACCCAACCCTACCCCTAACACTAACACTAACCCTAAACCTCACCCTAACCCTCACCCTAACCCTAACTCTAACCCTAAACCTCACACTCGCCCTAACCGTAACCCTAACCATAAACCTAAACCTCAGCCTAACCCTAACCCTAAAAATCACCCTCACCCTAAACCTCACCATAACCCTAATCCTAAACCTCACCCTCACACTAGACTTCACCCTAACCCTAACCCTTACCTTAACCCTCACCCTAAACATAACCCTCACCGTAACACTAACACTCACACTAACCCTAACCCTAACATTCACCCTCACCTTCACACTAAAACTAACCCTAACCCTCACCCTCACCCTAAACCATACCCTAACCCTAACCCTCACCCTAACCCTAAGCCTAAACCTAACCCTAACCCTAACCCTCACACTCACCCTCAACCTAAACCTAACCCTAATCCTCACCCTAAACCTCACCCTTGCCCTCACCCTCAACCGCACAGTAACTCTAACCCTAGCCCTAACAATAACACTAATCCTAACCCTAAAGCTTAACTTAACCCTAATCCTATCCCTAACTCTCACCCTCAGCCTCCCCCTACTGCAAATGTCACCATAATCATAACAATAACCATAATCCTGACCCTAACCCTAATCCTAAAATTCACCCTCACCCTAACTCTAATCCTAAACCTAACCCTCACCCTAATCCTAACCATAACCCTCACTGTAACCCTAACCCTCATCCTAACCCTCACCCTAAACCTGACCCTCACCCTATCCCTCACCCTAACCCTAAGCCTAACCCTCACACTCACCCTAACCCTAACCCTAACCATCACCCTCACCCTAAACAAAACCCTAACCCTAACCCTCAACCTAACCCTAAGCCTAACCCTAACACTAATCCTAACCCTCCCTCACACTCACCCTCAATCAAAAACTAATCCTAAACCTAACCCTATCCCTAACCCTAATCATCACACTAACCATCACCCTAGCACTCACCCTAACCCTAATCCTAACCGTATACCTAATCCTAACCCTCAATCTAATCCTAACCCTAAGCCTCACCCGAACCCTAACCCTAACCCTCACCCTCACCCTAACCCTAACACTAACACTAACTCTAACCTTAAACCTCACCCTCATCCTAACCCGAACTCTAATCCTAAGCCTAAACATAAACCTCACCATAAACCTAACCATAACCCTCACCCTCAACGAAAATGAAACCCTAACCCTACCAATAACACTAACCCTAACCCTAACCCTCATTCTAACCATAACCCTTACCCTAAACCTAACCCTCAGCCTAACACTTACCCTCACCCTTACACTAACCCTAACCCTAACACTAAACTTCACACTAACCCTAACCATCTCCCTAACCCTAAAACTCAACCTAACCCTGTCCCTTACCCTAACCCTAGCCCACACCCGAACACTAAGACTCATCCTCACCCTAAACCTCACACTAACCCTAAAACTAATCCTCAATCTAAAACTCACCCTCACCCTAAACCTAACCCTAACCCTCAACCTAAACCTAACCCTCACCCTTACCGTAATCCTCACTCTCAGCCTAACCTTAAAGTTTACCCTTACAGTAACCCTTACCCTAACCCTCACCCTAAAACTAACCCTCATCCTAACCCTCACTCTGACTGTAACCCTCAGCATCAACATAACCCTAACCCTCACCCTCACCCTCAGACTCAGACTAAACCTAAGCCTAACCCTCACCCTCACCTTAGCCCTCACCCTAAACCTAATCCTAACCCTAACCCTAATACTAACCCTAAAACTAACCATCAACCTAACCATCATTCTATACCTAATCCTCATCCCCAACCTCACTCTCAGCCTAGCCCTAAGCCTAAGCGTAAACCTAACCCTAACCCTCACACGCACCCTCACCATAACCCTAATCCTAAACCTAACTCGAACCCTAATCCTAAACCTCAACCTAACCCTCACTCTAACCCTAAACCTAACACTAACCCTAAACCTAACCCTCAACCTAAGCCACCCCCTAACACTAATTATAACCCTAAACCTCACCCTCAGCCTAAACCTAACCCTAACCCTAAACCTCACCCTCACCCTCACCCTCACTGTAACTCTAACCCTAACTCAATCCCTCACCCTTACCCTAACCCTAAACCTCACCCTAAATAGAACCCTAACCCTCACCATAACCCTAACGCTCACCCTCCCAGTAACCCTAACCCTAACCTCACCCTAACAGTAAACCTAACCCCAAACCTAAACCTCACCATAATGCTAACCCTAACCCTCATCCTCACCCTTGCCCTCATCATAAACCTAATCCTAACCCTAAAACTCATCCTAACCCACACCCTAAACCTAACCCGAAGCTTCAGCTCCACCTTCACCCTCAGAATAACCCGAAGCCTAAGCCTAACACTAACCCTAACCCTCACTCTCACCCTCACGCTAACCATAATCCTAACCCTAACCCTAACCCTAAACCTAACCCTAACCCTAAATTTAACTCTAAACCTAAACCCCACCCTTAGCCTAACCCAAACTCTAACACTAACCCTAAACCTCCCCTTAACCCTAACCCTAACCCTCACCGTAACTGTAACCCTAACCCTAACAATAACCCTAACCCTAACACTAACCCTAACCCTAACCAGAACCCTCACCCTAACACTAACCCTCACCCTAACACTTACCCTCACCCTAAACTAACCCTAATCCTAACACTAACCCTCACACTAACTCTAACCATCACCTTAAACCTAAACCTCAAACTAACCCTATCCCGAACCATCAACCTCACCCTAGCCGTCACCCTAACCCTAACCCTCACATTTACCGTAATCCTCACTCTCAGCCTAAACCTCAACTTGACCCTTACTGTCACCCTCACCCTAACCCACACCCTAACCCTAATCCTCATACTAACCCTCAGCCTAACCGTAACCCTAGCCTTTAAGCTAACACTAAATCTCAACCTCACGCTCACGCTCAGCCTAAACCTAAGCCTAACCCTAACCCTAACCCTCACACTCACCCTCACCCTCAGCCTAACCCTACCCTAACACTAACACTAACCCTAAACTTCACCCTAACCCTCACCCTAAACCTAAATCTAACCCTAAACCTCACACTCGCCCTAACCCTAACCCTAATCCTAACCCTAAACCTGAGCCTAACCCTAACACTAAACCTCGATCTCAACCTAAACCTCACCCTAACACTTACCCTAAACCTCACCCTCAATGTAGCCCTCACCCTAACCCTACCCATACCCCTAATCCTCATCATAACCCTCACCCTGACCGTAACCCTAAGCATCATGCTAACCCTAACCCTCACCCACACCCTAACCCTAAAACAAACACTCATACTAAACCTCACACTAACACTAAATCTAAGCCTACACCTCACCCTCACCCTAATCCTAACTCTCAACCTCACCCTCACCCTCAGAATAAACCTAAGCCTAACCCTAAGCCTAACCTTCACACTCACTTCACCCTCAGCCTAACCCTACCCCTTACACTAACACTAACGCTCAACCTCACCCTAACCCTCACCCTGAACCTAACTCTAACCCTAAACCTCACACTCGCCCTAAACCTAACCCTAACCCTAACCCAAAACCTCAGCCTAACCCTAACACTAAACCTCAATTTCGAAGTAGCCCTCACCATAACCCTAAACCTAACAGTAACCCTCACACTAAGCATAACCCTAACACTCACACTAAACCTAACCCTCACCCTCAACATCACCCTCAGCCTAACCCTAAGCCTAACGCTAAACCTAACCCTCACCCACACACTAACACTCACCCTAAGCCTGATCCTAATTCTAACCATAACCATAACCCTCAACGTAACCCTATCACTCACCCTAAACCTAACCCTAACACTAACTCTAACCCTAACCCTCAACCTAACCCTAACTCTAACACTCAATCTCACCCTCACCCAAACCCTAACACTAAACCTCAAACTAACCCTAACCCTAAACCTCACCCTAACCCTAGCCAACACCCTAACCCTAATCCTAAACCTAACCCTCACTCTAACCCGAAACCTCACACTCAAACTCAATCTCAGCCTAACACTAAGCCTAACCCTAAACCTAACCCTAACCCACACACTCACCCTCACCATAACCTTAATAGTAAACCTAACCCTAACTCTAACCCTAACCCTCACACAAACCCACACCCTAACCCTAACCTAACACTAACCCTAACCCTAACCCTCACACTAAACCTCACCCTAAGCCTAAATCTAACCCTAAACCACACCCTCACCCTAACCATAACTCTAACCTAATCCTAACCCAAAAACTCACCCTAACCCTAAACCTAACCCTCACCCTCACCCTCACTGTCAACATAACCCCAAACCTAAAATTAACAAAAACCCTAACCCTAACACTAAACCTCACCCTAACTATAACACTCACCCTAAACCTAACCCTCACCCTAACAATTACCCTCACCCTAACACTAACCCTAACCCTAACACTAACCCTCACACTAACCCTAACCCTCACCCTAACCTTAAAACTCACCCTAAACCTAACCCTAACCCTAGCCCTCACCCTCACCCTAGCCCTCACCCTAACAATAAACCTAACCCTAACACTCATCCTAACCCTCACCCTAATCCTAATCCTAACCCTAAACCTCATCCTAACCCTCACCCTAATCCTAAACCTAACCATCACCCGAACCCTAATCCTCACCACCACACTCACCCTCAGCCTAACGCTAAGCCTAAGCCTAACCTTAACCCTCACCCTCACCCTCACTCTAAACCTAATCCTAAACCTAACCCTAACCCTAACCCTGAACCTCAACCTAACCCTCACCCTAACCCTCCCCCTAACCATACCTCTAACCCTAAACCTCACCCTAACCCTCCCCCTAACCATAAATCTAACCCTAAACCTCACCCTCACCCTAACACTAATCCTCACCCTAACCCTAAATCTAACCAAAACCCTAAACCTAACCCTCACCCTCACCATAACTCTAACCCTAACCTTAACAATAACACTAATCCTAACTCCAAACCTAACCCTAACCCTAATCCTAACCCTAATCCTCACCCTCAGCCTCACCATCACAGCAAAGGTAACCTTAACCATAACAATAACAATAACACAAACCCTAATCCTATCCCTCACCCTCACCCTAATCCTAATCCTAATCGTAACCCTCACCCTCACCCTAACCCTAATCCTAACCCTAACCGTCACACTAACCCTAACCCTCACCCTCACCTTAAACCTAAACCAAATCCTAACCCTCACCCAAACAATTCTAACTCTCACTGTAACCCTAACCCTCACACGTACCTACACCCTCAACCTAACCCTTAGCCTAAGCCTAACCCTAACCCTCACACTCACCCTCACCCTAACCCTAATCCTAACATTAAGCCTATCCCTAAACCTCAACCTAACCCTCACCCTCATCCTGACTATCACTAACCCTAACCCTACCCCTCACACTTACCCTCACCCTAAACCTAATTCTAAACTTAACTCTCACCCTCAACCTAACCCTAACACTAAACCTCACCGTAAACCTCACTCTAACCCTAACCCTCACCCTAACACTCACTGTAACTCTAACCCTAACCCTAACAATAACACTAACCCTAAACCTAACCCTAACCATAAACCTCACACTCAGCCTCACCCTCACCGCAAACTTAACCCTAACCATAACACTAACAATAACCCTAACCCTAACCCTAACACTCATCCTCACCCTAAAGTTCACCCTAACCCTAACACTAATCCTCAATCTAACCCTCACCCTCACCCGACCCCTTCCCCTAACCCTCACCCTAACCATAACCCTAACCCTTACAGTAACTCTCAACCGCAGCCTAACCCTAACCTTTAGCCTTAACGTCACCCCCAACCTAACCATCACCCTAACCCTAACCCTCACCCTCAAACCAGGCCATAATCAAACCCTAGGCCTAAGCCGAACCCTGACCCTAACCCTCACTCTAACCCTAAACCCAACACTCACCCTAACGGTAACCCTCACCCTCACCCTCACCCAAACTCTAATCCTAATCCTAACCCTAATCCTAACCCTCACACTCACCCTCACCTTAACCCTAATCCTAATCCTAACCCTAAAAGTAACCCTCACCCCCACACTAAACCTCACCCTAACCCTAATCCTAACATTAACCCTAACCCTAACCCTAACCATCACCCTAACCCTAACACTAACCCTAAACCTCACCCTCACCCTAACCCTAACCCTAACCCGAATTCTAAACCTCACTCTCAACCTAAACCTTACCCTAACGCTTAACCTCACCCTAACACTAACACTAACCCTAACACTAACCCTCACATTAACGCTAACCATCACCCTAAACCTAAACTTCACCCTAACCATAACCCTAACCTTCAACTTCACCCTATCCCTTACCCTATCACTAACCCTCATACGCACCCTAAACCTCACACTAACCCTAACACTAAACCTCAATCTAACCCTCACCCTCAACCCGAACTCTCACCCTAAACATAACTCTCACTCTCAGCCTAACCCTCAACTTTACTCTTACTGTCAACCTCATCCTAATGCTCACCCCAATCCTAAACCTCATCCTAACCCTCACCCTAACCGTACTCTAACCATCACCCTAAACCTAACCCTCACCCTCACCTTCAGCCTCAGCCTAAACCTAAGCCTAAGCCTAAACCTATCCCTTAACCTCACACTCAACCTAGCCCTCACCCTAACCCTAATCCAAACCCTAACCCTCATCCTAACCCTCAACCTAACCAAAACCGGAACCATCACTCTAAACCTAATCCTCATCCCCACCCTCACCCTCAGCCTAACCCTAAAATAAGCCTAACTCTAACACTAACCCTCACACTCACACAAAACCTCACCCTAATCCTAACCCTAACCCTAACTCTAAACTTAAACCTAAACCTAACCCTCACCCTAACCCTAACACTAACTTCACCCTCTCCTTAGTCCTAACACTAACCCTCACCCCAAACCTAACCATCACCCTCACTGTAACCCGAACCCTAACGCTACCCCTAATCCTAATCCTAACCCTCACCCTAACCCTAACACTAAACCTCACCCTCAACCAAGCCCTCACCCTAACCCAAATTGTAACCCTAACCCTCATACTAACCCTCACCCTAACCCTAAAACTAACCCACACCCTAACCCTAAACCAAGTTCTAACCCTCACCCTAACCCTAACCCTGACCCTCACCGTGACACTCACCCTAAACCTCAATGTAACCCTAACCCTAACACTCAGCCTCAAACTAGCACTCATCCTAACCCTAATCCTAACCCCGACCCTAATGCTAACCTTCACCTTAACCCTAACCCTCACCTTAAACCTAGACCTAATCCTAATCCTCAACCTAACCCTAACCCTCACCCTCAACATAACCCTAACCCTAACCCTCACCCTATACCTAAACCTAACCCTAACCCTAAACCTCACCCTAACCCTAACCCTCACTCTCATGCTAGCCCTCACCCTAACTCTAATCCTAAACCTAACCCTCATCCTAACCCTCACCCTAACACTAAACCTAACCCTCACCCTAACCCTAATCCTCACCCTCACCCTCAGCCTAAACCTAAGCCTAATCCTAACCCTAACCATAACCCTCACACTCACCCTCAACCAAAACCTAATCCTAAACCTAACCCTATCCCTAACCCTAACCCTCAACCTAACCCTCACCCGAAATCTAACCCTAATACTAACCCTCACACTAACCCTCAACTTAACACTAACTCTAACACTAAACCGCACTCTCACCCTCACCCTCACCCTCACCCTCACTATCACCCTCACCCTCAGCCTATCCCTAAGCCTAAACCTAACCCTAACCCTCATACTCACCCTCACCCTAACCCTAATCCTAATCCTAAACCTAAACCTAACCCTCACACTAACAGTAACCCTCAAGCTAAACCTAACCCTAACACTAACCCTGATCTTGAACCTCAGCCTATCCCAAGCCCTAACGCTAACTCTAACCTTAAACCGTACCCTCACCCTAACCCTAAACCTAAAAATCACTCTCATCTTAACCCTCACCCTAACCCTAACCCTCACCCTAACCCTCATCCTAACCCTAACCCTAACCCTAAACCTCACTCTAACACTAACCTTAACCCTCACCCTCACTCTAGCTCTCACAATAACACTAATCCTAACGCTAATCCTCATCCTAACTCTCACCCTAATTCTAACCGGAAACCTCACCCTAACCATAATCCTAACACTAACCATCAACCTAACCCTAACCCTCAACCTCACCATAACCCTAACCCTAACCCTCACCTTAAACCTAAACTTAACCCGAACCCTAACTCTCACCCAAAAGCTAAACCTAACCCAAACCCTAACCCTAAACCTCACCCTCACCCTCACCCTCAGCTTAACACTAAGCCTAACCCTAAACCTAAGCCTAACCCAAGCACTCAACCTAACACTAAATCTAATCCAAATCCTAACCCTAAAGCTAATCCAGACCCTAACCATCAACTTCATCCAAACCCTCACCCTAACTCTAACCCTAACAATCACACTAACCCTCACCCTAACCCTAACACTCACCCTTACAGTAACCGTAACCCTTACCCAAACCCTCACCCTAACCCTTACCCTAACCCTAACCTAAACCTCACCCTAACCCTAAACCTAACCCTCACCCTCATCCTCACCCTCAGTGTAAATTTAAACCTAACCATAACACAAAAAATAACACTAAACCTAACTCTAACCCTCACACTCACTCTCACCCTCACCGTAACCGTAACACTAACCCTAACCCTCACCCTAACCCGCACCGTAACGCTAACCCTAAACCTAATCCTCACCCTCACCCTAAAGATAACCCTCACCCTCACCCTCACCCTCCGCCTAGCACTAAGCCTAACCCTAACCCAAACCCTAACCCTAATCCTCACACTCAACCTCAGCCTAACCCTAAGCCTAAGCCTAACCCTAACCCTCACCCTCAGCTTAACCGTAAGCCTAAGCCTAACCCTAACAATACCCTCACCCTCACACTAGCCCTCACCATAAACCTAACCATAGCACTAAACCTAACCCTAACACTCACACTAAACCTAACCCTAACCCTAACAATAACCCTAAACCTCACCCTAACCCTAACACTAAACCTAATCCTAACCCTAATCCTAACAGTCAACATCACCCTAACCCTTACCCTTACCTTAACCTTAACCCTAACCCTAACCCTAACAATAACCATAACCCTAAACCTAAACTTAAACCTCACCCTCACCGTAACTCTAACCTTAACCCAAACCCTCACACTAACCCTAATCCTGATCATAACCCTAAAGCTAAACCTCACCCTAAACCTAAACGTTAGTGTTAGGCTAACCCTCACCCTAGGACATACACTAACCCTAATTCTAACCCTAACCCTCACTCTAACACTAAACCAAAAACTCAGCCTAAATCTAACCCTCACCCTCACACTCAGCCTCAGCCTAACCCTAAGCCTAAAACTAACCCTAACCCTAACTAACCCTAACCTAACACTCACAGTCACCTTAACCCTAATCCTAACCCTAACACCAACCCTAACCTTAAAACTAACCCTAACCCTAACCCTCAACCTAACCCTCACCCTAACCCTAGCCCTAACCCTATTGCTCATCCTAGCACATAACCTAACGTTAATCCTAACACTCTCACCATAACCCTCACCCTAACGCTCATTCTAAACATAACCCTAACCCTAACCCTCATCCTCACCCTAACCCTAATCCTAAACCTAACACTAACCCTCACACTCACCCTCACCTTAACCCTAATCCTAATCTTCACCCTTACCCTAACCTTCATTCTAACCCTACCCCTAACACTAACACTAACCCTAACCCTCACCCTAACCCTCACCTAACCCTAACTCTAACCCTAACCCTCACCATCGCCCTAACAATAACCCTAACCATAACCCTAAACCACACCCTAACACTAACCCTAAACCTCATCCTCACCGTAAACCTCACCCTAACCCTAACCCTAAACCTAACTCTAACCCTCACCATAACCATAACCCTCACCTTAACCCTAACATTCACACTAACCCTAACACTCACCCTAACCCTAAGCCTAACCCTAAACCTAAACCTAACCCTCACATTCACCCTCAATCTAAACCTAATCCTAAACCTATCCCTATCCCTAACCCTAACCCTCACACTAACCATCACCCTAGCGCTCACCCTAACCCTAATCCTAACCCTACACCTCATCCTAAGCCTCACCCTAACCCTAACCCTAACCCTCACCCTAACCCTAACCTTAACCCTATTGCTCATCCTAGCACATACCCTAACGGTAATCCTAACCCTTACCCTCACCATAACCCTCAACCTAACCCTCACTCTAAACATAACGCTAACCCTAACCCTCACCCTCACCCTAACCCTAATCCTAAACCTAACCCTAACCCTAACACTAACCCTCACACTCACCCTCACCTTAACCCTAATCCTAATCCTAACGCTTACCCTAACCCTCACCCTCACCCTAACTTTCATCCTAACCCTACCCCTAACACTAAAACTAACCCTAACCCTCACCTAACCCTAACTCTAACCCTAACCCTCACCATCGCCCTAACAATAACCCTAAACATAACCCTAAACCACACCCTAAACCTAACCCTAAAACTCATCCTCACCCTAAACCTCACCCTAACCCTAACCCTAAACCTAACTCTAACCCTCACCATAACCATAACCCTCACCATAACCCTAACATTCACACTAACCCTAACACTCACCCTAACCCTAAGCCTATCCCTAACCCTAAACCTAACCCTCACATTCACCCTCAATCTAAACCTAATCCTAAACCTATCCCTATCCCTAACCCTAACCCTCACACTAACCATCACACTAGCGCTCACCCTAACCCTAATCCTAACCCTACACCTCATCCTAAGCCTCACCCTAACCCTAACCCTCACGTCACCCTAGCCCTCACCCTAAACCTAACCCTCATCCTCACACTAAACCTCACACTAACCCTAAAACTAATCCTCATTCTTAACCTCAAACTCACCCTAACCCTAACCCTAAACCTCAACCTAACCCTAACCCTCACCCTCACCCTCAGACTCAGCCTAACTCTCAGCCTAAACCTCACCCTCACCCTAGCCCTCACCCTAACCCTAATCCTAACCCTAACCATAACCCTAAACCTAACCCTAAACCTAACCATCACCCTAAAGCTAATACTCATTCCCACCCTCACCCTCAGCCTAACCCTAAGCCTAATCCTAACCCTAACCCTAACCCTCACACTCACCCACACCATAACCCTAATCCTAAACCTAACCCGAAACCTAACCCTAAAACTCAATCTAACCCTCACCCTAACCCTAACCCCAGCACTAACCCTAACCCCAACCCTCACCCTCACCCTCACCATCACAGTATCCATAACCCTAAACCTAACCCTAACAATAACCCTAAACTTAACACTAAGCCTCAACCTAACCATAACCCTCACCCTAAGCTTAACCCTCATGCTAACACTTACCCTCACCCTAACAGTAACACTAATCCTAACACTTACCCTCACACTAACCCTAAAAATCACCTTAAACCTAAACCTCAACCTAACTCTATCCCTAACCCTCAACCTCACCCTAGCCCTCACCCTAACCCTAACCCTCATCCTCACCCTAAACCACACACTAACCATAACACTAATCCTCAATCTAACCCTCAACCTCACCTTAACACTTACCATAATCCTCACCCCAACCCTCACCCTAACCCTAATAATCTCCTTTACCCTTACAGTCACCCTCAGCCTAACCCTCACCCTAACCCTAACACTCATGCTAACCCTAAGCCTAACTGTAACCCTAACCATCACGCTAACCCTAACCCTCAACCTCACCCTCAGCCTCAGCCTAACCCTAAATCTAAGCCTGACTGAAACCCTAAACTTCACCCTCACACTTGTCCTCACCCTAAACCTAATGCTAACCCTAACCCTCATCCTAACACGAACACTAACCCTAACAATAACCCTAACCCTATCCCTAACCCTCATTCTAACCATAACCCTCACCCGAACCCTAACCCGAACAATAACACTTACCCTCACACTAACACTAACACTAACTCTTACACTAACCCTCACACTAACACTAACCATCACCCTAACCGTAACACTCACCCTAACCCTAACCCTTACCCTCACCCGCACCCTAACCCTAACCCTCATCCTCACCCTAAACCTCACACTAACCCTAAAACTAATCCTCAATCTAAACCACACCCTCACCCTAACCCTAACTCTAATCCTCACCCTAACACTAACACTCACATTTACCGTAATCCTCACTCTCAGCCTACCCCTCAACTTTACCCTTACTTTCACCCTCATCCTAACCCTCACACTAAACCTCATCCTCACCCTCACCCTCAGCCTAATCCTACTCCTAACCCTAACCCTACCCCTCACAATCACACTCACCCTCAGCCTAACCATAGCTCTAACACTAACAATAACCCTAGACCTCACCCTAACCCTAATTCTAACCCTAAACCTCACACTAATCCTCAACGAAAACTAATCCTCACCCCCACCCTCACCCTCAGCCTAAGCCTAAACCTAACCCTAACACTCACCCTCACCTTAACCCTAACCCTAATCCCGACCCAAACCCTACCGCTAACTCTAATCCTAACCCTAAACCCAACCCTAATCCTCACCCCACTCTCACCCTCAGCCTAACCCTAAGCCCAACACTAAAACTAACCCGAACTCTAAACCTAAACATCACCCTGAACCTAACCCTATCTCCAACCCTAACTCTAAACCTCACCCTAACCCTAACCCTAACCCGGACCCGCAACCTTACCCTCACCGTAACTCTAACTCTAACCCTAACAATAACACTAACCCTAACCCTAAACCTCACCCTAACCCTAAGCCTCATCCTCACCCTAAACCTCACACTAAACCTAACCCTAATCCTCAATCTAACCCTCACCCTCACAATAAACCCTAACCCTCAACCTTACACTAACCCTCACCCTAACCCTAACCCTCACCCTTAACTTAACCCTCCCCCTCAGCGTAACCCTCAACTTTACACTTACCATCACCCTCACTCTAACCCTCACCCTAACCCTAAAACTTATGCTAACCTTCAACCTAACTGTAACCCTAACCATCACCATAACCCTAACCCTCACCCTCAACGTCACACTCAGCCTAACCCTAAGCCTAAGCCTAACCCTAACGCTCACCCTCACCGTCATTCTAGCCCTCACCCTAGCCCTCACTCTAACACTAATCCTAACCCTAACCCTCATCCTAACCCTCACCCTAATCGTAACCCTAACCATCACCCAAAAACTAATCCTCACCCCCACCCACACCCTCAGCCTAACCCTAAGTCTAAGCCGAAGCCTAACCCTAACCCTCACAGTAACCCTCACCCTAACCCTAATCCTAAACCTAACCCCAACCCTAAACCTAAACCTCCACCTATCCCTCACCTTAACCCTCACCGTAACCCTTTCCCTAATCCTAACTCTAACCCTAACCCTAACCCTCACCCTAACACTCTCTCCCCCTAACACTAACCCTCACACTAACACTAACCATAACCCTAACCCTAAACCTCACCTTAACACTTACCCTCACCCTCAACCTAGCCCTCAACCTAACGCTAACTCTCATCCTCACCCTAAACCTCACACTAACCCTAACCCTATACCTCACCCTAAGCCGAACCCTCACCCTCACCCTCACCCTCACCCTCACCATAACTCTAACCATAAGCTTAACAATAACACTAATCCTAACCCTAAACCTAACCCTAACCGTAATCCTAACCCTAAACATCACCCTCAGCCTCACCATCACTGCAAAGGTGTCCTTAACCATAACATTAACAATAACCCTAACCCTAACTCTAATCCTAACCCTCACCCTCACCCTAACCCTAATCCTAATGCTAACCCTCACCCTAACCCTAACCCTCACCCTCAACTTAATCCTAACCCAAATCCTATACCTCACCCTAAAATTAATCCTCACCCTCACCATAACCCTAACACTCACACCTATCTTCACCCTCAACCTAATCCTAAACCTAACCCTCAACCTAACCCTCACACTCACCTCACCCTCACTGTAACACCAACCCTAACCTTAACAATAACACTAACCCAAATCCTAACCCTAAACCTAACCCTAACCATAAACCTCACCCTCAGCCTCAACCTCATCGCAAACTTAACCCTAACCATAACACTAACAATAACCCTAACCCTAACCCTAATCCTCACCCTAAACCTCACCCTAATCCTAACACTAATCCTCAATCTAAACCTCACCCTCACACTACCCCTAAACCTAACCCTCACCCTAACAATAACCCTCAGCCTTAAAGTAACTCTCACCCTCAGCCGAACCCTAACATTTACTCTTACCTTCACCACAACCCTAACACTCACGCTAACCCTAACCCTCACCCTAACTCTCACCCTAACCCCAACTGTACCCCTAAACCTCACCCTCACCATAACCCTAACTCTAACCCTAACCCTAACACTAAACTGCACCATAACCCACAGAGTCACCCTCACCCTAACACTAATCCTAACCCTAACCCTCATCCTAACCCTCAACCTTACCCTAAACCTAACCCTAACCTAACCCTATCCCTCTCCTTTAGCCTCAGCCTCAGCCTAACCCTAAGCAGAACTTTAAACCTAACCCTAACCCACACACTCAACCTCACCCTAACCCTAATCCTAACCCTAACAGTCCCTCTAACCCTTACCCTCACAATAAACCTCACCCTAACCCTAACCTAAGACTAACCTTAACACTAATCCTCACACTAACCCTCACATTAAGCCTAACTCTAACCCTAAACCTCACCCTCACCCTAACCCTAACTTTACCCCTAATCCTAAACCTAAAACTCACCCTAACTCTAACCCTAACCCTCACACTCACCCTCACCCTGAATGTAACTCTAAACCTAAAAATCACAATAACCCTAAACCTAACCCTAACCCTAACCCTCACCCTAACTATAACCCTCACCCTAACCCTAACTCTCACTCTAACACTTACCCTCACCCTACCACTAACCCAACCATAACACTAACCCGCACACTAAACCTAACCCTCACCCTAACCCTAAAACTCACCATAACCCTAACCTTACCCTCACCCTCACCCTCAGCCTAGCCCTCATCCTAACCCTAATTCTAACCCTAACCCTCACCCTAACCCTAACATCATCCTCACCCTAAACCTCACACTAAACCTAACCCTAATCCTCAATCTAACACTCACACTCACCCTAACCTCTAACCCTCACCATTACCCTAACCCTCATCCTAACCCTAACACTCACCCTTATCTTTACCCTGACCCTCAGCCTAACCTTCAACTTTACCCTTACCATCACCAACAACCTATCCCTCACCCTATCCCTAAACCTCAGGCTAACCTTCAACCTAACCGTAACCCTAACCTCACCCTAACCCTGACCCTCACCCTCAAACTCACACTCAGCCTAAACATAAGCCTAAGCCTAACACTAACCCTAACCCTCACCCTCAAACTAGCCCTCACCCTAAACCTTACCCTCAACCTGACCCTCCCCCATAACCCTAACTCTAACCTTAAACCTCACCCTAACCCTCACCCTAACCCTAACTCTAACCCTAAACCTCACACTCGCCCTAAACCTAAACCTAACTATAACCCTAAACCTCAGCCTAACCCTAACCCTAAACAGCACCCTAACCATAAACTTCACCCTAACTCTAACCCTAAACCTCACACTCAACGTAGCCCTCAACCTAACCCAAAACCTAATCGTAACCGTCACCCTAAACATAACCCTCACTGTAACCCAAAGACTCACACTAAACCTAACCCTCAGCCTCAACCTCACCCTCTGCCTAACCCTAAGCCTAACACTAAAACTAACCTTAACCCACACACTCACCCTCACCCTAACCCTAATCCTAATCCTAAACATAACCATAACATCACCCTAAAACTATCACTCACCCTAACCCTAACACTAACACTAACCCGATCCCTAACCCTCACCCTAACCCTAACTCTAACACTCAACCTCACCCTAAACCTAACACTAAACCTCACCCTAACCCTAAACCTAAACCTCACCCTCACCCTAACCATCACTCTAACCCTAATCCTAACCCTAACCGTCATCATAAATCTCACCCTAACCGTAATCCTAACCCTCACCCTAACCCTAAACTTCACCCTCAACCTCACTCTCAGCCTAACACTTAGCCTAAACCTAAACCTAACCCTAACCCACACACTCACCCTAACCCTAACCTAACACTAACCCTAACCCTAACACTCACCCTAAGCCTAAATCTAATCTTAAACCTCACCCTCACCCTAACCATAACACTAACCTAATCCTAACTCTAAACCTCACCCTAACCCTAACCCTAACCCTCACCCTGACCCTCACCCTCACCATAAACATAACCCTAAACCTAAAATTAACAAAAACCCTAAACCTAACACTAACCCTCACCCTAACCATAACCCTCACCCTAATCCTAACCCTCAACCTAACACTTACTCTCACCCTAACACTAACCCTAACCCTAACGCTAAACCTCACACTAACCCTAACCCTCACCCTAACCCTAGCCCTCACCCTATTCCTAATTCGATCCCTTACCCTCAACTAACCCTAACCCTCATGTTCACCCAAACCACACACTAACCCAAACCCTAATCCTCAATCTAACCCTCACCCTCACCCTAATCCCTAACCCTCACCCTTACCCTAACCCTCACCCTAACCGTAACCCTCACCCTTATCTTAACCCTCACCCACACCCTAAGCCTCACCCTATCCCTAAACAGCATCCTAACTTTCAACTAACCATAACCCTAACCATCACCTTAGCCCTAATTCTAACACTAACCCTAACCCTAAACCTGAATCTAACCCTCCCCCTAACCCTAACAGTAAACTTAACCCTAACACTAACACTCACACTAACCCTAAACCTCACCCTAAGCCTAAACGTCACCCTAACCCTAAACCTAACCCTCAACCTCACCCTAGCCTTCACCCTAAACCTAATCCTAACCCTAACCCTGATCCTATCCCTCAACTTCATCCTAACCCTAACCATCACCCAAACACTAAGCCTCACCCTCACCCTCACACTAAGCCTAAGCCTAAACCTAACCCTAACACTCACACTCACCCTCACTCTAACCCTAATCCTAAACGTAACCCTAACCCTAACCCTAAACCTCAACCTATCCCTCATACTAACCCTAACCCTCACAGTAACCCTAACCCTAATGCTGACCCTAACCCTCCCCCTAACCCTAACACTAAACCTAACCCTCACCCTAACACTAACCCTCACCCTAACCCTAAACCTCACCCTAAACCAAAGCTTAACACTCACCCTCACCATAATCCCAAACCTAAGCCTAAGCCTAATTCTAACCCTAACACTCACATTCACACTCACCCTAAACCTAATCCTAACCCTAAACCTATCCCTAAACCTCAACCTAACCCTCACCCTCACCCTAAGAATAACACTAAACCACAACCTAATCCTAACCCTAAACCTCACCCTAAAACTCACCCTAACCCTAACCTTCACCCTCACCTTCACCCTAACCGTAACTCTAACCTTAACCCTAACAACAACACTAACACTAACCCTAACTCTAAACCTAACCCTAACCATAAACCTCACCCTCAGCCTCACCCTCACTGCAAAATTAATTCTAACCATAACACTAACAATAACCCTAAACCTAACCCTAACCCGAACTCTAACCCTAACCCTAACCCTAAACCTAATCCTCACGCCCACGCTCACCCTCAGCCTAAACCTAAGCCTAACGCTAAAAATAACCCTAACTCTAACCCTAAACCTTACCCTCACCCTAACCCTATCTCTAACACTAACCCTAAACCTCACCTAACCCTAACCCTAATCCTCAACCCCACCCTCTCACCATTAGCCTAACCCTAACGCTAACCCTAACACTAATCCTAATCCTCACCATCACCCTCACTCTAAACCAAACCCTAACCCAAACCCTAACCCTATGCCTAACCCTAACCCTAAGCCTAACCATCACACTCACCCTCAACCTAACCCTAATCCTAAACCTAACCCTATCCCTATCCCTCACACTAAACTTCACACCAGCGGTCAACCTAACCCTCATCCTAACCCTAACCCTCATCCTAACCCTCAATATAACCCTAACTCTAACCCTCACCCTAACCCTAATCCTCACCCTCAACCTCACCCTCAGCCTAACCCTAAGCCTAACACTAAACCTAACCCTAACCCAAACACTCACCCTCACCATAACCCTAATACTAATGCTAACTATCACTCTAACCCTAACCCTCAAACTAACCCTCACCCTAACCCTAACCTAACACTAACCCTAACCCTAACCCTCACACTAACACTCACCCTAAGCCTAACTCTAAACCGAAACCTCACCCTCACCCTAACCCTAACTCTAACACTAATACTAACCCTAAATCTGAACCTAACCCTAATCCTAAACCTAACCCTCACCCTCACCCTCACCCTCAATGTAACCCTAAACCTAACAATAACAATAACCCTAACCCAAACCCTCACCGTAACTATAAACCTCATCCGAACCCTAACCCTCACCCTAACACTTACCCTCATGCTAACACTAACCCTAAACCTAACACTAACCCTCACACTAACCTTAAACCTCACCCTAATCCTAAAACTCATCCTAACCCCTAACACTAACCCTAACCCTCACCCTCTCCCTAGCTCTCAACCTAAACCTAATTCTAACCTTAACCCTCACCATAACCCTAACCCTCATCCTGACCATAAACCTAACCCTAATCCTCAATCTAACCCTCACCCTCAGCATAACCCCTAACCCTCACCCTTACCCTAAGCCTCACCCTAACCCTAACCCTCACCCTTATTTTAATTCTCACTCTCAGCCTAACCCTCAACTATACCCTTACCATCACCCTCACTCTAACCCTCACCTTAACACTAAATATCATGCTAACCTTCAACCTAACGGTAACACTAACCATCACCCTAACCATAACCCTCATCCTCAACCTCTACCTCAGCCTAACCCTAAGCCTAAGCCTAACCCTAACCCTAATACTCACCCTCACCCTAGCCCTCACCCTAACCCTAATCCTAACCCTATCTTTCATCCTAACCCTCACCCTAATCCTAACCCTAACCATCACCCGAACCCTAAACCTCACCCCCACCCCCACCCTCATCCTCAGCCTAAGCCTAAGCCTAAGCCTAAGCCTACCCTAACACTCACACTCACCCTCACCCTAACCCTAATCCTAAACCTAACCCTAACCCTAACCCTAACCCTCACCTTAACCTTCCCCCTAACCCTAACTCTAACCCTAAACCTCACCCTCACCCTAACCCTAATCCTCACCCTAACCCTAAACCGTCCCTTAACCCTAAACCTAAGCCTCACCCTCACCCTCACCCTAACCCTCACCATAACTCTAACCCTAACCTTAAAAAAACACTAATCCTAACCCTAAACCTAACTCTAACCCTAATCCTAATCCTAAACCTCACCCTCAGCCTCACCATCACTGCAAAGGTAACCGTAACCATAACACTAAAAATAAGCCTAACCCTAATCCAAACACTCACCCTCACCCTAATCCTAATCCTAACCCTAACCATCACCCTAACACTAACCCTCACCCTCACCTTAATCAGAACCCAAATCTTAACCCTCACCCTAACTGTAATCCTCACCCTCACTGTAACCATAACCCTCACACCTACCTTCACCTTCAACCTAAACCTAAGCATAAACCTAAACCTAACCCTCACACTCATGCTCACCCAAACCCTAATTCTAACCCTAAGCCTATCCCTAAACCTCAACCTAAACCTCACCCTCACCCTAACACTAACTCTAACCCTAACCCTACCTCTCACGCTATCCTTCACAATAAACCAAATTCAAACTCTAAAACTCACCCTCAACCTAACCCTAACCCTAAACCTCACTGTAAACTTCACCCTAAACCTAACCCTCACCCTCACCCTCACTGTAAATCTAACCCTAACCCTAAAAATAATACTAACCCTAACCCTAACCCTAAACCTAACCATAACCATAAACCTCACCCTCAGCCTCACCCTCACTGCAAACTTAACTGTAACCATAACACTAACAATAACCCTAACCCTAACCTTTACACTCATCCTCACCCTAAACCTCACCTTAACACTAATCCTCAATCTTACCCTCACCCTCACACTACCCCTAACCCTAACCCGCACCATAACCGTAACCCTTATCCTCACATTTACCGTAATCTTCACTCTCAGCCTAACCCTCAACTTTACCCTTACTGTCACCCTCACCCTAACCCTCACACTAACTCTCACCCTAATGCTAACCCTCTCCCTGACCATAAGCCTAAGCATCACCCTAATCCTAACCCTCACCCACACCCTAACTTTAACACTAACCCTCACACTAACCCTCACCCTAACCCTAACACTCACCCTAACTCTCACACTCACCCTATCCCAAATCCTAACCCTCACCCTCACCCTAGCCCTCACCCTAACCCTAACTCTCATCCTCACACTAAACCTCACACTAACCCTAAAACTAATCCTCAAACTAAACCACACCCTCACCCTAACCCTAACCCTAACCCTCACCCTAACCCTAACCCTCACATTTACAGTAATCCTCACTTTCAGTCTAACCCTCAACTTTACCCTTACTGTCTCCCTCACTCTAACCCTCACACTAAATCTCACCCTCATTCTAACCCTCTCCCTGACCGTAAACCTAAGCATCACCCTAACCCTAACCCTCACCCACACCCTAACTTTAACAATAACCCTCACACTAAACCTCACCCTAACCCTAACACTAAACCTAAGCCTCACACTCACCCTCACCCTAAACCTAACCCTCACGCTCAACCTAACCCTAAGCCTAACCCTTACCCCAACCCACACACTCACCCTCAACCTAACCATAATTCTAATCCTAACCATAACCATAACCCTCACCCTAAACCTAACACTCACCCTATCCCTAAACCTAACACTAACCCTAACCCTAACCCTCACCCTAACCCTAACTCTAACACTAAACCTCACCCTCACCCTAACCCTAACCCACAACCGCACCCTAACCCTAACCGTAAACGTCACCCTCACCCTTGCCCTCACTCTAACCGTAATCATAACCCTAACCCTCATCCTAACCCTCACACTAACCCTAATCCTAACCCTCACCCTAACCCCTTACCTCACCCTCAACCTCACCCTCAGCCTAACGCTAAGCCTAACCCTAAACCTAACCCTAACCCACATACTGAACCTCACCGTAACCCTAATCCTAACACTAACCGAACTCTAACCATAACCCTCACACTGACCCTTTCCCTAACACAAACCTAACACTAACCCTCACCCTAAGCCTAAATCTAACCCTAAACCTCACCCAAACCCTAACCCTAACTCTAACCCTAATCCTAAACCTATACCTCACCCTAACCCTAACCCTAACCCTCACCCTCACCCTCATACTTAACGTAAATCTAAACCAAAATCTAACAATAACCCTAACCCTAACCCTAACCCTCATCCTAACTATAACCCTCACCCTAACACTTACCCTCACCATAACACTAACCCTAACCCTAACACTAACTCTTACACTAACCCAAAACCTCACCCTAAGCCTAAACCTCACCCTAACCCTAACCCTAACCCTCACCCTCAACCTAGCCCTCACCCTAACCCTAATTCTAACCCTTACCCTCACCTAACACTAACCCTCATCCTCACCCTAAACAACAACACTAACCCTAACCCTAATCCTCAATCTAACCCTCACCCTAATACCTAACCCTCAACCTTAACCTAACCCTCACCCTAACCGTAACCCTCACACTTATCCTAACCCTCACCCTCAGCGTAAACCTCAAATTTACCCTTACCATCACACTTACCCTAACCCTCACCCTATCCCTAAACCTCATCTTAACTTTCAAGCTAACCGTAACCCTAACCATCACCCTAACCCTAACCCTAACACTAACCCTAACCCTAAGCCTGACCCTAACACTCCCCCTAAATGTAACACTAAACATAAACCTAACACTAACACTCACACTAACCTTAACCCTCACCTTAATCCTAAATCTCACTCTAACCCTAACCCTAACCCTCACTCTCACCCTAGACCTCACCCTAACCCTCACCCTAAACCTAACCCTAACCATCACACGAAAACGAATCCTGACCCACACCCTCACCCTCAGCCTAAGCCTAAGCCTAACCCTAACACTCACCCTCACCCTCACCTTAACCCTAACCCTTAAACTAACTCTAACCCTAATATTAACCCTAACCCTAAACCTGACCCTAACCCTCCCCCTAACCCTAACACTAAACCAAACCCTAACAATAACACACTAACCCTAAACCACACCCTAACCCTAAACCTCAATCTAACCCTAACCCTAACACTCACCCTCATCCTAATTCTAACCATAAGCCTAAGCCTAAACCTAATCCTAAACCTCACATTCACCCTCACCCTAACCCTAATCGTAAACCTAACCCTATCCCTAAACCTCAACCTAACCCTCACCCTCACCCTAAGACTAACACTAACCCTAAACCTAACCCTCACCCTAACCCTCCCACTAACCCTGACTCTAAACCTAAAACTCACCCTCAACCTAAATCTAACGCTAAATCTCACCCTAACCCTAACCCTCACGCTCACTGTCACCGTAACTGTAACCCTAACATTAACACTAAAACTAACATTAACCCTAACCCTAAAGCTAACCCTAACCATAAACCTCACCCTCAGCCTCACCCTCACTGCAAACTTAACCTTAGACATAACACTAACAATAACCCTAACCCTAACCCTAACCCTAAATCTAACCCTAACCCTAACCCTATCCCTAATCCTCACCCCCACTCTCACCCTCAGCCTAACCCTAAGCCCAATCCTAACACTAACCCTAACTCTAACATCACTCTCACCCTACCCTTATCTCCAATCCTAACTCTAAACCTCACCCAAACCCTAACCCTAACCCTCATCCACAACCTCAGCCTCACCGTAACTCTAACCCTAACCCTAACAATAACACTAACCCTAAACCTAACCATCACCCTAAACCTAATCCTCACCCCACCCTCACCCTTAGCCTAACCCTAACCGTAACACTAACACTAACCCTAATCCTCACCCTACCCCTCACCCTAAACCAAACCCTAACCCTAAACCAAACCCTAACCCTAAGCCTAACCCTAACTCTAACCCTAAAACTCACACTGACCCTCAACCTAACCCTAATCCTAAACCTAACCCTATCCCTAACCCTAAGCCTCACACTAACCCTAACCCTCACCCTCAACCTCAGCCTCAGCCTAACCCGACGCATAAAGCTAAACCTAACCCTAACCCACACACTGACCCTCACACTAACCCTAATCCTAACCCTAACCCTCACCCTAACCCTCAATCTAACCCTAACTCTAACCCTCACCCTAACCCTAATCCTCACCCTCAACCTCACCCTCAGCCTAACCCTAAGCCTAACACTAAACCTAACCCTAACCCAAACACTCAACCTCACCCTAACCCTAATCCTAACCCTAACCCTCCCTCTAACCCTAACGCTCACACTAACCCTCACCCTAACCCTAACCTAACACTAACCCTAACCCTAATCCTCACACTAACCCTCACCCTAAGCCTAACTCGAACCCAAAACCTCACCCTCACCATAACTCTACACGTAATACTAAACCTAAACCTCACCCTAACTCTAACCCTAACACTCACCCTCACCCTCACCCTCAATATAACCATAAACCTAACAATAACAATATCCCTAAACCTAAACCTAACCCTCACCCTAACACTTACCCTCACCCTAACACTAACCCTAACCATAACACTAACCCTCACACTAACCCTAACCCTCACCCTAACCCTAAAACTCACTCTAACCCCAACCTAACCCTAACCCTCACCCTCACCCTAGCCCTCATCCTAACCCTAATTCTAACCGTAACCCTCACCCTAACCTTAACCCTCATCATCACCCTAAACCTCACACTAAACCTAACCCTAATCCTCAATCTAACCCTCACCCTCACCCCAACCCCTAACCCTCACCCTTATCTTAACCCTCACCCTCAGCATAACCCTCAACTTCAACCTTACCATCACCCTCACCGTAACCCTCACCCTATCCCTAAACATCCTAACCTTCAAGCTAACCATAACCCCAACCATCACCCTAACCCTAATCCTAACACTAACCCTAAACTTAACCCTGACCCTAATCCTCCCCCTAACCCTAACACTAAACTTAACCCTACCACTAACACTCACAATAGCCCTAACCCTCATCCTAAGCCTAAACCTCACCCTAACACTAAACCTAACCCTCAGCCTCACCCTAGCCTTCACCTTAACCCTAATCCTAACCCTAACTCTCATCCTAACCCTCACCCTCATCCTAACCCTAACCATCACCCAAACGCTAAGCCTCACCCTCACCCTCACCCTCAGCCTAAGCCTAAACCTAACCCTAACACTCACAAATACCCTCAACCTAACCTAAATCCTAAACCTAACCCTAACCCTAACCCTAAACCTCAACTAAACCCTCACCCTAACCCTAACTTTCACACTAACCCTAACCCTAATTCTGACCCTAACCCTCTCCCTAACCCTAACACTAAACCTAACCCTACACTAACACTCACACTAACCCTAACCCTCAACCTAACCCTAAACCTCATCTTAATCCTAAGCCTAACCCACACCCTCAACCTAACCCTAAGCCAAACCTTTACCCTAACCCTAACCCTCACCCTCACCCTAACACTAACCATGAGTCTAACCCTAACCTTAACAAAAACACTAATCCTACCCCTAAACCTAACCCTATCCCTAATCCTAACCCTAACCCTCCCACTAACCCTCACTCTAACCATAAACCTCACCCTCAACCTAATCCTAACCCTAAACGTCACCCTAAACCTCAACCTAACCCTAAGACTCACTCTCACCGTAACTCTAACCCTAACCCTAAACCTAACACTAACACTAACAATAACCCTAACCCAAAACCTAACCCTAACCATAAACCTCACCCTCAGCCTCACCCTCACTGCAAACTTAACCCTAAACATAACACTAACAATAACCCTAACCCTAACCATAAACCTAACTCTAACCCTAACCTTAACCGTATCCCTAATACTCACCCCCACTCTCACCCTCAGCCTAACCCTAAGCCCAACCCTAACACTAACCCGAACTCTAACCCTAAACATCACCCTAAGCCTAACCCTATTTCCAACACTAACTTTAAACCTCACCCTAACACTAACACTAAACCTCACCCAGAACCTCACCCTCACCGTAACTCTAACCCTAACCCTAACAATAACACTAAACCTAACTCTAACCATCACCCTAACACTAATCCTCACCGCCACCCTCACCCTCAGCCTAACCCTAAACCTAACACTAACACTAACTCTAATCCTCACCCTCACCCTAATCCTAATCCTAACCCTAACCCTCACCCTAATCCTAACCCTCACCCTCACCTTAATCCTAACCCAAATCCTAACCCTCACTGTAACCCTAATCCTCACCCTCACCGTAACCATAACCCTCACACCTACCTTCACACTCAACCTAAACCTAAGCCTAATCCTAAACCTAACCTTCACACTCAACCCCACTCTAACCCTAATCCTAACCCTAAGCCTATCCCTAAACCTCAACCTAACCCTCAACCTCACCCTAAGACTAACACTAACCCTAAACCTACCTCTCACCCTAACCCTCCCCATAAACCTAATTCTAACTCTAAACTCACCCTCAACGTAACCCTAACCCTAAACGTCACCGTAAACCTCACCCTAACCCTAACCCTCACCCTCACCCTCACTGTAAATCTAACCCTAACCCTAAAAATAATACTAACCCTAACCCTAACCTAAATCTAACCCTCACCATAAACCTCACCCTCAGCCTCACCCTCCCTGCAAACTTAACTATAACCATAGCACTAACAAAAACCCTAAACCAAACCCTCATCCTTACCCTAAACTTCACCCTAACACTAATCCTCAATCTTACACTCACCCTCACCCTACCCCTACCCCTACCCCTCACCCTAACCCTAACCCAAACCCTTACAGTAACTCTCACCCTCAGCCTAACCCTAAAGTTTACCTTTACTGTCACCCCCACCCTAAACCTCACCCTAACCCTAACCCTCAGGCTAACCCTCACCCTAAGCCCAACTCTAACCCTAGAAATCACTATCACCCTAACCGTTACCCTAACACTAAAACTCATCATACCTCTAACCCTAACCCTCACCCTAACCATAACCTAACCCTCAACCTAACCCTAACCCTCTCCCTCACCATCACCCTCAGCCTAAACCTAAGGCTAACCCAAACACTAACCCTAACCCTCACACTCACCCTCAACCTAACCCTAACCCTCACGCTCACCCTCACCCTCAGGCTAACCCTAAGCCTAACCCTTACCCTCACCCTCACACTCACCCTAACCCTACCCTAATCCTAATCCTAACCATCACCATAACACTCAACCTAACCCTAACACTCACCCTAACCCTAACTCTAACACTAACCCTAATCCTAACCCTCAACCTAACTCGAACTCTAACACTAAACCTCACCCTCACACTAACCCTAACCCTAAACCTCACCCTAACCCTAACACTAAACCTCATGCTCACCCTAGCCCTCACTCTAACCCTAACCCTAACCCTAACCTTCATCCTAACCCTCACACTAACCATAATCCTAACCCTCACACTAACCGCAACCATCACCCTCAACCTCACCCTCAGCCTAACCCCAAGCCTACCCCTAAACCTAACCCTAAACCACACACTCAACCACACCATAACCCTAACCCTAACCCTAACATAACACTAATCCTAACCGTAACCATAACACTTACCCTAACCCTAAGATAAATCTAACCCTAAACCTCAACCTAAACCTAACCCTAAACCTCACCCTCAACATAAACCTAAACCTAAAATTAACAATAACCCTAACCCTAACCCTTAGCCTCACCCTAACTACAACCCTCACCCTCACCCTAACCCTCTCCCTAACACTTACCCTCACCTTAACACTAACCCTAACCCTAACACTAACCCTCACACTAACCCTAACCCTCACCCTAAGCCTAAACCTCACCCTACCCCTAAACCTAACCCTCACCCTCACCCTAGTCCTCACCATAACCCTAATTCTAACACTTAACTTCACCTAACCCTGACCCTCATCCTCACCCTAAACCACACACTAACCCTAACCCTAATCCTCAATCTAACCCTCAGCCTCACCTTAATCCCTAACCCTCACCCTTACCCTAACCCTCACCCTAACCGTAACCCTCACACTTATCCGAACCCTCACCCAAAGCCTAACCCTCAAATTTACCCTTACCATCACCCTTACCCTAACACTCACCCTATCCCTAAACCTCATCCTAACCTTTAAGCTAACCGTAAGCCTAACCATCACACTAACCATAACCCTAACACTAACCCTAACCCTAACCCTGACCCTAACCCTCCCCCTAACCCTAACTCTAAACCTAAACCTAACACTAACACTCACACTAACCCTAACCCTCACCTTAACCCTAAACCTCACCCTAACCCTAACCCTAAACCTCACTCTCACCCTAGCCCTCACCCTAAGCTTAATCCCAACTCTAACCCTCATCCTAACCCTCACCCTAATCCTAACCCTAACCATCACCCGAAAACTAATCCTCACCCCCACCCTCACCCTCAGCCTAAGCCTAACCCTAACTCTAACACTCACCCTCACCTTCACCCTAACCCTAATCCCTAACCTAACCCTAACCCTAACTCTAACCCTAACCCTAAACCCAACATTAATCCTCACCCCCACTCTCACCCTCAGCCTAACCCTAAGCCCAACCCTAACACTAACCTGAAATCTAACCCTAAACATCACCCTCAACCTAACCCTATCTCCAAACCTAACCCTAAACCTCACCCTATCCGTAACCCTAACCAGGACCCTCAACCTCACCCTCACCGTAAATCTAATCCTTAACCTAACAATAACACTAAACCTAACACTAACCCTCAACCTAACCCTAACACTCATCCTCACCCCAAACCTCACACTGAACCTAACCCTAATCCTCAATCTAACCCTCACCCTCACCCTTACCCTAACCCTCACCCTAACGTTAACCCTCACCGTTATCTTAATTTTCACCCTCAGTCTAACCCTCAACTTTACCCTTACCATCACCCTCACTCTATCCCTCAACCTATCCCTAAACCTCATGCTAAACTTCAACCTAACCGTAACCCTCACCATCACCCTAACCTTAACCCTCACCCTCAACCTCACCCTCAGCCTAACCCTAAACTTAAGCCTAAACCTAACCCTAACCCTCACCCTCACCATAGCCCCCAGCCTAACCCTAATAATAACCCTAACGCTCATCCTAACCCTCACCCAAATCCTATCCGTAACCAATACCCAAACCATAATCCTCAACCCCACCCTCATCCTCAGCATATCCCTAAGGTTAAGCTTAAGCCTAACCCTAACCCTCACACTCACCCTCACCCTAACCCTAATCCTAAACCTAACCCTAACCCTCCCCCTAACCCTTACCCTAACCCTCCCCCTAACCCTCACTCTAACCCTAAACCTCACCCTCACCTTAACCCTAATCCTCACCCTAACCCTAAACTCACCCTAACCCTAACCCTCACCCTCACTCTCATCCTCACCATAACTCTAACCCTAACTATAACAAAAATACTAATACTAAGCCAAAACCTAACCCTCACTCTAATCCTAAACCTAACCCTCATCCTCAGCCTCACCATCACTGCAAAGGTAACCTTAGCCATAACACTAACAATAACCCTAACCCTAATCTTAACCCTCACCCTCACCCTCACCCTAATCCTAATCCTAACCCTAACACTCACCCTAATCCTAACCCTCACCCTCACCTTAATCCTAACCCAAATCCTAACCCTCACCCTAACCCTAATCCTCACCCTCACCGTAACCATAACCCTCCCACCTACCTTCACCCTCAACCTAATCCTAAGCCTAAGCCTAAACCTAACCCTCACACTAACCCTCACCCTAAACCTAACACTAACCCTAACCCTCACACTCACCCACACTCTAAACCTAACCCTCACCCTCAACCTAACCCTAAGCCTAAAGCTTACCCTAACCCTCACACTCACCCTCACCCTAACCCTAATCCTAATCCTAACCATAACCATAACCTTCAACCTAACCCTAACCCTAACACTAACCCTAACCCTAAACCTCACCCTAACCCTAACTCTAACACTAAACCTCATGCTCACCCTAACCCTAACCCGACACCTCACCCTAACTCTAACAGTAAAGGGCACCCTCACCCTAGCCCTCACTCTAATCCTAATACTAACCCTAACCCTCATCCTAACCCTAACACTAACCCTAATCCTAACCCTCAGCCTAACCCAAACCCTCACACTCAACCTCACGCTCAGCCTAACGCTAAGCCTAACCCTAAACATAACCCTAACCCACACATTAACCTCACCCTAACCCTAAATCTAACCATAACCCTCACCCTAACCCTCACCCTAACCCAAACCTAACACTAATCCTAACCCTAACACTAACAGTAACCCTCACCCTAAGCCTAAATCTAACCATAAACCTCACCCTCACCCTAACCCTATCTCTTACTCTAACCATAAACCTGACCTAACTCTAACCCTAAACCTCACCCGCACCCTCACCCTCACCTTCACCTTAACTCTAACGCTAACCCTAACAATAACAATAACCCTAAACCTAACCATCAACCTAAAGCTAATCCTCACCCCAACCTCACCCTTAGCCTAACCCTAACCCTAACCCTAACACTAACCCTAATAATCACCCTCACCCTCACCCTAAACCAAACCCTAACCCTAACCCTAACCCTAAGCCTAACCCTAACCCTACCCATAACCCTCACACTCACCCTCAACCTAACCCTATCGTAACCCTAACACTCACACTATCCTTCACACCAGCGCTCAAACTAACCCTATTCCTAACCCTAACCCTCTGCCTAACATTCAATCTAACCCTAACTCTAACCCTCACCATAACCCTAACCCTCACCCTCAAACTCACCCTCACCCTAACCCTAAGCCTAACACTAAACCTAACCCTAACCCTCACACTCACCCTCACCCTAACCCTAACGTAACACTAACCCTAAACCTAACCCTCACACTAACACTCACCCTAACCCTAATTATAACCCGAATCCTAACCCTAAATCTCACCCTAACCCTAACCCTAAACCTAACCCTTACCCTCACCCTCACCGTCAACGTAACGCTAAACCTAACAATGAAAATAACCCTAACCCTAACCCTCACCCTAACTATAACCCTCACCCTAACCCTAACCCTCACCCTAACACTTACCCTCACCCTAACACTAACCCTAACCCTAACACTAACTCTCACACTAAGCCTAAGCCTCATCCTAACCCTAAAACTCACCCTAACCCTAACACTAACAGTAAACCTCACCCTCACCCTAGCCCTCACCCGAAACCTAATTCTAACCCTAACCCTCACCCTAACGCTAACCCTCATCCTCACCCTAAACCTCACACGAAACCTAACCCTAATCCTCAATCTAACCCTCAAACTCACCATAAACCCTAACCATCATCCTTACACTAACCCTCACCCTAACCCTAACACTCACCCGTATCTTAATTCTCACCTTCAGCCTAACCCATAGCTTTACCCTTACCATCACCCTCACTCTAACCCTCACCCTATCCCTAAACCTCATGCTAACCTTCAACCTAAGGATAACCCTAACCATCACCCTAACCTTAACACTCACCCTCAACCTCAACCTCAGCCTAACGCTAAGCCTAAGCCTAAGCCTAACACTAACTTTCACCCTCACCCTAGTCTTCACCCTAACCCTAATCCTAACCCTAACCCTCATCCTAACCATCACCCTAATCCTAACCCTAACCATCACCCGAACCCTCATCCTCAACCCCACCGTCATCCTCAGCCTAACCCTAAGCCTTAGCCTAAACCTAACCCTCACACTCACCCTCACCCTAACCCTAATCCTAAAGCTAAACAAAACCCTAACCCTAACCCTAACCCTCACTCTAACCCTCGCCCTAAAACTAACTCTAACCCTAAACCTCACCCTCACCCTAACCCTAATCCTCACCCTAACCCTAAACCTCACCCTAACCCTAATCCTAAAGCTAAACAAAACCCTAACCCTAACCCTAACCCTCACTCTAACCCTCGCCCTAAAACTAACTCTAACCCTAAACCTCACCCTCACCCTAACCCTAATCCTCACCCTAACCCTAAACCTCACCCTAACCCTAACCCTAACCCTCACCCTCACCCTCACCCTCACCATAACTAAAACCCTAACCTTAACAAAATCACTAATCCTAACCCTAAACCTAACCCTAACCCTAATACTAACCCTAACCCACACCCTCAGCCTCACCATCACTGCAAAGGTAACCTTAACCATAACACTAACAATAACCCTAACCCTAATCCTAACCCTCACCCTCACCTTAATCCTAATCCTAACCCTAACCCTCACCCTCACCTTAATCCTAACCCAAATTCTAACCCTCACCCTAACGCTAATCCTCACCCTCACTGTAACCATAACCCTCACACCTACCTTCACCCTCAACCTAACCGTAAGCCTAAGCCTAAACTTAACCCTCATAATCAACCTCACCCTAACCCTAATCCTAACCCTAAGACTATCCCTAAACCTCAACCTAACCCTCACCCTCACCCTAAGACTAACACTACCCCTAACCCTACCTGTCACCCTAACCCTCCCCATCAACCTAATTCTAACTCTAAACCTCACCCTCAACGTAAACCTAACCCTAAACCTCACCGTAAACCTCACCCTCACCTTAACCCTCACCCTCACCCTCATTGTAAATCTAAACCTATCCCTCTAAATAATACTAACCCTATCTCTAACGCTGAATCTAAACCTAAAAATAAACCTCACCCTCAGCCTCACCCTCACTGCAAACATAACTGTAAACATAACACTAACAATAACCCTAACCCTAACCCTCATCCTCACCCTAAACCTCACCCTAACACTAATCCTCTATCTTACCCTCACCCTCACCCTACCCCTACCCTAACCCTAACCCTAACCCTCACATTTACCGTAATCCTCACTCTCAGCCTAACCCTCAACTGTACCATTACTGTCACCCTCATCCTAACCCTCACACTAACTCTCAACGTCATGCTAACCCTCTCCCTGAAAGTAACACTAAGCCTCACCCTAATCCTAACCCTCACCCACACCATAATTTTAAGACTAACCCTCACAGTAACCCTCACCCTAACCCTAACACTAACCCTAACCCTCACCCTCACCCTCACCCTAAACCTAACCCTCACCCTCAACCTAAACCTAAGCCTAACACTTAACTTAACCCTCACACTCACCCTCACCCTAGCCCTCATTCCAATCCTAATCATAACCCTAACCCTCATCCTAACACTCACCCTAACCCTAAACCTTACCCTAACCCTAACCCCAACCTTAACACTCAACCTCACGCTCAGCCTACCGCTAAGCCTAACCCTAACCCTAACCATAACCCTCACACTAACCCTCACCCTAACCCACACCTAACACTAACCCTAACACTAACCCTCACCTTAAGCCTAAATCTAAACCTAAACCTCACTCTCACCCTAACCCTAACTCTCACCCTAATCCTAATCCTAAACCTTACCCTAACCCTAAACCTAACCCTCATCCTCACCCTCACCCTCAAGGTAACATGAAACCTAAAACTAATACCCCTAACACTAACCCTAACCCTCACCCTACCTATAACCCTCACGCTAACCCTAACCCTCACCCTAATACTTACCCTCACCCTAACAGTAACCCGAACCCTAACACTAACCCTTACACTAACCCTAACCCTGACCCTAAGGCTAAACCTCACCCTAAACCTAACCCTAACCCTCACCATCACCCTTACCCTAATTCTAACTCTTACCCTCACCTAACTCTAACCCTCATCCTCACCCTAAACCACACACTAACCCTAACCCTAATCCTCAATCTAACCATCACCCTCACCCTAATCCCTAAACCTCACTCTTACCCTAACCCTCATCCCAACTGTAACCCTCACACTAACCTTAACCCTCACCCTCAGCCGAACCCTCAAATTTATCCCTACCATCACCCTTACCCTAACCCTCACCCTATCCCGAAACTTCATCCTAATTTTCAAGCTAACAGTAACCCTAACCATCACCCTAACCCTAACCCTATCACTAACCCTAACACTAACCCTGACCCTAACCCTTCCCCTAAACATAACACTAAACCAAAACCTAACACTAACACTCACACTAACCCTAACCCTCACCTTAACCCTAAATCTCACCCTAACCCTAACCAAAACCCTCACCTTCACCCTAGTCCTCACCCTAACCCTAATCCTAACCCTAACACTCATCCTAACAATCACCCTAATCCTAAACCTAACCATCACCCGAAAACTAATGGTCACCCTCACCCTGACCCTCAGCCTAAGCCTAACCCTAACACTAACACTCACCCTCACCCTAACTATAACCCTAATCCTTAACATAACCCTAACCCGAAACCCCAAACTAACCCTAACCCTCCCCCTAACCCTAACACTAAACCTTACTCTAAACCTCACCCTAACCCTCCCCCTAAACCTAAAACTAAACCTAACCCTAACACTAACATTCACACTAACCCTAATACTCACCCTAAACATAAACCTCAATCTCACCCTAACCCTAAATCTCACCCTCATCCTAATCCTAACCCTAAACCTAAGCCTAAACCTAACCCTAACCCTCACATTCACCAACATTGTAAGCCTAATCCTAACCCTAACCCTATCCCTAAACCTCAACCTAACCCTCACCCTCACCCTAAGACTAACATTAAACCTAAACCTAACCCTCACCCTAACCCTCCCACTAACACTCACTCTAACCCTAAACCTCACCCTCAACCTAACCCTAACCCTAAACGTCACCCCAAACCTCACCCTAACCCTAACCCTCACCCTCATGCTCACCTCACCGTAACTCTAACCCTAACAATAACACTAACACTAACCCTAACACTAACCCTAACCCTAACCATATACCTCACCCTCAGCCTCACCCTCACTGCAGACTTAACCCTAAACATAACACTAACAATAACCCTAACCCTAACCCAAACCCTAACTCTAACCTTAACCTTAACCCTAATCCTAACCCCCACTCTCACACTCAGCCTAACCCAAAGCCCAACCCTAACACTAACCCTAACTCTAATTATAAACATCACCCTCACCCTAACCCTATCTCCAACCCTAACTCTAAACCTCACCCTAACCCTAACCCTCACCCTCAACCTCAGCCTCAGCCTAACCCTAAGCCTAACTCTAAACATAACCCTAACCCACACACTCACCCTCACCCTAACCCTAATCCTAAACCTAATCCTCAACCTAACCCTCATCCTAACCCTAAACCTAACCCTCACCTAACCCTTACCCTCACCTTCAACCTCAGCCTCAGCCTAACCCTAACTCTCCCTCTAACCCTAACCCTTACACTAGCCCACACCGTAACTCTAACTTAACACTAACCCTAACCCTAATCCTAACACTAACCCTCACCCTAAGCCTAACTCTAACCCTAAACCTCACCTCACCCTAACCCTAACTCTACCCCTAATCCTAAACCTAAACTTCACCCTAACTCTAACCCTAACCCTCACACTCACCCGCAATGTAATCCTAATCCTAACAATTACAATAACCCTAACACTAACCCTCAACCTAACTATAACCCTCACCCTAACCCTAACCCTCACCCTAACACTAAACCTAACCCTAACACTAACCCTGACACTAACCCTAACCCTCACCCTAACCCTAAAACTCACCCTAACCCTAACCTAACCCTGACCTTCACCCTCACCGTAGCCCTCATCCTAACCCTAATTCTAACACTAACCCTCACCCTAACGCTAACCCACATCGTCACCCTAAACCTCACACTAACCCTAACCCTAATCCTCAATCTAACCCTCACCCTCACCCTTACCCGTAACCCTCACACTTACCCTAACCCTCACCCTAACACTAACCCTCACCCTGATCTGTACCCTGACCCTCAACCTAACCCTCAACTTTACCCTTACCATCACCCTCACCCTAACCCTCACCCTATCCCTAAAGCTCATGCTAAACTTCAACCTAACCGTAACCTTAACCATCACCTTAAACCTAACCCTCAACCTCAACCTCACCCTCAGCCTAACCATAAGCCTAATCCTAAGCCTAACCCTAACCCTCACCCTCAACCTAGCCCTCACCGTAAACCTAACACTCACACTAACCCTCCACCTAACAATAACTCTAACTCTAAACCTCACCCTCACCCTCATCCTAACTCTAACTCTAACCCTAAACCTCACTCTCGCCCTAACCCTAACCCTAACTATAATCCTAAACCTCAGCCTAACCCTAACCCTAAACCTCACCCTCACCCTAAACCTCACCCTAAACCTAACCCTAAACCTCACCCTCAATGTAGCCCTGAACCTAACCCTAAACCTAACCGTAACCGTCACCCTAAACATAACCCTCACTGTAACCCAAACACTCACGCTAAACCTAACCCTCAGCCTCAACCTCAACCTAAAAATAACCCTAAGCCTAACACTAAACCTAACATTAACCCACACACTCACCCTCACCATAACACTAATCCTAATCCTGACCATAACCATAACCCTCACCCTAAACCTATCACTCACCCTAACCCTAACCCTAACACTAACACTAACCCTAACCCTAAACGTAACCCTAACTCTAACACTCAACCTCACCCTCACGATAACCCAAACACTAAACCTCACCCTAATCCTAACCCTAAAACTCACCCTCTCCCTAGCCATCACCCTAACCTTAATCCTAACACTAACCCTCATCCTAAGCCTCACCCTAACCCTAATCTAACACTAACCCTAACCCTAACCTCACACTTACCCTCAACCTAATCCTAATCCTAACCCTAAACCTCACCCTAACCCTAACCCTCACACTCACCTTTATCCTAACACAACCTAACCCTCACTGTAACCTTAATCCTCACGCTCACCGTAACTATAACCCTCAACCCTCACCTACCTTCACCCTCAACCTAACCCTAAGCCTAAGCCTAAACCTAACCCTCACACACACACTCACCCTAACCCTAATCCTAACCCTAAGCCTATCCCTAAACCTCAACCTAACCCTCACACTCACCCTAAGACTAACACTAACCCTAACCCTTCCTCTTACCCTAACCCTCCCCATAAACCTAATTCTAACTCTAAACCTCACCCTTAACCTAACCCTAACACTAAACCTCACCGTAAAACTCACCCTAACCCTAACCCTCACCCACACCCTCACTGTAAATTTAACCCTAACCCTAAAAATAATACTAACCCTAACCCTAAACCTAAACCTAACCCTCACCATAAACCTCACCCTCAGCCTCACCCTCACCGCAAACTTAACTCTAATCATAACACTAACAATAACCCTAACCCTAACCCAACCCTCATCCTCTCCCTAAACCTCACCCTTACACTAATCCGAAATCTTACCCTCACCCTCACCCTACCCCTAACCCTAACCCTCACCCTAACCCTAACCCTAACCCTTACAGTAAATCTCACCCTCAGCCTAACCGTAAAGTTTACCCTTACCGTCACCCCCCCTAACCCTCACCCTAACCCTAACCCTCACCCTAAGCCCAACTCTCCCCCTAGACCTCAACCTCACCCTAACCCTAACCCTAACACTAAACCTCATCATTCCCCTAACCCTAACCCTCATCCTAACCTTAAACCTCACCCTCACCCACACCCTCAGCCTAAACCTAGGGCTAACCCTATCACTCACCCTAATCCTCACACTCACCCTAACTGTAATTCTAAACCTCACCCTCACCCTAGCCCTCACCCTAACCCTAACCCTCATCCTCACCCTAAACCTCACACTAACCCTAAAATTAATACTCAATCTAAACCACACCCACACCCTAACCCTAACCCTAAACCTCACCCTATCCCTAAACCTTACATTTAACGTAATCCTCACTCTCAGCCTAACCCTCAACTTTACCCTTACTGTCACCCTCACCCTAACCTTCACACTAAACCTAACCCACATCCTAACCCTCACCCTGACCGTAACCCTAAGCATCACCCTAACCCTAAACCTCACACACACCCTAATTTTAACACTAACCCTAACACTCACCCTCATCCTAACCCTAACTGTAACCCTAACTCTAAAACTAAACCTCACCCTAACCCTAACCCTAACACTCACCCTAACCCTAACCCTCGCCCTCACCCTCTCCCTCAACATAAACCTAAGGCTAACCCTTACACAAACCCTAACCCTCACACACACCCTCACCCTAACTCTAACCTTCACCCTCACCCTCACTCTCAGGCTAACCTAAGCCTAACCCTTACCCTAAGCCTCACACTCACCCTAACCCTACCCTAATACTAATCCAAACCATCACCATAACCCTCACCCTAAGCCTAACACTCACGCTAACCCTAACCCTAACACTAATCCTAATCCTAACTTTCAACCTAAGCCCAACTCTAACAATAAACCTCACCCTCACCCTAACCCTAATCCTAAACCTAACCCTAATCCTATCACTAAACCTCATCCTCACTCTAGCCCTCACTCTAACCCTAATCCTAACCCTTACCTTCGTCCTATCCCTCACAGTAACCCTAATCCTAACCCTCACCTTAACCCTAATCCTCACCCTCAACCTCACCCTAATCTCAACCTCAACCTAATCCCAAGCCTAACCCTAAACCTAAACCTAACCCAGACACTCAACCTCACCATAACCCTAATCCTAACCATAACCTTAACTATAACCCTAACCCACACACTAACCCTCACCCTAACACTAACCTAACACTAACTCTAACCCTAACACTCACACGAACCCTCACCCTAAGCCTAGCTCTAAACCTAAACCTCACGCTCACCCTAACCCTAACTCTAACACTAAACCTAACCCTAAACCTCACCCTAACCCTAACCCTAAACCTCACCCTCACCCTCACCCTCAACATAAGCCGAAACCTAAAATTAACAATAAACCTAAACCTAAACCTAACCCTCACCCTAAATATAACCCTCACCCTCACCCTCACCCTCACCCTAAAACTTACCCTCACCCTAACTCTAACACTAACACTAACCCTCACACTAACCCTCACCCTCACCCTAAGCCTAAACCTCACCCTACCGCTAACCTTAACCCTCAACCTCACCCTAGCCCTCACCCTAACCCTAAACCTAACCCTACACCTCATCCTAACACTCACCCTAAACCTAACCCTAACCCTCACCCTAACCCTAACCCTAACCCTCACCCTCACTCTCGGCCTAAGCCTAAGCCTAACCCTAAGCTTAAGCCTAACCCTAACCCTTACACTAACCCTCACCCTAACCCTAACACTAACACTAACGCTAAATCTAACCCAAAATATCATCCTCACCCTAAACCTAACTCTAAACTTAACCCTTAACATAAACCTCACCATAAACATAACCCTAACCCTCACACTCTCAGTAACTGTAAACCTAACCCTAAACCAAACAACAACCCTAAACCTAACCCTAACCCTCATTGTAACCATAACCGTCACCCTAACCCTAACCCTCACCCTAATATTTAACCTCACCCTAACACTAACCCTAACCCTAACACTAATCCTCACACTAACCCTACACATCACCCTAACACTAAAACTCACCCTAACCCTAAACCTCACCCTCACCCAGCCTTCACCCTAACCGTAACCCTCATCCTTAGCCTAAACCTAAAACTAACCCTAAAACTAATCCTCAATCTTAACCTCACCCTAACCCTACCCCTAACTCTAACCCTCAACCTAACCCTAACCCTCACCCTTAACTTTATCCTCACTCTCAGCCTAAACTTCAACTTTTCCCTTACCGTTTTCCTCACCCTAACCCTAACACTCATCCTAACCCTCACCCTGACTGTAACCCTAAGCATCACCCTAACCCTAACCCTCACCCTCACCCTCAGCCTCAGCCTAGCCTTAAGCCTAAGCCTAAACCTAACCCTAAACCTCACCCTCACCCTAGCCCTCACCCTAACCCTAATCCTAAACCTAACCCTAACCCTAACCCTAAACCTCACACTCACCCTCAACCTAACCCAAATCATAAACTTAATCCTATCCCTAACACTAACCCTCAAACTAACCATCACCCCAGCGCTCACTCTAAGAGTAATCCTAACCCTAACCCTCATCCTAACCCTCAACTTAAACCTAACCCTAACTCACACCCTAACCCTAACACTAACCCTCACCCTCAGCCTCAGCCTAACCCTAAGCCTAACCCTAAACCTAACCCTAACCCACACACTCACACTCACCCTAACCCTAATCCTAACCCTCACTCTAACCCTAACCCTCACACTAACCCTCACCCTAATCCTAGCTCTAAACCTAAACCTCACCCTCACCCTAACTCTAATTCTAACCCTAATCCTAACCCTAAACGTCACCCTAACTCTAACCCTAACAATAACCCTCACCCTCATCGAAACAGTAACCTTAACCCTAACTCTAAAAATAACCCTAAACCTAAGCCTAACCCTCATTATAACCATAACCCTCACCCTAACCCTAACCCCCATCCTAAAGCGTACACTCACCCTAACACTAACCCTAACCCTAACACTAATCCTCACACGAACCCTAACCATCATCCTAACCTTAAACCTCAACCTAACCCTAATCCTCACACTCACCCTAGCCCTCACCATAACCCTAATCCTAAACCTAACCCTAATCCTAACCCGAAACCTAACCCTAACCCTAACCATCACACTAAACCTAATCCTCATCCCCACCCTCACCCTCAGCCTAACCCTAAACCTAAGCCTAATCCTAACCCTAAACCTCACAATCACCCTCACCATAACCCTAATCCTAAATCTAACCCTAACTCTAACCCTAAACCTCAACCTAACCCTCACCCTAACCCTAACCCTAACACTAACCCTAACTCTAGCCCTCACCCTAACCCTCCATATAAACCTAACTCTAACCCTAAACCTCACGCTCACCCTAAATCTAAACCTAACCCTAAACCTCACCCTCATCCTCACCCTCTAACCCTAACACTAACCCTAACAATAACACTAACCCTAAACCTAACCCTAACCCTCACCCTCACCGTAACCCTAAACCTAACCCAAGCCCTCACCCTAACCGTAATCCTAACCCTAACCCGTACCCTCAGCCTCATCCTCACTGTAAACTTAACCTTAACCATAACACTAACAATAACCCTAATCCTAACCCTAATCCTAACCCTCACCCTCACCCTCACCCTAACCCTAACCCTAACTCTCACCCGAACCCTAACCCTCAACTTCACAGTAACCCTAACCCTAAACCTCACCCTCATCCTCACCCTCAGCCTAACCCTAAACCTAAGCTTAACCCTAACCCTAACCCTCACACACACCCTCACCCTAACCGTAATCCTAACACTAACCCTAACCCTAACCTTCACCCTAACCCTCCCCCTAACTCTAACTCTAAACCTTAAACCGCACCCTCACCCAAACACTAACTCTAACCCTAACCCTAAACCTAAACCTCACCCTAACCCTAACCCTAAACCTCACCTTCACCCTCACCGTAAAAGTAACCATAACCCTAACCATAACAATAACCCTAACCCTAACATTAACCATAACACTCACCCTAACCCTAACCCTCAACTTTACCCTTGCTGTCACCTTCACCCTAACCCTCACCCTAAACCTAACCCTCATCCTAACCCTCATCCTAACCGTAACCCAAACCATCACCCTAACACTAACCCTCAACCTGACCCTCACCCTCAGACTAACACTAAGACTAACTCTAACCCTAACCTTCACCCTAACACTTACTGTCACCCTAACACTTACCCTAACCCTAACACTAACCCTCACACTAACCCTAACCATCACGCTAAACCTAACACTCACCCTAACCCTAACTCTAACCCTCACCTTCATCCTAGCCCTCACCCTAACCCTAACTTTCATCCTCACGCTAAACCTCACACTAACCCTAAAACTAATCCTCAACAGAAACCACACCCTTACCCTAACCCTAACAATCACCTTCACCTTAACCCAATCCTCACATTTACCCTAATCCTCACTCTCAGCGTAACCCTCAACTTTACCCTTACTGTCACCTTCATCCTAAACCTCACACTAACCTTAAACCTCATCCTAACCCTCACCCTGACCGTAAACCTAAGCATCACCCTAACCCTAAACCTCACCCATACCCTAAACCTAACACTAAACCTCACACCAATGCTCACACTAACACTGAGTCTAACCCTAAACCTCACCCTCACCCTAACCCTAACACTCACCCTCACCCTCATCCTCAGCCTAATCCTAAGGCTAACCCTAACCCTAATCCTCACACTCAACCTCACCCTAACCCTAACCCTCACCCTCACCCTCACGGTAACAGTAACCATAACCCTAAGCATAACAATTACACTAACCCTAACACTAACCATAACCCTCAACCTAACACTAACCCTCACCCTAACACTTACCCTTACCGTAAAACTAACCCTAATGCTAACACTAACCCTCATACTAACCCTAACCATCACCTTAACCTTAACCCTCAATCTAACTCTATCCCTAACCCTCACCCTCACCCTAGCCCTCACGCTAACCCTAACCCTCATCCTTACCCCATAACTCACACTAACCCTAACACTATTCCTCACACAAACCCTCACCCTATCCCTAACCCTCAACTTTACCCTTGCTGTCACCTTAACTCTAACCCTCACCCTAAACCTAACCCTCATCCTAACAGTAACCCAAACCATGACCCTAACACTAACCCTCAACTTGACTCTCACCCTCAGAATAACACTAAGCCTAACCCTAACCCTAACCATCACCCTCACCCTAGCCCTCACCCTAAACCTAAACCAAACCCTAACCCTCATCCTAACCCTATCCCTAACAATAACCCTAACCCTAACCCTAACCCTCACCCTAACACTTACTGTCACCCTAACACTAACCCTAACCGTAACACTAACCCTCACACTAACCCTAACCATCACGCTAACCCTAACACTCACCCTAACGCTAACCCTAACCCTCACCCTCACACTAGCCCTCACCCTAACCTTAACCCTCATCCTCACGCTAAACCTAATACTAACCGTAAAACTAATCTTCCACCTAAACCACACCCTCACCCTAACCCTAACACTCACCTTTACCCTAACCCAATCCTCACATTTACCCTAATCCTCACTCTCAGCCTAACCCTCAACTTTACGCTTACTGTCACCCTCACCCTAAACCTCACACTAACCCTAACCCTCATCCTAACCCTCACCCTGACCGTAAACCTAAGCATCACCCTAACCATAAACCTCACCCACACACTAAACCTAACACTAAACCTCACACTACTGCTCACACTAACACTAAGTCTAACCCTAAACCTCACCCTCAACCTAACCCTAACCCTCACCCTCACCCTCAGCCTAATCCTAAGCCTAACCCTAACCCTAATCCTCACACTCACCCTCACCCTAACCCTAATCCTAATCCTAACCATAAACATAACCCTCAAACTAAACCTAACACTCACAATAACCCTAAGCCTAACACAAACCCTAACCCTAACCCTCACCCTAACCCTAAATCTACCAGTAAAACTCACCCTCACCCTAACCCAAACCCTAAACTCACCCTAACCCTAACCCTAAACCTCACCCTCACACTAGCCCTAACCCTAATCCTAACCCTAACCCTCATCCTAACTCTCACCCTAACCCTAATCCTAACCCTCAACCTAAACCTAACCCTTACCCTCAACCTCACCCTCAGCCTAAACATAAGCCTAACCCTAAACCTAACCCTAACCCACACACTCACCTTCAACCTAACCCTAATCCTAACCCTAACCCTAATTCTAACCCTAACCCTCACACTAACCTAACACTAACCCTAACCTAACACTAACCCTAAACCTAACCCTCACACTAACCCTCACCCTAAGTCTAAATCTAACACTAAACCTCACCCTCACATTAACCCTAACTCTAACCCTAATCCTAACCCTAAACCTCACACTCACCCTAACCCTAAACCTAACCCTCACCCTAACCCTAACCCTCACCCTCACCCTCAACCTCAGCCTAACCTTAAGCCTAAGCCTAACGCTAACCCTAATCCTCACACTCACCCTCACCCTAACCCTAATCCTAACACTAACCCTAACCCTAAAACTAACCCACACCCTAACCCTCCCACTAACCCTAACTCTAAACCTAAACCTCACCCTCAACCTAACCCTAACTCTAACCATAACCCTAAACCTAAACCTCAGGCTAAGCCTAACCCTGATGCTCACCCTCAACCTCACTGTACCCATAATATTTACCCTAACCCTAAAAATAACACTAATCCTAACCTTAACCATAACTCTCACCATAAAAATAACCCTCATCCTAACACTTTCCTTCAACCTAAAACTAACCCTAATCCTAACACTAACCCTCACACTAACACTAACCATCACCTTAAGCCTAAACCTCAACCTAACCCTATCCCTAACTCTGAACCTAACCCTAGCCCTCACCCTAACGCTACGCTTCATCCTCACCCTAACCTCACACTAACCCTAACACTAATACTCAATCTAAACCTCACACTCACCCTAACCCTAACCTTAATCCTCACCCTAACCTTCACCCTAACCCTAATCCTCACCTTTACCCTTACTGTCACCCTCACCCTAACCCTCATCCTAACCCTGACCCTCATCCTAACCCTCAGCCTAACTGTAACTTTAACCATCACGCTGACCATAACCCTCAACCTCACCCTCACCTTCAGCCTAAACCTAAGCCTAAGCCTAACCCTAAAACTCACCCTCAACCTAGCCTTCACCCTAACCCTAATCCTAACCCTAAACCTCATCCTAACACTAACCCTAACCCTAACCCTAACACTAATCCTCACACTCAACCTAACCCTAACCCTCACCCTCATGCTCGGCCTAAGCCTAAGCCTAAACCTAAGCTTAAGCCTAACCCTACACCTCACACTAACTGTCACCCTAACCCTAACACTAACACTAACGCTAACTCTAACCCTAAACCTCACCCTCACCCTAACCCTAACTCTAACTCTAACCCTAAACATAAACCTCACCCTAAACCTAACCCTAAACCTCACCCTCACTGTAACCGTAACCCTAACCCTAACAATAACCCTAAACAAAACCCTAACCCTCATTCTAACCATAACCCTCACCCTAAACCTAAACCTCAACCTGACACTAACCCTCACCCTAACACTAAACCTAACACTAACACTAATCCTCACCCTAACCCTAACCCTCACCCTAGCCTTCACCCTAACCCTAACCCTCATCCTCACCCTAATCCTCAGACTAAACCTAAAACTAATCCTCAATCTTAACCTCACCCTCACCCTAACACTAAACCCAACCCTCAACCTAACCCTAACCCTCAGCCTTACCATAATCCTCACTCTCAGCCTAACCTTCACTTTTACCCTTACCGTCACCCTGATTCTAACACTCACCCTAACCCTAACCCTCATCCTAACCGTCACCCTGACTGTAACTCTAAGCATCACCGTAACCCTAAACCTCACCCTCACCCACAGCCTCAGCCTAAACCTAACCCTAAGCCTAAACCTAACCCTAACACTCACCCTCACCCTAGCCCTCACCCAAACCCTAATCCTAACCCTAATCGTAATCCTAACCCTAAATCTAACCATAACCCTAACCATCACCCTAAACCTAATCGTCATCCCCACCCTCACTCTCAGCCTAACCCTAAGCCTAAGCCTAACCCTAACCCTAACCCTCACACTCACCCTCTCCATAACCCTAATCCTCAACCTAACCTTAAACCTAACCCTAAACCTCAACCTAACCCTCACCCTAACCCTAACCATAACACTTACCCTAAACCTTACTCTAACCCTAAATCTCACCCTCACCCTAAACCTAACCCTAACCCTAAACCTGACCCTCACCCTCACCCTCACCATAACTCTAACCATAACTCTAACAATAACACTAACCTTAACCCTAACCCTAACCTTAAACCTCACCCTAACCCTAACCCTAAACCTCAACCTCAGCCTCACCCTCACTGTGAACTTAACCTTAGCCATATCACTAACAATAACCCTAACCCTAATCCTAACCCTCACCCTCAAACTAACCCTAACTCTCACCCTAACCCTAAACCTCACCATCACAGTAACCCTAACCCTAACACTCACCCTAAACCTAAACCTAACCCTAATCTTAAACCTCGCCATAATGCTAACTCTAAACCTCACCCTCACCCTTGCCCTGATCCTAACCCTAAACCTAACTCTAAACCTCATCCTAACCCTCACCCTAACCCTAACCCCAACCTCAACCTAACCGTAACCCTCACCTTCAACCTTACCCTCAGCGTAACCGTATGCCTAAGCCTAACCCTAACCCTAACACTCACACTCACCCTCACCCTAATCCTAACACTAACCCTAACCCTAACCCTCACCCTAACCCTCCCCCTAATCCTAACTCTAAACCTAAACCTCACACTCAACCTAACCCTAACTCTAATCATAACCCAAAACCTAAACCTCAACCTAACCCTAACCCTAACCCTCCCCCTCCCACTCACCGTAACCATAAACCTATCCCTAACCCTAAAATAACCCTAACCCTAATACTAATCCTAAACCTAACCATAACTCTCACCCTAACCCTAACCCTCACCCTAACATTTACCCTCACCCTAAAACTAACCCTAATCCGAACACTAACCCTCACCCTAACCCTAACCATCACCTTTACCCTAAACCTCAACCTAACCCTATCCCTAACCCTCACCCTCACCCTAGCCCTCACCCTAACCCTACCCCTAATCCTCACCCTAAACCTCACACTAACCCTAACACTGATACTCAATCTAACCCTCACCCTCACCCTAACCCTAACCCTAATCCTCACCCTAACCCACAACTTAACTCTAGCCCTCACCTTTACCTTTACTGTCACCCTTAACCTAAACCTAACCCTAACCCTAACCCTCAGCCTAACAGTAACCCTAACCATCACCCTAAACCTAGCCCTCACCCTCACCTTCAGCTTCAGCCTAACCCTAAGCCTAAGCCTAAACCAATCACTAAACCTGACACTCACCATAGCCCTCACCCTAACATTAATCCTAACCCTAACCCTCATCCTAACCCTAAACCTAACCATAAACTAAACCAGCACTCTAAACCTAATCCTCATCCCCACACTCACCCTCAGCCTAACCCTAAGCCTAAGCCTAACCCTAACCCTAAGGCTCAAACTCACCCTCACCCAAACCCTAATCCTAACACTAACCCTAAACCTAAACCTAAACCTCAACCTAACCCTCACCCTAAGCCTAACATTAACCCTAACCCTCACCCTCACCTTAGTCCTCACCCTAACCCTCACACCAAACCTAACCTTCACCCTCACCCAAACCCGAACCTTAACCCTCACCCTAAACCTACGCCTAAAGTTAACCCTAAACCTCACCATAACCCTGACACTAAAACTCACAATCACCCTAGCCCTCAACCTAACTCTAATTGTAACTATAAACCTCATCCTGACCCTCACCCTAACCCTCATCCTAACCCTAAACCTAATTTTAACCCTCAAACTAAACCTAACCCTGACCCTCACCATAACCCTAACACTAATCCTCAACCTAACCCTAAACCTAACCCGAGCCCTAAACCTCACCCTAACCCTAACCCTAAACCTCACCCTCACGATAGCCCTCACACTAAACATAATCCTAAACCTAACCCTCATCCTAACCCTCAACCTCACACTCAGCCTAACACTAAGCCTAACCCTAACACTAACCCGAACCCTAACTCTCATACTCACTCTCACCCAAACCCTAATCCTAAAACTAACCCTATCCCTAACCCTAAACCTCACCCTAAAACTCACCCTATCCCTAAACCTAATATTAAGCCTAACACTAACCCTCACACTAACCCTCACATTAACACAAACTCTAACTCTAAACCTCACCCTCACCCTAACCCTAACCCTCACCCTCACCCTCTCCCTCAGCCTATCCCTAAGCTTAAACCTAACCCAAACCCTAACAATCACACTCACCCTAACCCTAACACTCAGCCTTACCCTAAGACTAAGCCTATGCCTAAACCTAACACTAACCCTCATCCTAACCATAACCCTCACCCTAACCCTAACACTCACACTAACCCTAACCCTAACCCTAACCCTCACCTTCACCCACACCCTCACCCTAACCCTAACCTTCACCCTCACCCTAAATCAAACCCTAACCCTAAGCGTCACCCAAACCCTAACCCTCAAAATCACCCTCAACCTAAACCTAATCCTAAAACTAACCCTATCCCTAACCCTAGCCCTCACACTAACCCTCAACTTAGTGCTCACCCTAAACCTTATCCTAACCCTAAACCTCAACCTAACCCTCACCCTAAGCCTAACGCTCACCCTAAACCTAATTCTAAGACTCACCCTCATGCTAGGCCTAAGCCTAAGCCTAAGCCTAACCGTAACACTCACCTAACCTTAACCTGAACACTAACCCTAACTCTAACACTAAACCTCACCCTAACCCTAATCCTAACTCTAAACCTCATCTTAACCCTAACCCTCACCCTCACACCAGCCCTCACCCTAATCCTAACATTAATCCTCATCATAACCCTCACCCTAACCCTAACCCTAACCCTCACCTTAACCCTATCCCTAACCCTCAACCTAATCCTAACCTTCACTCTCGCCATAACCCTATCCCTAACCATCACCCTAACCCTAAACTTAACCCAAACCCTAACCCTCACCCTAACCCTAACCCCCACACTTAACCTCACCCTCAGCCTAACCCTAAGCCTAACCCTAAACCTAACCCTAACACACACACTCACCCTTACCCTAACCCTAAATCTAAACCTAAACCTACCCCAAAACCTCAACTTAACCCTCACAATCACCATAACATTAACACTAACCGAAAGCCTAACCATACCCCTCATCCTAACCCTAACCCTAATCCTAACCCTCACAGTCACGCTAACCCTTACCCTAATCCTAATCCTAACCCTAAGCCTAACCCTCACCATCACCCTAACCCTCACCCTAACCCTAAATCTAACAATAACCCTAACCCAAACCCTCAAAATCAGCCTCACCCTAACCCTAACTCTAACCCTAAAAATGACTCTCACCCTAAACCTAACCCTAACCCTAACCCTTAACCTCACCCTAACCCTAACCCTAACCCTAATCCTCATCCTCACCCTAGCCCTCACCCTCACCCTAATCCTAACCCTAACCCTCATCCTAACCCTCACCCTAACCCTAAACCTCACCGTCACCAAAACCCTTAACCTACCCCTCACCTTAACCCTAAATTTAACCCAAACCCTAACTCTCACCCTAATCCTAACACTAACCCTCACCCTAAGCGTAACCCTCACACTCAGCCTCAGCCTCAGCTTAAGCCTAAGCCTAACCCTAACACTAACACTAACCCTCACACTCTCCCTAACCCTAACCCTAATCCTAATCCTAATCCTAACCCTAACCCTCACCCTCACCTTATCCCTCACCTTAACTCTAACCCTAACACTAACCCGAAACCTAACCCTCACCCTGAGCCTCACCCTAGCCCTAACTCTAACCCTAAATCTCACCCTCACCTTAACCCTAATGCTAAACCTCACCCTAACCATAACCATAAACCTCACCCTCAACCTAGCTCTCCCCCTAACCTTAACCCTCATCCTAATCCTCCCCCTAACCCTAACCTTAACCCTCTCCCTAACCCTAACTCTCACCCTCAGCCTCACCCTCAGCCTAAGCCTAAGCCTAACCATAACCCTAACCATCACACTCACCCTAACCCTAACACTAATCCTAAAGCTGACACTAACCCTAACCCTCACCCTCACTCAAACCCTCACCTTAACCCTAACCTAACATTAACCCTAACCCTAACCCACACCCACAGCCTCACCATAACCCTAACTCTAACCATTAACGTCACCCTGATCCTAACGCTAACCTAACCCTAAACCCAACCCTAACCCTAAACATAACCATCACCCTCACCCTAGCCCTTACCCTAGCCGTAATCCTAACCGTAAAACTCATCCTAACCCTCCCCCTATACCTAAGCATAACGCTCACCTTAACCCTAACGTTCTCACCCTCAACCTCACCCTCAGCCTAACCCTAAGCCTAACCCTAAACCTACCCCTAACACACACACTCACCCTCAGCCTAAATCTAAGCCTAACCCTAAATATAAACCTAACCCACACACTCACCCTCACCCTAAACCTCATCCTAATCCTAACCCTAACCCTAACCTTCCCCCTAAATCTCACCCTAACACTAAACCTAACACTAACCCTGAACCTAACCCTCAACCTAACCCTCACCCTAACCCTGAGTCTAACCCTAAACCTCACCCGCACCCTAACCCTAACTCAAACCCTAACCCAAACCCTAAAACAAACCCTAACCCTAACCCTAACCCTCACCGTCACCGTAACCGTAAATATAAACCTTACCCTAAGAATAAACCTAACCCTAACCCAAACAATAACCCTAACTCTAACCCTCATCCTAACCATATCCTTCACCGTAACCCTCACCCTCACCCTAACACTTACCCTCAACCTAACCCTATCCCTAACCCTCACACTCACCTTAAACTTTACCCTAATCCTAATGCTAACCCTAAGCCTAACCCTCACACTCACCCTCACCCTAACCCTAACCCTAACCCTAACCCTCAACCTAACCCAAAACTTCACCCTCACCATAACCCTTACCCTAACCCTCAACCTAATTCTAAACTAAACCTGAATCCTAACTCTCAACCTAACCCTAACCCTAACACTCACCCTAAACCTAACCCTCACCACACCCTCAACCTAACCCTAACCCTAACCCTAACCCTAACCCTCAACCTAACTCTCACCCTAACCCTAACGCTAACCCTAAACCTCACCTTCACCCTAAACCTAACGCTACCCCTAACCCAAACCCTAAACCTCACCCTAACGTTAACCCTAATCCTCACCCTCAACCTCACAGTAACTGTAACCCTAAACCTAAACCTAACAATAACCCTAACCCTAATCCTAACCCTCACCCTAACCATAACCCTCACCCTAACCCAAACCCTCACCCTAACACTTACCCTCACCCAAACACAAACCCTAACCCTAAAGCTAACCCTCACACTAACACTAAACCTAACGCTAAACCTAAACCTCAACCTAGCCCTCACCCTCACCCTAAGCCTAACACTAACCCTAAGCCTAAACCTCACCCTCCCTCTTCCCATAACCCTATATCTAACCATAAACCTCACCATCACCTTAACCCTAACCTTAACCCTAAACACCACCCTAACCCTAACCCTAATCCACACCAGTACTCTCAACTTCACAATGTCTATAACCCTAACCCTAACAGTAACCCTAACCCTAACCCTAACCATCACCTTTAACATAATCCTCACCTCCACCCTCACCCTCAGACTAACCCTAAGCCTAAGCCTAACCCTCACCTTAACCATCACACTCAACCTCACCCTAAACCTAAAACTAACCTTAACCATATCCCTAAAGCTCAACCTAACCCTCACCCTAAAGCTAACCCTAACCCTAACCCTAAATCTCAACCTAACCCTCCCCCTAACCCTAACTCTAACCCTAAACCTCAACCTCACCCTAACCCTAACCCTCACCCTAACCCTAACACTAACCCTAACGCTAAACCTCACCCTAACATCCCCCTAAACCTAACTCTAACCCTAAATCTCACCCTCACCCTAACACTAACCCTAACTTTAAACCTCACCCTAATCCTAACCCTCACCCTTACCCACCACCTCAAAGTAACTCTAACCATAACCCTAATAATAACACTAACCATAACCCTTACACTAACCCTAACCCTAACCATAAACCTCACCCTCAGCCTCACCATCACCGCAATCTTAACCCTAACCCTAACACTAACAATAACCATAACCCTAAGCCTAACCCTAATCGTCACCCCTACCCTCATCCTCAGCCTAACCCTAAGCCTAACTATAACCCTAACTCTAACCCTCACAGTAAGCCTAACCCTAACCCTAACCCTAACCCTATACCTAAACCTAAACCTAAATTTAACACTAATCCTAAGCTTTACCCTCACCCTAATCCAAACCCTAACCCGAACCCTCACCCTAACCCTAATCCTAAGCCTAAGCCTAACCCTAACCTTCACACTGACTCTACCCTAACCCTAATCCTAAACCTAACCATATCTCTAAACATCACCCTAACCGTAACCCTCACCATAGCCCTCACCCTAACCATAATCCTTACCCTAAACCTCATCCTAACACTCACTCACCCTAACCCTAAACCTAACCCTCACCCTCATGCTCGGCCTAAGCCTAAGCCCAAGCCTAAGCCTAACCGTACACCTGACCCTCACCCTAACCCTAACCCTAACACTAACCCGAACTCTAAACCTAAACCTCACTCTCACCCTAAGCCTGACTCTAACCCTAAACGTAAACCTAAACCTCATCCTACCCTAACCGTAACATTCACCCTCACCCTCACCGTAACCCTCACCCTAAACCTAACCCTCAACCTAACACTTTCCCTCACCCTAACCCAAAACCTAAAACTAACACTGACCCTCACACTAAGCTAAACATTACCCTAACCCTAACACTAACCCTAATTCAAAACTAAACCGCACACTAGCCCTCACCCTCACCATAAACCTAAGGCTAACCCTAACCCTAAAACTAACCCTCACACTCACCATAACCCTAACCCTAATCCTAATCCTAACCCTAACCCTAACCCTCACCCTCACCCTAAACCTCACCCTAACCCTAAACCTAAAACTAACCCTAACCCTAACCCTCACCCTCAGTCTCACACTAACCCTAATTCTAACCCTAAACCTCACCCTCACCCTAACCCTAATGCTAAACCTAACCCTAAATCTAACCCAAACCCTAACGCTCCCCCTAACTCTCACCCTAACCCTAACACTAACACTAACCCTAACTCTAACCCTAACCCTAAAACTAAATCTCACCCTAACCCTAACCCTAACCCTCACCCTAACCCTAACCCTCACCCTCACCCTCACCCTCAGCCTAACCCTAAGCCTAACCCTAACCCTAACCCTAAACCTCACACTAACCCTAACCCTAACCCTAAACCTAATCCTTACCCTAACCCTATCCCTCACCCTCACCCTAACCCTCACCGTAACCCTAACCCTAATATTAACCCTAACCCTAACCCTCACCTTCAACCTCACCCTCAGCCTAACCCTAAGCCTAACCCTAAACCTAACCCTAACACACACACTCACCCTTACCCTAACCCTAATCCTAACCATATCACTAAGCATCCCCCTAATTCTCACCCTCACCCTAACCCTAAGACTAAGCCTAGCCCTAACCCTAAACATAACCCTCACTCTAACCCTAACTCTAACCCTAAATCTCACCCTCACCCTAACCCTAACTCTAACCCTAAACCAAACCCTAAACCTCACCCTAAACCTAACCCTAACCGTAACCCTAACATTCACCCTAACCCTAACTCTAACCCTTATCCCCACAATCACCCTCAGCCTAACCCTAATCCAAAGACTAACCCTAAACCTAACCCTCACACTCACCCTCACCCTAACCCTAAACCTAAAGCTAACCCTAACCCTAACCCTAACCCTCCCCCTAACTCTCACCCTCACCCTAACCCTAAGACGAAGCCTAACCCTAACCCTCAACCTAACCCTCACCCTAACCCTAACTCTAACCCTAAATTTCACCATCACCCTAACCCTAACTCTAACCCTAAACCAAACCCTAAACCTCACCCTAACCCTAACCCTAACATTCACCCTAACCCTAACTATAACCTTAACCTCACGCTCACCCTATCCCTAACCCTAACCCAATCCTAAACATCACCCTAAACCTAAACATTACCCTAACACTTACCCTCACCCTAACACTAACACTAACACTAACACTAACCCTCACACTAACGCTAACCATACCGCAAAACCTAAACCTCACCCTAACCCTAACCCTAACCCTCAACTTCACCCTGGCCCTCACCCTAACCCTAACCCTCACCCTCACACTAAACCTCACACTAACTCTAACACTAATCCTCAATCTAACCCTCACCCTCACCCTAAAACTAAACTGAACCCTCACCCTTACCATAACCCTCACCCTCGGCCTAACCCTCACCTTTTCTCTTACTTTCACTCTCATTCTAACCCTCACCTTAAACCAAACCCTCATCCTAAACCTCAACCTAACCATAACCCTAACCATCACACTAACCCTAACCCTTACCCTCACTATCCCTAAACCTCACACTTACACTAGCCCTCACCCTAACCCTAATCCTAACCGTAACCTTCATCGTAACCCTCAAACTAACGATAACCTGAAGCATCACTCTAAACCTCATCCTTATCCCCACCCTCACCCTCAGCCTAACCCTAAGCCAAAGACTAACACTAACCCTATCCCTCACAGTCACCCTCACCCTAACCCTAATCCTAACCCTAACCCTAACTGTAACCCTAACCCTCCCCCTAACTCTCACCCTCACCCTAACCCTAAGACTAAGCCTAACCCTAACCCTCAACCTAACCCTCACCCTCACCCTAATTCTAACCCTAAATCTCACCCTCACCCTAACCCTAACTCTAACCCTAAACCAAACCCTAAACCTCACCCTAACCTTAACCCTAACCTTAATGCTAACATTCATCCTAACCCTAACTCTAACCCTAAACCTCACCCTCACCCTAACCCTAACACTAAGCCTAATGCTAAACGTCACCCTAAACCTAAACCTTACCCTGAAACTTACCCTCACCCTAACACTAACACTAACACTAACCCTCACACTAACACTAACCATCACCTTAAACCTAAACTTCACCCTAACACTAACCCTAACCCTCAACTTCACCCTGGCCCTCACACTGACCCTAACACTCACTCTCACACTAAACCTCACACTAACCCTAAAACTAATCCTCAATCTAACCGGCACCCTCACCCTCAGCCTAACCCTCACCTTTACTCTTACTGTCACCCTCATCCTAACCCTCACCTTAATACAAACCCTCATCCTAAACGTGACCCTAACCATAACCCTATCCATCACAATAACCCTAAACCTCACCCTCACCTTCAGCCTCAGCCTAACCTAAGCCTAGGCCTAAACCTATCCCTTAACCTCACACTCAGCCTAGCCCTCACCCTAACCCTAATCCTAACCCTAACCATCATCCTAACCCTCAAACTAACGATAACCTGAACCATCACTCTAAACCTAATCCTTATCGCCACCCTCACGCTCAGCCTAACCCTAACCCAAACCCTCACCCTAGCACATACCCTAACCCTAATCCTAACCCTAACACTCACACTAACCCTCACTCTAACCATAAACCTAACCCTCACTCTTAATCTAACCCTCACCCTCACCCTCAGCCTCAGCCTAACCCTAAGGCTAACACTAACCCTAACCCTCACACTCACCTTCATCTTAACCCTAATCCTAACCCTAACCCCAACCCTAAACCTAACACTAACCCTAACCCTAACCCTCAACATAACACTAACCCTAACTCTAACACTCACCCTAGCACATACCCTAATCCTAAACCTAACCCTAACACTCACCCTAACCCTCACTCTAAACCTAAACCTAACCCTAACCCTCACTCAAATGCTAACCTTCAACCCAACGCTACCCCTGACCCTCACACTAACCCTAAACCTCACCCTAACCCTCACACTAACCCTAACTCTAACCCTAAACCTCACACTTGCCCTAACCCTAACACTAACCGTAACCCTAAAATTCACCCGAACGCTAACCCTAAACCTCACCCTCACCCTAAACTTCACCCTCACCCTAACACTAAACCTCACCCTCACACTAAACCTCACCCTAACCCTAACCCTAACCCTCAACCTAACCATAACCCTCACGGTAACCCTAACACTCACCCTCATCCTAAACCTAATCCTAAACCTCACCCTCACCCTCACAGTAACCCTCACCCTAGTTCTCACCCTAACCCTAATCCTAACCCTACACCACATCCTAACCCTAACCCTCACTGTCACCCTCACCCTCCGCTTAACACTAACATGAATCCTAATCCTAACTCTAAGCCTAACACTCACTCTTACCCTAAACCTCACCCAAACCTTAAATCTAAAAATAACCTTAACCCAAACCCTCACAATCAGCCTCACCCTAAACCTAACTCTAACCCTAAACCTCAATCTCACCCTAAACCTAACCCTAACCATAAACCTCACCATAACCCTAACCCTAAACCTCATCCTCACCCTAGCCCTCACCCTAACGCTAATACTAACCCTAATGCTCACCCTAACACTAACGCTAACCCTAACCATCACCCTCACAAACCCTTACCGTACCCCTCACCCTAACCCTAAACTTAACACTAACCCTAACTCTCACACTAACCCTATCCCTAACACTCACCCTAAGCCTAAGCCTCACTCTCAGCCTCAGCCTAAGACTAAGCCTAACCCTAACACTAAACCTCACACTCACCCTAACTCTAACACTAATCCTAATACTAACCCTAAGCCTAAACCTCACCCTCACCCTATCACTCATCTTAACCCTAACCCTAACACTAACTCTAAACCTAACCCTCACCCTCAGCCACACCCTAACCCTAACTCTAACCCTAAATCTCACCCTCACTCTAACCCTAACCCTAAAACTCACCTTAATCATCACCATAAACCTCACCCTCCCCCTAGCCCTCCCCCTAACACTAATCCTTACCCTAACCCTCATCCTAACCCTCCCTCTAATCCGAACCTTAACCCTCACCCTAACCCTAACCCTCACACTCACCCTAACCCTAAACTTCACACTCACCCTCACTCTCAGCCTAAGCCTAAGCCTAACCCTAACCCTACCCCTCACACTCACCCTAACCCTAACCCTAAACCTAATGCTGAACCTAACCCTAACCCTCACCCTCACCCTAACCCTCACATTAACCCTAACCCTAACATTAAACCTAAACCTAACCCACACCCTCAGCCTCACACTAACCCTAACTCTAAACCTAAAGGTCACCCTGACCCTAACCTTAATCCTAACCCTAAACCTCACCCTAACCCTAAACCTAAACCTCAACATCACCCTAGCCCTCACCTTAACCCTAATCCTAACCATAAACCTCATCCTAACCCTCCCTCTAAACCTAAGCATAACCCTCACTTTAACCATAGCATTCTCACCCTCACCCTCACCCTCAGCCTAACCCTAAACCTAACCCAAAATCTAACCCTAACACACACACTCACCCTCAGCCTAACCCTAAGCCTAAGCCTAACCCTAACCCTATCCCTCCCCCTAAATCTCACCCTAACCCTAACCCTAACACTAACGCTAACCCTAACCCTCAACCTAACCCTCAACCTAACTTTGACTCTAACCCTAAACCTCACCCTAACCCTAACCATAACTCTAACCCTAACCCAAACCCTAAACCTCACCTTAACCATAAACCAAACCCTCACCCTCACCTTAACCATAAATATAAACCTTACCCTAACAATAACACTAACCCTAACCCTAACAATAACCCTAACCCTAACGCTAACGCTCATCCTAACCATATCCATCACACTGACCCTAACCCTCACCCTAACACTTACCCTCCTCCTAACCCTAAGCCTAACCCTCACCCTCATCCTAACACTCACCCTAACCCTAATTCCAACACTAACCCTAACCCTAACCCTCACCCTCACCCTAACCCTAGCTATAAACCTAAATCTCACCCTCACCCTAACCCTAACCCTAACAATAAACCTAAGCCTAACCCTAACCCTCACACTAACCCTCACCCTAACACTAACACTAACCCTCACACTCACCCTCACCCTAACCCTAAACCTAACCATAACCCTAACCCTCAACCTAACCCTAACCCTAACCCTAACTCTACCCCTAAAACTCACCCTCACCCTAAACCTAACTCTAAACCTAACCCAAAGCTTAAATCTCACCCTAACCCTAAACCTAACCCTCACCCTCACCCTCAGCGTAACTGTAACCCTAAACCTAACCCTAACAATAACCCTAACCCTAATCCTAACCCTCACCCTAACCATAATACTCACCCTAACCCAAACCCTCAACCTAACACTTACAATCACCCTAACACTAACCCTAACCCTAAAGCTAACCCTCACATTAACCCTAACCCTAACCCTAACCATAAAACTCAAACTAACCCTGACCCTCACCCTAACCCTAACACTAACCCTAGCCCTAAACCTCACTCTCCTTCTCCCCCTAACCCAATATCTAATCATAAACCTCACCCTCACCCTAACCCTAACCTTAACCCTAAACACCACCCTAACCCTAAAACTAATCCTCACCCGCACCATCAACTTCAACATAATTGTAACCCTAACCCTAACAATAACACTAACCCTAAACCTAACCATCACCCTAAACCTAATCCTCACCTCTACCCTCACCATCAGCCTAACCCTAAGCCTAAGCCTAACCCTCACCCTAACCCTCACAGTCACCCTCAACCTAACCCTAATCCTAACCCTAAACTTAACTCTAAACCTCAAACTAACCCTCACCATCACCCTAACCCTAACACTAACCCTAACCCTAAACCTCACCCTAACCCTCCCCCTAACCCTAATTCTAACCCTAAACCTCACCCTCACCCTAACCCTGACCCTAACCTTAAACCTCACCCTAAACCTCACCCTCACCCTAACCCTGACCCTAACCTTAAACCTCACCCTAAACCTCACCCTAACCCTAACCCTCACCCTTACCCACTACCTCACCGTAACTCTAACCCTAACCCTAATAATAACACTAACTCTAACATTAACACTAACACTAACCCTCACCCTAAACCTAACCCTAACCCTCAACCTAACCCTAACCCTCACCCAAACCCTAAACCCAACCCTAATCCAAAACCTCACCGTAATGCTAACCCTAAACCTCACCCTCACCCTTGCCCTCATCCTAACCCTAATCCAAACCCTAAACCTCATCCTAACCCTCACCCTAACAATAACTCTAACCCTCAACCTAACCCTAACCCTAACCCTCAAGCTAACCCTAACCCTCACCCTCACCCTCACCCTCAGCCTAACATTAATCCTAAGCCTACCCTAACCCTCACAATCACCCTCACCTTAACCCTAATCCTAACACTATCACTCACCCTAACCCTCACCCTAACCCTCCCACTAACCCTAACCCTAAACCTAAACCTCACCCTCTCCCTAACCCTAACTCTAAACCTGACTATAAACCTAAACCTCACCCTAACCCTAACCCTAACCGTCACCCTCACCGTAACAGTAACCCTAACCCTAACAATAACCCTAACCCTAACAATAACCCTAACCCTAACAGTAACCCTAAACATAACCCTCACCCTAATGCTAAACCTCACCCTAAAACTCACCCTAATACTAACACGAACCTTCACACTAACCCTAACCATCACCTTAACCCTAAACCTCAAACTAACCCTATACCTAAACCTCAACCTCACCCTAGCCCTCACACTAACCCTAACCCTCATCCTCACCCTAAACCTCACACTAACCCTAACACTAATACTCAGTCTAACCCTCACCCACAGCCTAACCCTAACCCTAATCCTCATCCTAACCCTCAACCTAAGCCTAACCCTCACCTTTACCCATAATGTCACCCTCACCCTAACCCTCACCTTAACCCTAACCCACATTCTAACCCTCACCCTAACCATAAACCTAACCATCACACTAACCCTAACCCTCATCCTCACCCTAGCCCTCACCCTAACCCTAATCCTAACCCTAACCCTAACCCTCACCCTAACCCTAATCCTAACCCTAAACCTCATCCTAACACTCACCCAAACCCTAACCCTAACCTCACCCTTATGCTCGGCCTAAGCCTAAGCCTAAGCCTAAGCCTAACCGTACACCTGACCCTCACCCTAACCCGAACCCTAACACTAACCCTAACTCTAAACATAAACCTCACTCTCACCCTAATCCTAACTCTAACCCTAAACCTAAACTTAAACCTCATCCTAATCCTAATCCTAACCTTTAACCTCACCCTCAACGTAACCCTCACACTAACCCTAACCCTCACCCTAAAACTTACCCTCACCTTAACCCAAACCCTAACACTAACACTGACCCTCACACTAACCTTAACCATCACCCTAACCCTAAAGCTAAACCTAACCTTAACCCTACCCCTCACCCTAGCCCTCACCCTAACCCTAACCCTCATCCTCCCCCTAAAACTCACCCTAACCCTAACACTATTCCTCAATCTAACCCTCACCCTCACTCTACACCTAAACATAAACCTCACCCTAATGCTAACCCTCACCCTTACAGTAACCCTCACGCTCAGCCTAACCCTAACATGTACCCTTACCGTCACCCCCACCCTAACCCTCACCCTAACCCTAACACTAATCCTCAATCTAACCCTCACCCTCACTCTACCAATACCCTTAAGCTCACCCTAATGCTAACCCTCACCCTTACAGTCACCCTCACGCTCAGCCTAACCCTCACGTTTACCCTTACCGTCACCCCCACCCTAACCCTAAACCTCATCCTCATGCTCGGCCTAAGCCTAAGCCTAATCCTAAGCCTAACTGTAAACCTGACCCTCGCCCTAACCCTAACCGTAACACTAACACTAACTCTAAACCTCAACCTCACCCTCACCCTCACCCTCAGCCTAAACCTAAGGCTCAACCTAACCTTAACACTAAACCTCACACTCACCCTAACACTCATCCTAACCCTAACCCTAACACTAACCCTAACCCTAATCCACACCCTCAGCCTCACCCTAACCCTAATTCTAACCCAAAACCTCAACCTCACCCTAACCCTAATGCTAAACCTAACCCTAACCCGAAACCTAAACCTCACCCTAACCCTAACCCTCACAATCACACTCAACGTAACCCTAGCCCTAACCTTAACACTATCCACAACACTCACCCAAAACCTAACCCTCAACCTAACAATTAACCTCACCCTAACACAAACCCTAACCCTAACATTAACCCTCACACTAACCCTAACTCTCACCCTAACCCTAAGCCTCACCCTAACCCTAAACCTAACAATAAACCTCACCCGCACCCTCATCCTAACCCTCACTTGCACCCTAACTCTAACCCTAAACCTCACCCTCACCCTCACCCTAACTCTAACCCTAACCCTAACCCTAAACCTCATTCTAACCCTAACCCTCACCCTCACCCTCACCGTAACCCTAATTCTAAACTTAACAATCACCCTAAACATAACCTTAACCCTCACCCTAACAAAACCCTCACCCTAACCCTAAGCCTCACCCTAACACTTACCCTCACCCTAACATTAACTCTAACACTAACCCTCACAGTAACCCTAACTCTCACCCTAACCCTAAACCTCACCTTAACCCTAACCCTAACCCTCACCCTAGCCCTCACCCTATCCCTAATTCTAACCCTAACCCTCAACCTAAACCTAACCCTCATCCTCACCCTAAACCTCACACAAACCCCAACACTGATCCTCAATCTAACCCTCACCCTCACCCTAAACCTCACCCTAACCCTTACCCTAACCCTCACCCTAATCCTAACTCTCACCCTTAAGGGAACACGCACCCTCAGCCTAACCCTCACCTTTATTCTTGCCGTCACACTCATCCTAACCCTCACCCTAACCCTAACACTCATCCTAACACTCATTCGAACCCTAACCCTATCCATCACCCTAACACAAGCCCTCAACTTCACCCTCAACCTAAGCCTAACCCTAAGCCTAAGCCTAAGCCTAAACCTAACACTCACCCTCACCCTCGCCCTATCCCTAAACCTAATCCTAACGCTAAGCCTCATCCTAACCCTAACCCTAACCCTAACCCTCACCGTAACCCTAACCCTAAACCTCACCCTAACCCTAAACCTAACCCTAATCCTAAACCTCTACATAATGCTAACCCTAAACCTCACCCTCGCCCTTGCCCTCATCCTAACACTAATCCTAACCCTAAACCTCATCCTAACCCTCACCCTAACAATAAACCTAATCCTCACCCTAACCCTAACCCTCACCTTTACCTTTACTGTCACCCTCACCCTAAACCTCACCCTAACCCTAACCCACATTCTAACCCTCACCCTAACCGTAACCCTAACCATCACACTAACCCTAACCCTCAACCTCAACCTCAGCCTCAGTCTAACCCTAAACCTAAGCCTAACCCTAACCCTAACCCTCACCCTCACCATAGCCCTCAACCTAATCCTGACCCTCACCCTAACACTTACCTTAACCTAACACTAACCCTAACCCAAACACTAACCCTCACACTAACACTAACCCTAACCCTAAAACTCACCCTAACCCTAAACCTAACCCTCACCCCCACCCTCACCCTAATTCTAACCCTAACTTTAACAATAACACTAATCCTAACCCTAAACCTAACCTTAACAATAAACCTAACCATCACCCTCACACTCAGCCTCACCTTCACCACAAACTTAACCGTAATCATAGCACTAAAAATAACCCTCACCCTAACCATAAACCCTAACCCTAACTCTCACCCTAACGATAAACCTAAGCCTCACCGTAACCCTAACACTCACCCTCACACTCACCCTCTCACTAACCCTAATCCTAATCCTAACTCTAACACTAACACACACACTCACCCTCACCCTAACCCTAACCCTAACCCTAACACTAAACCTAAACCTAACCCTCACCCTAACCCTCACCCTTCCCCTATCTCTAACCCTAAACCTCAAACTCACACCGACCTTAACCTTAAACCTAACCTTAAACCTCACCCTAAACCTAACAGTAAACCTCAACCTCACCCTAGCCATCAACATAACCCTAATCCTAACCCTAAACCTAACCCTAACCCTAACACTAATCCTAACTCTAACCCTAACCCTAACACTAACCCTAACTCTAAACATAAACCTCACTCTCACCCTAACCCTAACTCTAACCCTAAACCTAAACCTAAACCTCACCCTAACCTAATCCTAACCTTCAGCCTAACCCTCATCCTAACCCTCACCCTAATCCTAACCCTCACCCTCACCATAACTGTAACCCTAAACCTAACCCTAACACTCACCCTCACAGTTACCCTAACCCTAACACTGTCCCTAAGCCTCAACATAACCTTAACCCTCACCCTAATCCTAAACCTAACCTTCACCCTCAAACTCACCCTAACTCTAACCCAAAACCTAACCCTAACCCTCACCCAGACCCTCAACCTAACCCTCACCCTCACTCTAAACCTCACCCTAAACCTAAACCTTCCCCTCTCCCTACCACTTACCCTAATCCTAATGCTTACCCTAACCCTCAACCTAACCGTAAACCTACCCCTAACGCTATCCCTCACCCTAAACCTAATGCTCACCCACAACCTAACAATCACCTGAACCCAAACCCTCATACTCACCCTAACCCTCACCCTCACTCTAAACATCACCCAAACCCTAACCCTCACCCTAACCCTAACACAAACCCTAATCCAAACGCTCACACTCACCCTAACCCTCAGCCTAACCCTTTCCCTTACCCTAACCCTAACCATAACCCTCACACTAACCGTAACCCTCACTCTAACCCTAACCATAACGCTGACCCTAACCTTCCCCCTCACCCTGACCCTCACCCTAATCCTATTCCTAATCCTAACACTCACCGTCACCCTAAACCTAACCCTAACCCTAACCCTAACCATCACCCTCACCCTCTCCCTCAACCTAACCCTCACCCTCACCCTAAACATCACCCTAACCCTAAATCCTCACCTTCAACCTAACCCTAACCCTCACTCTGAACCTAACCTCAGCTTAATCCTCACCCTCGCCCTAATCCTCACCCTAACGGTAACTTTTACCTAACAGATACTCTCACCCTCACACTCAGCCTAACCCTCTCCCTCACCCAAGTCCTCACCCTAACCCTAATCTTAACCCTCACCCTCACCCTCAACCTCCCCTTCTCTCTCAGGCTTACTCTAACCCTAATAATAACTCTAACCCTAACCCTAACCCTAAAACTCATCCTAACCCTAATCCTAACCCTAATCCTCAACCTCGCCCTCACCCTCATTCTAAACATTACCCTCATGCTGAACCTCACCATCACACTAACGCTCACACTAACCCTAACCCTCACCCTAGCCTTAACCCTAACCCTCACCCTCACATCCCCCGTCACACTCAGCCTAACCCTAACTCTAACCCTAATCCTAAACTAACCTCACCCGCACCCTCACCCTAACCCTCTCCCTCAAACTCCCCTTCCCCCTAACACTAACCCTCAACCTCACCCTAAGCATCACCTTAACCCTAATCCTCACACTGAACCTAACCCTAACGCTCACCCTAACCCTCACCCTCAAACTAACCCTCACCCTAAACAGTATCCTCACACTAAACCTAACCCTAACCCTAAACTTCACACTAATCCTAACCCTCAACCTAACCATATCCCTCCACCTCAACCTAAATCTCACCTTAACCCTAACCCTAACACTCACCCTAACCCTAAATCTAAACCTAACCCTCACCCTCACCCTAACCCTCACCATCACGCTAATGCTCACCGGAACCCTAACACTCACCCTAAACCTAAACCTCAAACTAAACCTAAGCCTCACCCTGACGCTCACCTTAAATCTAACCGTAACCCTAACCCTCACCCTCACCTTACTTTAACCATAACCCTCACCCTAAACCTAACCCACACCCTAACACTAATCCTAAACCTAACCCTAAATCTAAACTTCACATTAAACCTAAACCTTACACTAACCATAATCCTCACACTATCCTTAACCTTAACCCTAACCCTCACCCTAACCCTCACCCTCACCCTAACCCTAATGCTAATCTTAACCCTCACCCTCACCCTAACCCACAACCTTACCCTTAACCTCACTATAACCCTTACCCTCACCCTAAGCATAACCCTCACCCTCGCCCTAACCCTCACCCTAACACTTACCCACACCCTCACCCTCACCCTAATCCTCACCCTCACCCTCACCCTAACCCTAGCCCTCACCCTAAACCTAACCCTCACCCTAACCCTAACCCTCACTCTTACAGTCACCCTCACCCTCAGCCTAACCCTAATCCTTACCCTAATCCTAACCCTCACCCTCACCCTAACTCTAACCCTAAACCTAACCCTCACCCTAACACTAAAACTCACCCTATATCTCACCCTTACCCTAACCCTAAACCAAAACCTAACCCTCAACCTAAACTTCACCCTAACCCAAACACTAACCATAACCCTCATTCTCACAATAAACCTCACACTATACCTTACCCTCACAATATCCCTAACCATAACCCTAATCTTCAACCACACCTAAACTTCACCCTCACCTGAACCTTCACCCTCACCCTCACCCTCACCCTCATCCGCACCCTAAACATCACCCTAACAATAACACTCACCCTCATGCTAATCCTCACCATAACCCTAACCCTGACCGAAAAGAAACCCTCAACCTAACCCTCACACTAACCCTCACCCTGACCCTAGCCCTCACCCAAACACTAACCCTAACCCGAACCCTAATCCTCACATTCACCCTAACCCTTACCCTAACCGTTACCCTCACCCTCACCCTAACCCTAACCCTAATCATAACCCTCACACTAGCCATAACCCTCACCCTAAACATAACCCTAAACCTAACCCTAACCTTCACCCTCACACTGACCCTCACACTCACCGTAACCCTAAACCTATTCCTAATCCTAACCCTCACAATAACCCTCAACCTAAACCTAACCTTAACACTAACCCTCACCCTCACCCACACCCTCACCGAACACAAACCCTCATTCTAACCCTAAGCTCAGCTTAACCCTCACCCTCAACCTAATCCTCACCCTAACCCTAAGACAAACGTAAATGTAACCCTCACCCTCACACTAACCCTCATCCTCACCTTAGCACTAACCCTAACCCTAACCATAACACTTACCCACACCCTAACCCTCACCCTCATCCTCACTCTAACCCTAATCCTAACCTTAATCCTAACCCTAATGCTCACACTACCCCTCTCCCTAACCCAAACTGTAACCCTAAGCCTCACCCTCATCCTAACCCTCACGCTCAGCCGAATACTCACCCTCAACCTAAACCATACTCTCACAATAAACATCACCCTAACCCTAACCCTCAACCTAACTCTAAACCTAACCCCCAACCTAACCCTAACCCTCACCGTAACCCTCACCCTAACCCTTACACACAACATAATCCTATCCCTCACTCACAAACTTACCATCACCCAAACCCTTACCCTCACCCTAAACCTCAGCCTAACCCGCAACCTAACGCTCACCCTAACCCTAACCCTCACCCTTGCCCTAACCCTCACCCTAACTTTTACCCTCACCCTCACCCTAACCCTCACCCTAACCTTTACCCTGACCCTAACCCTAACCCTAAACCTAACCCTCAAACTAACCCTAAACCTAACCCTCAACCTAACCCTTATCCTATCCCTAAACCTAACCCTAACCCTCACCCAAACCCTAAACCTAACCCTCACACTAACCCTAAACCTAACCCTCAGCCTAACGCTCATCCTAACCCTAACCGTAACCCTAACCGTCACCCTAACCGTAACCTTACCCATAAAACTCACCCTATCCCTAACGCTCCCACTCACCCTCAGGCTAACTCTAATACGAACCCTAATCCTCACCCTCACCCTAACTCTAACCCTAAACCTAATCCTAAACCTCACCCTCACCCTCACCCTAACCCTAAACCTATCCCTAACCCTCACTCTAAGCCTAACCCAAACCCTATACCTCACCCTCACCCTAACCCTAACCCTAGCATTCACACTGAAACTCACCCTAACTTTACCCTCACCATAAACCTAACTATAACCCTAATCCTCACGCTAAACCTAAGCCTCATACACCCCCTTAAACTCACCCTAACCCTAAACCTAACCCTATTCCTAAACCTAAGCCTCACACTTAAACTCACCCTAACCCTACACCTAACCCTTACCCTCACACACACCCTCACCCTAAGCCTCACCGTCACCCTAACCCTCACCCTAAACCTAACGCTATCCTTCACTCTAACCCTCACACTAACCCTAACCCTAATCCAAACCCTCAACCTAACCCTAACGATAACCCTAACCCTCACCCTCACACTAACCCTTAACCTAACACTAACACTCAACCTAAGCCTAATCCTCACCCACACCCTAACCCTCACCCTCACCTTAACCCTCACCCTCACGCTAAACATCACCCAAACCCTAACCATCACCCTAACCCTAGCTCTAACCCTCACCCTAACCCTAACCCAAAACCTAATCCTCAATCTCACCCTATTCCTCCCCATAAGCCTAACCTTTGGCTAAAAGAAACCCTCAACCTTAAACTCACACAAACCCTCATCCTCACCCTTACCCTCACCGAACACAAACCCTCACCCTAACCTTAACCTCAGCTTAACCCTCACCCTCAACCTAATCCTCACCCTAAACCTAACCCAAAAATAATCTTAACCCTCACCCTCACACTAACCCTCACCCTCACCCTAGCCCTCAACCTAATCCTAACCCTAAACCTAACCTTCAACCTCACCCTAAACCTCACTCTAACCTTTTCCCTCACCCTAACCCTAACCCTATCCCTAACCATAACTCTCACATTAACCATAACCATCAGCCTAACACTAACCCTAACACTAACCTTAAACCTAACCCTCAGCCTCACCCTCACCCGCACCTTCAGCCTAACCCTAACCCTAACCCTATTCCCAATCCTAACCCTCACCCTCACCCTTACCCTAACCCTCACCCTCACCTAACGTTCACCCTCACCCTAAACATCACCCTAACCATAAACCTCATCCTAACCCTAACTCTAACCCTTACAATAATCCTAACCTCATCTTAACCCTAACCCTGACGTAAACGATACCCTCACCCTCACACTAACCCTCACCCTCACCCTAGCCCTCACCCTCACCGTAACCGTAACTCTAACCCTCAATCTCACCCTCACCCTCACCCTCAACCTCAGCCTAAAGCTAACCCTAACACTAACCCTAACCCTAACCCTCACACTAACCATAACCCTAAATCTCAGCCTAAACCTTATCCTAACCCTAAACCTAAAACTAACCTTCACCCTAACCAAACCCTAACCCTAAACCTAACCCTAACCCTAACCCTAACCCTCACCTAAAACCTAACCCTAAACCTAACCCTCACCCTTACCCTAAACCTCACCTTCAACCTCACCCTGACCCTCAGCCTAAACTTAGTGTTAACCTTAATCCTAACCCTCACCCTCAACCTAACTCTAAGCCTAAACCAAACTCTCCCCTTCCCCCTCACCCTCACTCTAACCATCACTCTAACCCTAACGCTCACCCTCAACCTCCCCCTCCCCCTCAGCCTAACCCTAGTCCTTAAACTAATCCTAACCCTCAACCTACCCCTGACCCTAACCCTAACCCTAACCCTAACCTTCACCCTAACCCTCACCCTCACCATAGTCCACACCCTAATCCTAACCCTAAACCTATCCCTAACACTAACCCTAACCCTAACCCTCTGCCTAAACCTTATCCGAACCCTAAACCTAAAACTAACCTTCACGCTAACCAAAACCTAACCCTAACCCTAACCTAACCCTAACCCTCAGACTAACCGTAACCCTAACCCTCAGCCTAAAGCTCATCCTAACCATAACCCTAACCCTAACTCTAAAACTCCACATAACCCTCAGACTAACCCTAACCCTAACACTAACCCTAAACCTGACCCTCAATTTAAGCCTCCCCATAACTCTAACTCTAACCCTAAACCTCACCCTCACCTGAACCCTAATCCTAACACTAACCCTAAACCTCACCCTGTCACCCTAACCCTCACCCTCACCCTAAACGTCACCCTAAACTTAATCCACACCCTAACCCTAACCCTAACCCTCACCCTAAACCTAAACTCAGCTTAACCCTAACCCTGATGTAAACGACACTCACCGTCAACCTCACCTTAATCCTCACCCTAACCCTAACCCTGACATAAACGAAACCCTCACCCTTACCCTCACACTAACCCTCACCCTCACACAAGCCCTTACCCTCACCCTAACCCTAACACTAACCATCAACCTCACCCTCAACCTCAACCTCAGCATAAACCTAACCCTACCCTAACCCTAATCCTCACCCTCACCCTCACCCGCACCCTAACCCTAACAATAACCCTAACCCTCACACTAACACTAAACCTCACCCTAACCCTCAACCTAACCCTTACCCTCACCTTCACCTAACCCTAACTTCACACTAACCCAAACCCTTACCCTAAACCTATCCCTACCCCTCACCCTAACCCTCACGCTCACCCTAACTCTAACCCTAACCCAACCCTAACCCTAACCCTCACGCTAACCCTAAACTTAACCCTCCCCCTCAGCCGAACCTTCACCCTCACCCTCACCCTAAACATCACCCTTACACTAACCCTCACCCTAATCGTAACCTTAACGGTCACCATAACCCTAACACTCATCTTAAACCTCAAACTCACCCTAATCCTCACCCTAACCTAACCTTAACCATTACCTAAACTCAACCCTGAACCTAACCCTCACCCTCACCGTAGCCCACACCCTAACCCTAACGCTAAACATAACCCTCACACTAACCCTAAACCTAACCCGCAGCCTCAACCTTATCCTAACCCTAAACCTATAACTAACCTTCACCCTAACCAAACACTAACTCTAAATCTAAACTTAACCCTAACCCTCACACTAACCCTAAACCTAACCCTCAGCCTAACGCTCATCCTAACCCTATCCCTAACACTAACACTAACCCTCACCCTAAACCTAACCCTCACCCTAAACCTAGCCCTAACCCTAACCCTCACGCTCAACCTCAACCTCACCTTAAGCCTAAATCTAACCCTAGTCCTAAACATAACGCTCACCCTCACCCTAAACATAATCCTCACCCTAAACCTAACCCTCACCCTCACACTAACCCTAACCCTCATTCTTACCCTAACCCTCAGCCTCACCCTCTCCCTAACACTAACCCAAACCGTAACCCTAACCCTAACCTTCACCCTAACCCTCAACCTAACCCTAAAACTAACCCTCACCCTGACCCTCACCATACCCCTAAACCTAACCATAAACCTCACCCTCACGCTAACTGTCATCCTAATCCGTACCCTCACCCTCACCCTCACCCTCACCCTAATCCTAACCCTAACCCTAACCCTAACCCTCACCCTAACCCTAACCCTCACCCGAACCCTCACTCTCACCTTCACCCTCACCCTAAATATCACCATAACCTTAACCGTCACCCTAACCCTAACCCTAACCCTCACCCTAACCGTAAACCTCACCTTAAACCTCACCCTCACCCCAATCCTCACCCTAAACCTAACCCTGAACCTTTCCTAACCAAAAATATCACCCTCACCCTAGCTCTCACCCTAAACCTAACCCTAATCTTAACCCTCACCCTCAGCCTCACCCTCAGCCTCACCCTAAACCTAAACCTAATCCTAACCATAACCCTCACCCTCACCCTCACTCTCACCCTAGCCCTAATGTGCATCCTAACCCTAACCCTAAACCTAACATACAACTTTACCCTAACCCTAACCCTAATACTAAACCTAACCCTCACCCTCACCCTAACCCTGACCCTAAACCTTACCCTTAACCTCACCCTCACCCTAACCCTAAACCTAACCCTTACCTAACCGAAACCCTCAACCTCAACCTCACAGTCACCCTCACCCTCAGCCTAACCCTTACCCTAACCCTAATCCTAACCCTAACTCTTACCCTCACCCTAAACCTAACTGTAAGCCTAACCCTCACCGTCACCCTCCCACTCACCCTCACCCTAACCATAATCCTCACGCTCAACCTCACCCTCACTCTAACCCTCACTGTCACCCTAAACATCACCAGAAACCTAACCATCACCCTAAACCTAACCCTAAGCCTAAACCTCACCCTAACCCTAACCCTAACACTAAGCCTAACCCTAACCCTTACCCTAACCCTAACCCTTACCTAACCCTAACCCTAACCCTTACCTAACCCTAAGCCTAACCCTATCTCTCACCCTAAACCTTATGCTAACCCTAACCCTCACCCTCAACTTAATCCTCACCCTAACCCTTATCCTCACACTAACCCTAACCCTAACCCTCAGCATCACCCTCACCCTAACACTAAACCTAAAACTAACCCTCAACCATACCCTAACCCTTACCCTATCCTTAACCCTACCCTCACTCTAACCCTCACTCTCACGCTAATCCTTACCCTAACCCTCACCCTAAACCTAAACCAAACCCTAACCCTCAACCTAAACCCAAACCTAACACTCACCCTAACACTAATCCTTACCTTAAATCTAACCCTAATCCTAACCCTAACCCTGACCCTCATCCTCAACCTACCCTCACCTAACCCAAACCCTAACCCTAAACCTCACCCTAACCCTAACCCGAATCCTAACCCTAAATCTCACCGTCACCATCACCCTCACCCTAACCCTCAACTTCAAACTCAACTTCAACCTAACCCTCAAACGAAACCTAACTCTCACCCTAACCCTAACCCTCTCCCTAACCCTAACCCAACCCATCACCCAAAACCTCACCCTAAACCTCACCCTCACCCTAACCCTAATCCTAACCCTCACCCTCACCCTAACCTTGAAAGTCACCCTAACCCTCAGCCTAAACCTAACCCTAATCCACAACCTAACCTTCACCATCACCCTCACCCGAACCCGAACCCAAACCTTAACCCTCAGCCTCACCCTAACCCTCACCTTAACCCTAACCCTCAACCTAAACCTCACCCTACCCTAATCCTCACCCCAACCCTAACCTTAATCATTACCTAACTGAAACCCTCACCCTTGCACTCACCCTAACCCTCACCCTCACTGTAGCCCTCACCCTAAACCTAAAACTCACCCTAACCTTAAACCTCACACTCACCCTAACTCTAACCAAAACCCTCACCATAAACCTCACCCTAACCCTAATCCTAACCTTCACCCTAACTCTAACCCTTACACTAACCCTAACCCTAACCCTAAACCTCACCCTAACCTAACCCTCAACCTCACCCTCACCCTAACACTAACCCTAACCCTAACCCTCACCGTAACCCTATACCTTACTGTATACCTAACCCTCAGCATCAACATAACCCTAATCCTAATCCTCGCCATAACACTAACCCTCACCCTAACACTCAGCCTCACCCTAATCCTCACCCTAACTCTAACCTTCAACCTAAACCTCACCCTCAACCTAATTCTTACCCTAACCCTAACCCTAACCATTACCTAATAGAAACCCTCAACCTCACCCTCACACTCACCCTAACACTCAACCTCACCATAGCCCTCACCCTAAACCTAAACTTCACCCTAAACCTAACCATAAGCCTCACCCTCACCCTCATCCTAAACCTAACCATAACCCTAACCCTAATCCTAAACCTAACACTCACGATCAACCTCACCCTAATTCAAACCCAAACCCTAACCCTCACAGTCAATGTGACCTAACTCTAACCCTAACCCTAATACTAATTCTAACCCTCACCCTCACCCTCACCCTAAATCTAACCCTAACACTAATCCAGACCCTCACACTCACACTAACCCTAATACTCACCCTATCCCGAACACTGACACTAAACCTCAACCTAACCTTCACCCTGAATGTAACCCTAATGCTAACCCGAACCCAAACCCTCACACTAACCCTCACCCTAACACTTACCCTCACCCTAACCCAAACCCTCACCCTCACAGTAACTCTCACTATAACCATTAGACTCACCCTAACCTTAACCCTAACATTAACCCTAAATCTCACCCTAACCGTCTCCCTAACCCTAACCCTCAAACTCAACCTAACCCTCACCATAACCCTTGCCCTCACCCTAACCATAACCCTAAACCTAAACCTCACACTAACCCTAACTCTAACCCTCAGCCTAACCCTCATCCTAACCCTAACCCTAATCCTAACCCTAAGTCTCACCCTCACCCTCACCATAACCATAACCGTAACCCTCACCCTCATGCTAACCCTCACCCTCACTCTCACCTTATTACTATCCCTAACCCTAACCATAAAAATAACACTAACCCTAACCCTAACACACACCCTCACCCTCAACCTAACCATAACCCTAACCCTAACCCTCACCTTCAATGTCACTCTCAACCTCTACCTGAACCTGAACCTCACCCTCGCCCTAACCCTCACACTAACCCTAACCCTCAACCTAACCCTAACCCTAACCCTCACCCTCACCCTCACCCTCAGCCTAAGCCTTACACTAACCATAATCCTAACAATAACCCTTACAATCATCCTAAACCTAATCCTAATCGTCAAACTCACACTCACCCTCACACTCACCCTAAACCTCACACTCAAACTCACCCTCACCCTAACTCTCAGCGGCACCCTAAAAATCACCCTAACCCTAACCCTCACCCTAACCCTAACCCTTAGCCTCACCCTAACCCTAACCCTCACCCTCAACCTCACCCTCACCCTCAGCCTAAACCTACTGCTACCCCTAATCCTAACCCTCACCCTCAACCTAACTCTAACCCTAAACCAAATTCTCCCCTTCCCCCTCACCCTCACACTAACCCTCACTCTAACCCTAACCCTCACCATCAACCTCACCCTCACCCTCAGCCTAAACCTAGTCCTTACCCTAATCCTAACCCTCAACCTACACCTGACCCTAACCCTAACCCTAACCCTAACCCTCACCCTAACCCTCACCCTAACCCTAAACCTAACACTCACCCTAAACCTTACCCTTACCCTAAACCTTAACCTAATCCTAAACCTAACCCTAACCCTAACACCCACCCTCACCCTCACCCTAACCCTAACCCCAACCCTCACCCTCAACCTAATCCTAACCAGAATCCTAACCCTAAACCTCACCGTCACCATCACACTAACTTTAACCCTCAAACTCAAACTCACCTTCACCCTAACACTCAAACTAACCCAAACCCTCACCCTAACCCTAAACCTCAGCCTATCCCTAACCCTACCACTCACCCTAACCCTAACACTAAACCTAACCCTCACCCTCACCCTCACCCTCTGCCTAACACCAACCCTAACCATAATCCTAACACTAACCCTCACCCTCATACTCAACCTAACTCAAACCCGAACCCTAACAATAACCCTCACCCTAACCCTAACCCTATCCCTAACCCTCACCCTAACCCTAAACCTCAACTAAACCCTAAATCTAACCCTCAACCTCACCCTAACCCTAACCCTAACCCAAACCCTATACCTCAGCGTAACCCTAAAGCTAACCCTAACCCTGACCCTCACTCTAAACCTAACCCTAACCCTTACCCTCACCATAACCTTAACCCTAACCCTAAACCTAATACTCACACTAACTCTAACCATCACCCTCACCCAAACCGTCACTGTCACCTTAAACCTCACACTAACACTAACCATCATCAACACCCTAACCCTCACACTCACCCTCACACTCACCCTCACCCGAACCCTCACCATAACCCTAACCCTAAACCTCACCCTAAACCTAACCCTTGCCCTCACCCTCACCCTCACCCTAAGTCTAATCCTAGCATTAACCCTAACCCAAACCCTCACATTCACCCTCACGTTAACCCTAATACTAATCCTAACCCTAACCCTCACCCCCACCCTAAATCTCAGCATAACTGTAACCCTAACAATAAACAAAACCCTCACACTAACCCAAAACCCTAACTCTAACCCTCACCCTACCCCTAACAGTAACCCTATCACTCATCCTCACCCTAACCCTCACCTGAACAATTACCCTTACCCTAACGCTCACCCTAAACCTAACCCTAAACCACACTCTAAACCTCACCCTAAACCTAAACCTAAACCTCACCCTAGCCCTCACCCTTAGCCTAACCCTATACCTCAGCCTCACACTAAATCTCACCCTAACCCTTAACCTCACCCTCACCCTAACCCTAACCCTAACCCTCACCCTCACACTAAATCTCAACCTAACCCTTAAACTCAGGCTAACCCTAATCCTAACCCTTACCCTAACTCTCACTCTAACCCTAACCCTCACACTAACCCTAACCCTCACCCTCACCCTCACCCTCCACCTAACACTAAGCCTATACCTAACCCCAACCCTAACCCCAACAATAACCCTAACCCTAACCCTCACCCTAACCCATACCCTAACCCTAACCCAAACCCTCACCCTCACCCTAGCCCATACTCTATCTCTAAGCCTAAGCCTAAACCTCACCCTAAACCTCACCCACACCCTCAACCTAAGTCTAATCCTAACCCTAAACCTAACCCTCACACTCACCCTCACCCTAACCCTAATCGTAATCCTAATCCTAAACCTAACCCTAACCCTCACCTCCACCCTAAACCTCACCATAACCCAAACCCTAATACTAAACCTTACCCTGACCCTCAAACTAACCTTAACTCTAACCCTAAACATCACCCTCACCCTAATCCTAAACTTAACCCTAACCCTAAACCTCACCCTAATCCTTAACCGCACACTAACACTTACCCTCAACCTAACACTAACCCTAACCCCAACACTAACCCTCACACTAACCTAACCATCAACCTAAACCTAAACCTCACCCTAAACCTAAGCCTCACCCTCACCCTAACCCTAACAATAACCCTAACCGTCATCCTAAACTTAACCGTCACCCTAACTCTAAGGCTAAACCTCACCCTCACCCTCAACCTAAACCTAAATCTAACCCTAACCCTCAGGCTAATACTAACCCTAACCCTAATGCTAACCATAACCCTCACCCTAACCCTAACCCTCACCCTAACCCTAACCCTAACCTTTAATCCTCACTCTATCCCTAACCCTAACCCTCACCCTCACCCTAGCTCTCACCCTAAACCTAATCCTAAACCTCACCCTCACCCTAACCCTAATGCTAACCCTACACTCACCCTCACACTAACCCTCACCCTAACCCTAATCCTAACCCTAACCCTCACCATAACCCTCAACCTAACCCTAACCATAACCCTGATCCTCACCCTATGCCTAAGCCTAACCCTCACCCTCACCCTAGCCCTCACACTAACCCTAACCCTAACCCTACAACTCACCGAACCGTAACCCTAAACCTAACCCTAACCTGCACCCTAAGCCTAGACCGAACACAAACCCTCAACCTAACACTCAGCCTAAACCTAACCCAAACCATCACCGTAACCCTAACCCTCCCCCACACCCTAACCCTTACTTTCACCCTAGCCCTCACACTAACCCAACCCTAACCCTACCTCTCACCCTAACCCTCACCCTAAACCTAACCTTAAACCTCACCTTGAGCCTAACCATAAACCTCACCCTAATCCTAGCCCTCACACTCACCCTAACCCTAACCCTCACCATCACCCTCACCCTCACCCTAACCCTAACCCTAACACTAAACCTCGCCTTAAACTTAACCCTCACCCTAACCTCAGCTGAACCCTAACCCTCACCCTAACCCTCTCCCTAACCCTAATGCTAATTCTAACCCTTACACTCAACCTAACCCTCACCCTAACCCTTACCCTCACCCTAACTCTCACTCTCAACCTAACCCTAACCCTAACCCTCACCCTCACCCTAAACCTTAGGCTCACCCTAACCCTCACCCTAACCCTAACCCAACAATAACCCTCACACTAACCCTAATTCTCACCCTAACCCTAACTGTACCCCTCAAGCTAACCCTCATCCTAAACCTAACCCTCAACCTAACCCTAAACATAACCGTAATCCTTACCTAACACAAACCCTCACCCTCACCCTAACCCTCACCCTAAACCTAACCTTAAACCTCACCCTAAGCCTAACCCTAACCCTCACCCTAACCCTAGCCCTCACACCCACCCTAACCCTAACCCTCACCATCACCCTCACCCTCACCCTAACCCTAACCCTAACACTAAACCTCGCCTTAAACTTAACCCTCACCCTCACCCTAACCCTCACCCTCAGCTGAACCCTAACCCTCTCCCTAACCCTAATGCTAATTCTAACCCTTACACTCAACCTAACCCTCACCCTAACCCTTACCCTCATCCTAACTCTCACTCTCAACCTAACCCTAACCCTAACCCTAAACCTAACCCTCACCCTCACCCTAACCCTTAGGCTCACCCTAACCCTCACCCTAACCCTAACCCAACACTAACCCTCACACTAACCCTAATTCTCACCCTAACCCTAACTGTACCCCTCAAGCTAACCCTCATCCTAAACCTAACCCTCAACCTAACCCTAAACCTAACCGTAATCCTTACCTAACACAAACCCTCACCTTCACCATAACCTTCACCCTAACACTCACCCTCAACTTAGCCCTCACCTTATCTCTAACCCTAACCCTAAACCTAACTTTCACCCTAAACGTAACCCTAATCCTCACCCTCACTGTAATTCTCACTGTCAGGCTAACTCTCACGCTAACCCTAAATCTCTTCCACACCCTCACCCTCAAAATCACCCTACACATCACCCTAACACTAACACTCACCCTAACCCTAACCCTAAACCTCCCCCTAAAGGTAACCCTCACCCTAACCCTCACCCTCACCTAATCCTAACCTTAACCATAACCCTTACCAAAACGAAACCCTCTCCCTCATCTTCACCTTAACCCTCACCCTCATCCTAGCCCTCACAATATCCCTAACCCTAACCCTAAACCTCACCTTCACCCTCACCCTCACCAATACTCTAACCCAAACTCTAGCCCTCACCCTAACCCTAACCTCCACCCTAACCCTAAACCTCACCCTCACCCTCACCCTCAGCCTAACCCTAACTCCAATCCTAACCTTAAACCTCACCCTCACTCTAAGCCTAACCCTACACCTAACCCTAACTCTCACCCGAACCCTAACCTCCACTGTAACCCTAACACTGACACTAACCCTAATCCTAAACCTAAACCTCACCCTGACCCTAACCCTCACCCTAATCCTTACCCTCACCCTAACACTCACCCTAACCCTAACACTAACCCTCACACAAAACCTAAACCTCACCCTAACCCTAACCCTCACCCTAACCCTAACCCTAACCCTAACTCTAACACTCACCCTAGCCCTCACCGTAACCCTATCACTAACCCTAACACTCAACCGCACCCTAACCATAACCCTCACCATAAACCTTAACCTAACCTTAACCCTCACCCTAACACTAACCCTAACCCTAACCCTCACGGTAACCCTAACCCTCACTCTCACCCTAAACTTCACCCTAACCCTTACCCTGACAATAATCCTAACCCTATCTGTAACCCTAATGCTCTTACTAAACCTAACCAGCACTAGAAATCTATCGCTACCCCTCACTCTAGCCCTCACCCTAACTGTAACACTAACCCTAACGCTAAACCTCACCCTAACCCTAACCCTAACCCTAACCCTTGCCCTCACCCTCGGCCTAATCCTAACCCTAACCCTCACCCTAACCCTCACCCTCACCCAATCCTCACCCTTACAGTAACTGTCACCCTCACTCTAATCCTCACCATCACCCTTACCCTCACACTAACCCTAATCCTCACCCTAACCCAAACCGTACGCCTCAAGCTAACCCTCACCCTAAACCTAACCCTCACCCTAACCCTAAACCTATACGTAATCCTTACCTAACACAATCCCTCACCCTCACCATAACCCTCACCCTAAAACTCAACCTCAACTTAGCCCTCACCCTAACCCTAACCCTAATCCTCACCTTAACCCTAAACCTCACCCTAAACCATACCCTCACTCTAACCCTCACCCTAACACTTACTGTAACCCAAAACCTCACCCTAACCCTCACACTCACCCTAACCCTAACCCAAACCCTAACCCTCAAACTAACCCTCACCATAACCCTAACCCTAAGCCTAAACCTCACCCTCACCCTAACCCTCACCCCAACCCTTACTCTCACCCTAACCCTAACCCTCACCCTCACCTCAAACCTCATACTAACCCTTACCCTAACGCTAAACCTAACCGCAACACTCACACTAACCCTAACCCTCACCCTAACCCTAACCCTCACACTTACCTTATCCTCAGCCTAACCCTAACGCTAACACTAACCCAAAACCTACCCCTCACCCTATCTCTAACCCTAACCCTAAACCTAACTTTCACCCTAAATGTAACCCTAATCCTCACCCTCACCCTAACTCTCACTGTCAGGCTAACCCGCACGCTAACCCTAACTCTCTTCCACACTCTCACCCTCAACATCTCCCTACACATCACCCTAACCCAAACACTCACCCTAACCCTAACCCTAAACCTGACCCTAAAGGTAACCCTCACCCTAACCCTCACCCTCACCTAATCCTCACCTTAACCATAACCCTTACCTAAACGAAACCCTCACCCTCACCTTCACCTTAACCCTAACCCTCACCCTAGCCCTCACAATATCCCTAACCCTAACCCTAAACCTCACCTTCACCCTCACCCTCACCAATACTCTAACCCAAACTCTTACCCTCACCCTAACCCTAACCTCCACCCTAACCCTAACCCTCACCCTCACCCTAAACCTCAGCCTAATCCTAACTCCAATCCTAACCTTAAACCTCACCCTCACTCTAAACTTAAACCTACCCCTAACCCTAATTCTCACCCGAACCCTAACCTCCACTGTAACCCTAACACTCACCCTAAACTTAACCCTAACCCTAACCCTCACCCTCATGCCAGCCCTCAACCTAACCCTAATTCTTACCCTAACCCTCACCCTAACCCTCATGCTCACCCTAAACCGCACACTAACCCTAACCCTAATCCTCAATCTAACCCTAACCCTAACCCTTACCCTAAACTTCACCCTAACCCTAACCCTCACCCTTACCATAACCCTCACCCTCAACCTAACCCTAAACGTTACTATCACCCCAATGCTCATTCTGACCCTCACCATAACCCGAACCCTCACCCTAACACTAACCCTAACCCTAACCCTCACCCTAACCCTAACCCTAACCCTAACCCTCACCGTAACACTCACGGTAACCCTAACCCTCACTCTCATCCTAACCATCACCCTAACCCTTACCCTCACACTAATCCTAATCCTAACTGTACCCCTAATGCTCTTACTAAACCTAACCATCACTCGAACTCTATCCCTACGCCTCACTCTAGCCCTCACCCTAACTGTAACACTAACCCTAACGCTAAACCTCACCCTCACCCTCACCCTCACCCTAACCCTTGCCCTCACCCTCGGCCTAATCCTAACCCTAACCCTCACCCTAACCCTCACCCTCACCCAATCCTCACCCTTACAGTAACCCTCACCCTCAGTCTAATCCTCACCATCACCCTTACCCTTAATGTCACCCTAACCCTCACCCTAACCCTCAACCTCACCCTCAACCTCACCCTAACCCTAACACTCACGCTAAACCTTATTGTCACCCTAGCACTCACCCTATCACTAACCCTAACCCTAAACCTCACCCTAACCCTCACCCCCAACCTAACACTAACCCAAACCCTAACCCTCAACCTAACCCTCACTATAACGCAAACGGTAAACCTAAACCTCACCCTCACCCTAACCCTAACCCTTACCCTCAACCTAACACTAACCCTCACCCTCACTCTCAACCTAACCTTACCCCAACGCTAACACTCACCCTAACCCTAAATTCCACCCTAACCCTAATCCTGACTCTAACGCTAACCCTAACCCTAACCCTCACCCTAACCCTCAACCTAACCCTTACCCTCACCCTAACCCTAAACCTAACCCTCACAGTAACCCTAACCCTCATCCTAAACCAAACCCTAAACCTAACCGTACCCCTCATCCTAACCTTCACCCTCACCCTCACCCTCAGCCTAACCCTAACCCTAATCCTAACCTAAACTGTCACCCTCCCCCTCCCCCTAAACCTAACCCTAATCTTAACCCTCACCCTCACCGTCATCCTCAACCTCACCCTAAACTTAACCCTAACAATAACCCTAACCCTAACCCTAACCTCACCCTAACCCTCACCCTCATCCTCACCCTAAGCTTAACCCTAACCCTATTCCTAATCCTAAACGTAACCCTCTCCCTCACCCTCACCCTAACCCTAAGCCTAACCCTAACCCTAACTCTAACCCTCACCATCCCCCTCACTCTAACCCTAAACGTAACCCAAGCCCTCAACCGAACCCTCAACCTCACCCTCCACCTAACCCACACCCTCATCCTAAACATGATCCTAACCCTAATAATCACCCTAACCCTAAGCCTCACCCTCACCCTTACCCTAACCCTCACCCTTGCCGACACCCTCAGCATAAACCTAACTCTAATCCTAACACTAAACCTCACCTGCACTCTAAACCTAACCCTACACCTAACCCTATCCCTCACCCTAACCCTCAACCTAACCCTAACCTCCACCCTAACCCTAATCCTGACACTAACCCTAACCTACCCTAACCCTCACCCTAACCCTAACGCTCACCCTATCCCTTATGCTCACCCTAACACTCACCTTAACCCTAACAATAATCCTCACACTAAACCTAACGCTCACCCTAACCATAACCCTCACCCTAAGCCTAAAGCTAACCCTAACTATCACTCGCACCCTAGCCCTCACCGTAACCCTAAACCTAACCCTAACCCTCAACCTCACCCTAAAACTCACCCTAACCCTAACCCTCACCCTAACACTTACCTTCGCCCTAACCCTCACCCTAACCCTAATCTTAAGCCTCACACTACCCCACAACCTCACCCTCACCCCCACCTCACCCTAACCCGAACACAAATCCTAACACTAACCCTCACTCTTACTCTCAACCTAACCCTACCCCTAACCCTAACCTCCACCCTAACCCTAATCCTGACTCTAACCCTAACCCTAAAACTAACACTCACCCTAACCCTTACCTTCACCCTAACACTCAGCCTAACCCTAACCTTAACCCTCACACTCACCCTAACCCTCAACCTAACCCTTAACCTCAACTTAACCCTAAACCTAACCCTCATACTAACCCTAACCCTCATCTTAAACCTAACCCTAAACCTAACCGTACCCCTCATCCTCAACCTCACCCTCACCCTCAGACTAACCCTAACACTAACCCTAATCCTAACCCTAACCCTCACCCTCACCCTCACACTAAACCTAACCCCAATCTTAAACCTCACCCTCATCCTCAACCTCACCCTAACCCTAACCATAACAAAAAACCTAACCCAACCCTAACCCTAACGATCACCCTCATCGTCAACCTAACCCTAATCCTAAATATAACCCTCTCCCTCACCCTCACCCTAACCCTAATCCTAACCCTAGCCCTCACCCTAACCCTCACCCTCAACCTCAACCTAAACCTAAACCTAACCCAAACCCTCAACCGAACCCTCACCCTCACCCTCCACCTAACACTCACCCTCAACCTAATCCTAACCCTAACCTTCAACCTCATCCTCACCCTAACCTTAACCCAAACCCTAACACGCAACTTAACCCTCAACATACCCCTATCTCTAACACTGAAAATGTCCCTCACCCTAATGCTCTCCATAACCCTTACCTTCACCCTAACACTTACCCTAACCCTAATACTCACCCACACCCTAACCCTCACCCTAACCCTAACCCTCACACTAAACCTGCCCCTCACCCTAACACTAACCCTAAACCTCACCCTAACCTTCACCCTCACCCTCACCCTTACCCTTATCCTCAGCCTCACCCTAACCCTCACACTAAATTAAACCAAAACACTAACCCTCAACCTAACCCTCACCATACACCTGAAACTGTCCCTCAACCTAACGGTCTCCCTAACCCTAACCCTAAACCTAACCCTAGCGCTAACCCTACCCCTAACCCTAACCCTAACCCTAACTCTCACACTAAACCTAACTCTCACCCTAACCGTAACCCTACCCCTTACCCTAACCCTCACCTTAACCCTAACTCTAACCCTCACCATAACCCTCAGGCTAACCCTCACTCTCACCCACACACTCACCCTATCCCTAACCCTAAGCAAAACCCTAATCTTAACGGTCACCCTAACCCAAACCCTAACCCTATCCCTCACCCTCACCCTAACCCTCACCCTAACCCTTAACTTCATCCTCACCCTAAATGTCACACTTATCCGAAACCTCACCATAACTCTAAACTTAACTCTCACCCTCACCATCACCCACACCCTAACCCTAACCCTAACCCTCACCTTAACCCTAAAACTCACCCTAATCCTCACCCTAACCTTCACTCTCACCCGCAACCTCACCCTACCCTAACCCTAACCCTCACCCTAACCCTAACCCTCACCCTAACACTTATCCACAGCCTAACACTAACAATAACTCTAACACTAACCCTCACACTAACCATAGCCCTCACCCTAACCCTAAACCTCACCCTAACAATAACCCTAAACCTAAACCTCACCCTCACCCTAGCCCTCAATCTAACCCTCATTCTAACCCTAACCATCAACCTAACCCTTACCCTCATCCTCACCATAAACCTCAAACTAACCCTAACCATAATCCTCAATCTAACCCTCACCCTAAACCTAACCCGAACCCTTAACCTAACCCTCACCCTAACACTAACCCTCACCCTTATCTTAACAATCACGCTCAGCCTAACCCTCAACTTTACCCTTACCATCACCCTCACCCTAACCCTCACCCTTACCCTAATCCTCACCCTAGCCCTCACCCTAACCCTAACCTTCACCCTCACACTCACCCTCACCCTCAGTGTAACACTAACCCTATCACTTTTCCTAACCCTAAACCTCACCCTCACCCAAACCGTCACCCTAACCGTAACCCTCACACTGAACCTAACCCTCAACCTAAACCTAACCCTACCCCTCACCCTAACCCTCACCCTAAACTTAACCCTAACCCTAACCCTCACCCTCATGCCAGCCCTCACCCTAACCCTAATTCTTACCATAACCCTCACCCTAAACCTCATGCTCACCCTAAACCTCACACTAACCCTAACCCTAATCCTCAATCTAACCCAAACCCTAACCCTTACCCTAAAATTCACCCTAACCCTAACTCTCACCCTTACATTAACCCTCACCCTCAACCTAAGCCTAAACGTTACTATCACCCCAATGCTCATACTGACCCTCACCCTAACCTGAACCCTCATCCTAACACTCACCCTAACTCTAACCCTATCCATCACCATAACTCTAACATTCACACTCACCATCGCCATCAGCCTAAAGCCTATGCCTAAGCCTAACCCTAACCCTATCCCTCACCCTCACCCTAGCCCTCACCCTAAACCGTATCCTAACCCTAACCCTCACCCTCACCCTATGGCTAACCATCACCCTAAGCCTAATTCTCACCCCCACCCTCACCCTCAGCCTAACCCTAAGCCTAAGCCTAATCTTAACCCTAACCCTATACTCACCCTCACACTAACCCTAATCCTAACCCTAACCCTAATCCTAACGCTTAACCTCAACCTAACCCTCACCCTAAACCTAACGCTAACCCTAACATTAACCCTAACTCTAACCCTCACCCTAACCTTCACCCTTAACCTAACCCTAACCCTAACCCTCACCCTCACCCTCACCCAAACCCCAAGTGTAACCCTAAACCTATTATTAACACTAATGCTAACCCTAAAACTAACCCTAAACCTAACCTTCACCCTCAGCCTCACTCTATATGCAAATGTAACCCTAACCATAACACTTACAATAACCCTAACCCTAATCCTAACCATCACCCTCACCCGAATCCTAATTCTAACCATAACTCTCACCCGAAACTTAACCCTCACCCTCACTGAAACCCTAACTCTCATCTTAACCCTCATCCTAACCCTAACCCTAGCCCTCACCCTAACCTATAACCTACCGTAACCCAAACCCTAACCCTCAACCTAACCCTCACCCTCACCCTAACCCTAACCCTAAACCTCACATTAACGCTAACCCTAAACCTACACCTCAACCTCCCCCTCATCCTAATTCTAACCCTAAACCTCACACTCACCCAATCCCTAATCCTAACCCTAAACCTAAACGTCACCCTAACCCTCACCCTAACCCTCACCCTCACCCTCTCCCAAACCATAACTCTAAACCTAATCCTAACATTAACACTAATCCTAAACCTAAAACTAACCCTAACCCTAACCCTAACCCTAACCTTCACCCTCACCCTCACCCTCACTGCAAATGTAACCCTAACCATAACACTTAAAATAACATTAACATTAATCCTAAACATCACCCTCACTCTAATCCTAATCCTAACATGAACCCTCACCTTAACCCTAACCCTCACCTTCATTTTAACCCTAAACCTCATCTTAACACTCACCCTAAACTTAAACCTAATCAACACCCTAATGCTTAACCTCACCCTAATCCTAAAACTAAGACTAACCTAAACCTCAACCTAAACCTCATGCTCACCCTAACCCTAACCCAAACCCAAACCCTCAACCTAAGCCTCACCCTAACCCTCAACCTAACCCTAATCCTACTTCTCACCCTAACCATCATGCTAACTCTAAACCTCAACCTTACCAGAACCCTAACCTTAACCCTAACCCTAAACCTCTCCCTAAGGCTAATTCTAACCCTAACCCTAACTCTCACCCTCAACCTCTCCCTCAGCCTAACCCTAAACCTAGCCCTAACCCTCACACTCACCCTCACCCTAACCCTAATCCTAAACCCAACCCTAACCCTCACACTAAAGCTCACCCTAATCCTAACCCTAACACTAACCCTAACCCTAAACCACACCCTCACCCTTACCCTAACCCTAACTCTAACCCTAAACCTCAACTTCACCCTAACCCTAACTCTAACCCTAACCCTAACCCAAAATCTCACCCTAACCTTAACCCTAATCCTCACCCTCACCCTCACACTCAGCGTAACCCTAACCCTAAACCTCACCCTAAACCTAACCCTCACCATAACACTTACCCTCACCCTAACACTAACCTTAACACTATACCTCACACTAAACCTAACCCTCACCCTAATTCTAACCCTCACCCTCACCCAAACCCTAACCCTAACCCTAACCCTCACCCTAAACCTAAATCTAACCCTAAACCTCACCCTAACCCTAACCCTCATCCTCACCCTAAACCTCACCCTCACCCTAACCCTAATCCTCATTCTAACCCTTACCCTCACCCTAACTCTAACCCTATCCCTTAACCTAACACTCACCCTAACCCTAACCCTCACCATTACCGTAACCCTCATCCTCAGCATAACTCTCACCTTTAAACTTACCGACACCCTCAAACTAAATCTTACCCTAACCCTAAACTTAACCCGAAACCTAACTATCACCCTAACCCAAACCCTCACCCTAACCCTCACCCTCAACCTCAACCTCACCCTCAGCCTATCCCAATGCCTAACCCTAACCCTAACCCTCACATTCACTGTCTCACTAACCCTAATCCTAATCCTAACCCTAACCCTAACACACAACCTCACCCTAACCCTCACCCTAACCCTAATCCTAACACTTACACTTACCCTAACCCTCATCCTAACCCTATCTAACCCTAAACCTCAAACTCACCCTGACACTCACCCTAATCCTAACCCTAAACTTCACCCTAACCCTAACCCTGAACCTTACCCTCACCCTAGCCCTAACCCTAAAACTAAACCTAAACCTAAACCTCACCCTCACACTAACCCTAACTCAAACCTTAACCCTAAACCTAAACCTCACCCTAACTCTAACCCTCACCCTCACTCTCACTGTAACCCTAAACCTAAACCTAACAATAATCCTAAACCTAACCCTAAACCTCACTGTAACCATAACACTCACCCTAACCCTAACCCTCACCCTAACACTTACCCTCAACCTTACCCTAACCCTAACTCTAATACTAACCCTCACAGTAACCCTAACTCTCAACCTAAACCTAAACCTCGCCCTAACACTAACCCTAATCCTCACCCTAAACCTCATACTAACCCTAAGCCTCAATCTAACCCTCACCCTCACCCTACCCTCACCCTAACTCTTACCCTAACCCTCACCATAAATGTAACCCTCACTCTTAGTGGAACACTCACCCTCAGCCTAAACCTCACCTTTACTCTTACGGTCACACTCACCCTAATCCTCACCCTAACCCTAACCCTGATCCTAAAATTCACCCTAAACCTAACCCTAACCATCACCCTAACCCTAATCCTCACCCTCACCCTCACCCTCATCCTAACCCTAACCTTCATCCTAACCCTCCCCCTAACCCTTACGCCAACCCTCACCCTAACCCTAATCCTAAACTTAGCCCTATCCCTAAACCTCAACCTAAAACTCACCCTCACCCTAACCCAAACCCTAACCCTAAACTTCACACTAACCCTAACCCTAACACTAACCCTAAGTCTAACCCTCAACCTCACCCTCATTCTAACCCTAACCCTAAACCTAAACCTCATCTTAAACCTAATCCTCACACACAGCCAAACCATTACCACAATCCTAATCCTATCACTAAGCCTAACCCTGACCCACACTCTAACACTCACCCTAACCCTAACTCTAACACTAACCCTAACCCTCACCCTCAGCCTCACCATAACCCTAAATCTAACCCTAAACCTCAACCTCACCCTAACCCTATCCGTAAACTTAACGCTAAACCTCACCCTAACACTAACCCTAAAACTCACCCTCATCCTAGCCCTCACCCTAACCCTAATCCTAACCCTAACTCTCATCCAAACCCTCCAAATAAACCTAACCCTCACCCTAACCCTCACACTCACCTTCAACGTAACCCTAATCCTAAACCTAGCACTATCCCTAAACCTCAACCTAAACCTCACCTTCACCCTAAACCTAACACTAACCCTAACCCTAAACCTCACCCTAATGTCCCCCTAACCCAAACTCTAAACCTAAACCTCACCCTCACCCTAACCCTAACCCTAAACCTAAACCTCACCCTAAACCTCACACTAACCCTAACCTTCACTCTCTCCCAAAACCTCAAAGTAAGTCTAACTCTAAACCTAACAATAACCTAACCCTAACCCTAACCCTCACCATCAGCCTCACCCTCACAGCAAACTTAACCCTAACCATAACACTAAAAATAACCCTAACCCAAACACTAACCCTAATCCTCACACCCACCCTCAACCTCAGCCTAACCCTAAGATAAACCCTAACTCTAAACCTCACCATAACCATAACCATAAACCTAAAGCAACCCTGAACCTAACCCAAACCTTAAACCCTAACCTAACCCTAATCCTCAGCCTCACGCTCACCCTAACACAAACCCTAACCCTAACCCCCACCCTAACCCTAAACCTAACCATAACCTTAACCATAACCATAACCTTCACTGTAACTCTAAACCTAACCCTAACCCTAAACCTAACATTAATCCTCAGCCTCACCCTCACCATAACCAAAATCCTAACCCTAACCCTCACCCTAACTCTAAGCCTAACCCGAAACCTAACCTTAACTCTCACACTCACACTCACCCTAAACCTAATCGTAAACCTAAATCTATCCCTAACCCAAACCCTCACAGTCAGCCTCAACCTAGCCCTCACCCTAACCCTAATCCTAACCCTAAACCTCATCCTATACCTAACCCTAACCCTCACACTCATGCTCAGCCAAAGCCTACACCTAAGCCTAAACCCAAGCCTAACCCTTACACTAACCCTAAACCTAACACTAACCCTAACCCTAACCCTAAACCTCATCCTCATCCTAACACTAACTCTAACCCTAACCCTAAACCTAACCTCATCTTAACCCTAAACCTCACACACACCCTAACCCTTACCCTAATCCTAATCCTTTCACTAAGCCTAACCCTCATCCACACCCTAACCCTCACCCTAACCCTAACTCTAACCCTAACCCTAACCCTAACCCTCACCCTCACCCTAACTATAACCATAAACCTCAACCTTACCCTAACCCTAAACCTAAACCTAATGCTAAACCTCATACTAACCCTAACCCTAAAACTCACCCTCACCCTAGCCTTCACCCTAACCCTAAAACTAACCCTAAAGCTCATGCAAGCCCTCCCCATAACCTTAACCGTAGCCCTCACCCTATCCCTAACCCTCAACCTCTCCCTCACCCTCAGCCTGACCATAAGCCTAAACCTAACCCTCACCCTAACACTCACACTCACCCTCACCTAACCCTAATCCTAAACCTAACCCTATCCCTAAACCTCAACCTAAACTTCACCCTCACCCTAAACCTAACACTAACCGTAACGCTGAACCTCACCCTAACTATCCCCCTAACCCTAACTCTAACGCTAAACCTCACCCTTACCCTAACCATAAACCTAAGACTCACCCTAAACCTAACCCTAACCCTAACCCTCACCCTCACCCAAAACCTCAAAGTAACTCTAACTCTAAACCTAACAATAACACTAACCCTAACCCTAACCCTAAACCTAACCATAACCCTCACCCTCAGCCTCACCTTCACCGCAAACTTAAACCTAACCATAACACTAACAATATCCCTAACAGTAAAACTCACCCTAATCCTCACCCCAACGCTCACCCTCAGCCAAACCCTAAGCCAAAACCTAACCCTAACCCTCACTGTAAACCTAACCCTCACTGTAACCCTAACCCTAACCCTAAACCTAACCCAAACCCTAACCCTAATCCTCAGCCTCAGCCTCACCCTAACCCAAACACTAACCCTAACCCCCACCCTAACCCTAAGCCTAAGCCTAAGCCTAACCCTAACCCTCATACTCACCCTCACCCTAATCCTAAACCTAACCCTATCCCTGAACCTAACCCTCACCCTAACCCTCACCCTAGTGCTCATCCTAACCCTAACTCTAACACTAACCCTAAACCTAAACCTCATCCTAACCCTAAACCTAAACCTCACCCTCACCCTCACCGTAACAGTAGCCCTAACGCTAACAGTAACACCTAACCCTAGCCCTAACACTCAACCTTACTATAACCCTCACCCTAACCCTCACCCTCACCCTAACAGTTATCCTCACCCTAATACTAACTCTAACCTTAACACAAACCATCACCCTAACCCTAATCCTCACACTCACCCTAACCCTAACCCTCACCCTCAACCTAACCCTCAACCTAAACCTAACCCTCACCCTCACCCTGAATCTCACAATAACCCTAACACTAATCCTCAATCTAGCCCTCACACTCACCCTACCCCTAAATCTAATCCTCACGCTAAACCTAACCCTCACCCTAGCCCTCACCCTAACCCTAACTCTACCACTAAACCTCATCATAACCTTAACTCTCCTGCTCACCCTCTCCCTCAGTGTAACCCTAAGCCTAAACCTAACCCTAACCCTAACCTGCACACTAACTCTAACGCTTACCCTCACACTAACCTTCAACCTAAATCTAACCCTCACGCTCACCGTAACCCTAAAAATTACCCTCAACCTAAACCTAACCTTCACCCTCAACCTCACCCTCAGCTTAATCCTAAGCATAACCCTAACCCTAACCCTAACCCTCACACTCAACCTAACCCTTACCTTAATCCTAATCCTAAACCTAAGCCTAAACCTCAACCTCACCCTAACCCTCACCCTAACCCTAACTCTAACACTAACACTAAACCTAACCCTCACCCTCAGCCTCACCCTAACCCTAAACCTAACCCTAAACCTCACCCTAAGCCTAACCCTAAATCTCACCCTCATCCTAGCCCTCACTCTAAACCTAATCCTTACCGTAATGCTCATCCTAACCTTCCCTAACCCTAACCCTCACCGAAACGCTAACACTCACCCTCACCCTCACCCTCAGCCTAAACCTAAGCCTAACCCTAACCCTGACCCTAACCCTCACACTCACCCTAACCTTTACCCTAATCCTAATCCTAACACTAAAACTAACCCTCACCCTCATCCTAACCCTCAAACTAACCCTAACTCTAACACTAACCCTAAACCTAACCTTCACCCTCAGCCTCAGCTAAACACTAACTCTAACCCTAAACTTCACCTTCACCCTAACCCTAATCTTCTATCTCACCCTAAACCTAACCCTAAACCTCACCCTCAAACTAGCCCTCACCCTAAACCTATTCCTAAACCTAACCCTCATCAAAACCCTCACCCTCACACTAAGCCTAATCCTCAACTACACACTAACCCTAAACCTAACACTAAAGCTCAAACTAACCCAAAACCTCACCCTCACCATAACCCTTACCCTAACCCTCACCCTTACCCTAAACCTAACCCTCATCCCCACCCTCACCCTCACCATAACTCTAACCCTAACCCTAACAATAATACTAACCCTAAATCTAACCATCATCCTAACCCTAATCCTCACACTCACCCTCATCCTCAGCTGTACCCTAAGCCTAAGCCTAACCCTCACCCTAACCCTCACACTCACCCTCATCCTAACCCTAATCCTAAACCTAGCCCTATCCCTAAACCTCAACCTATGACTCACCGTCACCCTAACCGTAACCCTATCCCTAAACCTCACACTAACCCTAACCCTAACACTAACCATAACTCTAACCCTATACCTCACCCTCATTCTAACCCTAACCCTAAACCTAACCCTAAACCTAACCCTAAACCTAAACCTCATGCTAACCCTAATCCTCACACACAGACTAACCATAACCACAATCCTAATCCTATCACTAAGCCTAACCCTCACCCACACCCTAACACTCACCCTAACCCTAACTCTAACACTAACCCTAACCCTCAACCTCAGCCTCACCCTAACCCTAACTCTAACCCTAAACCTCAATCTCACCCTAACCCTAACCCTAAACCTAACGCTAAACCTCACCCTAACACTAACCCTAAAACTCACCCTCACCCTATCCCTCACCCTAACCCTAACCCACAAACTCAACCTCACCCTTGGCCTAACCCTAAGCCTAAACCTAACCCTCACCGTAACCCTCACACTTACCGTCAACGTAACCCTAATCCTAATCCTAGCACTATCCCTAAACCTCAACCTAAACCTCAACCTCACCCTAAAACTCACCTTCACCCTAAACCTAAACCTCACGCTAACTGTCCCCTTAACCCTAACTCTAACCCTAAACCTCACACTCATCCTAAACCTAACCCTAAACCTAAACCTCACCCTAAACCTCACACTAACCCTAAGCTTCACCCTCACCCAAAACCTAAAAGTAAGTCTAACTCTAAACCTAACAATAACCCTAACCCTAACCATAAACATAACCATAACCCTCACCCTTAGCCTAACCCTCACAGCAAACTTAACCCTAACCATAACACTAAAAATAACCCTAACCCTAACACTAACCCTAATCCTCACCCCCACCCTCACCCTCAGCCTAACCCTAAGCTAAAACCTAACCCTAAACCTCACCATAACCATAACCATAAACCTAAACCTAACCCTAACCCTAACCCAAAACCTAATCCTAAACCTAACCCTAATCCTCAGCCTCACCCTCACCCTAACACCAACCCTAATCCTAACCCCCACCCTAACTCTAAACCTAACCATAACCATAACCATAAACTTCACTGTAACTCTAACCTTAACCCTAACCCTAAACCTAACACTAATCCTCAGGCTCACCCTCACCATAATCAAAATCCTAACCCTCACCCTAACCCTAACCCTAAGCCTAACCCTCACCCTAACCCTAACTCTCACACTCACACTCACCCTAAACCTAATCGTAAACCTAAATCTATCCCTAACCCCAACCCTCACAGTCAGCCTCAACCTAGCTCACACCCTAACACTAATCCTAACCCTAAACCTCATCCTAACCTTCACCCTAATCCTAACCCTAACCCTCACCCTAACCCTAACCCTAACCCTAACCCTCATGATCAGCCAAAGCCTACACCTAAGCCTATACCTAAGCCTAACCCTAAGCCTAACCCTCACCCTAACCCTAAACCTAACACTAACCCTAACCCTAACCCTAACCCTAAACCTCACCCTCACCCTAACCCTAACTCTAAACCTAACCCTAAACCTAAACCTCATCCTAACCCTAATCCTCACACACACCCTAACCCTTACCCTAATCCTAATCCTTTCACTAAGCCTAACCCTCATCCACACCCTAACCCTCACCCTAACCCTAAGTCTAACCCTAACCCCAACCCTCAACCTCACCCTCAGCCTCACCCTAACCCTAAATATAACCATAAAACTCAACCTCACCCTAACCCTAACACTAAACCTAACGCTAAACCTCACCCTAAACCTAACCCTAAAACTCACCCTCACCCTAGCCTTCACCCTAACCCTAATACTAACCCTAACGCTCATACAAGCCCTCCCCATAACCTTAACCCTAGACCTCACGCTAACCCTAACCCTCAAACTCTCCCTCACCCTCAGCCTAACCCTAAGCCTAAACCTAACCCTCACCCTAATACTCACACTCACCCTCACCCTAACCCTAATTCTAAACCTAAACATATCCCTAAACCTCAACCTAAACCTCACCCTCACCATAAACCTAACACTAACCGTAACGCTGAACCTCACCCTAACTATCCCCCTAACCCTAACTCTAACCATATACCTCAACCTCACCCTAACCATAAACCTAATACTCACCCTAACCCTAACCCTAACCCTAACCCACATCCTCACCCAAAACCTCAAAGTAAGTCTAACTCTAAACCTAACAATAACACTAACCCAAACCCTAACCCTAAACTTACCATAACCCTCACCCTCAGCCTCACCCTCACCACAAACTTAACCCTAACCATAACACTATTAATAACCTAACCCTAAAACTCTCCATAATCCTCACCCCCAAGCTCACCCTCAGCCTAAACCTAAGCTAAACCCTAACCCTAACCCTCACTGTAACCCTAACCCTAATCCTAAACCTAACCCTATCCCTAAACCTAACCCTCACCCTAACCCTCACCCTAGCCCTCACCCTAACCCTAACTCTAACCCTAACCATAAACCTCATCCTCATCCAAACCCTAAACCTAACCCTCACCCTCACCCTCCACGTAACCGTAGCCCTAACTAACAGTAACCCTAACCCTAGCCCTAACACTCAACCTTACCCTCACCCTAACCCTCACCCTCACCCTAACACTTACCCTCACCCTAATACTAACTCTAAACCTAACACAAACCATCAACCTAACCCTAATTCTCACACTCACTCTAACCCTAACCCTCACCCTCAACCTAACCCTCAACCTAAACCTAACCCTCATCCTCACCCTGAACCTCACAATAACCCTAACACTAATCCTCAGTCTAGCCCTCACCCTCACCCTACAACTAATCTAATCCTGAAGCTAACCCTAACACTCACCCTAGCCCTCACCCTAACCCTAACTCTACCACTAAACCTCACCCTAACCCTAAACCTCATGCTCACCCTCTCCCTCAGTGTAACTCTAGGCCTAATCCTACCCCTAACCCTAACACTCACACTAACTCTAACGCTTACCCTCACCCTAACCCTCAACCTAAACCTAACCCTCACGCTCAACGTAACCCTGACCCTTACCCTCAACCCAACCCTAACCTTCACCCTCAACCTCACCCTCAGCTTAATCCTAAGCATAACCCTAACCCTAACCCTCACACTCAACCTAACCCTTACCCTAATCCTAATCCTAAACCTAAGCCTAAACCTCACCCTCACCCTAACCCTCAACCTAACCTTAACTCTAACACTAACCCTAACCCTAACCCTCACCCTCAGCCTCACCCTAACCCTAAACCTAACCCTAAACCTCATCCTAAGCTAACCCTAAATCTCACCCTCATCCTAGCCCTCACTCTAACCCTAATCCTTACCGTAATGCTCATCCTAAACTTCCCCTAACCCTAACCCTAACCCCTACCCTAATCCTCAAGCCCACCCTCACCCTCAGCCTAACCCTAAGCCTGACCCTAACTCTAAACCTCACTGTAACTTTAACCCTAACCCTAACTCTCACCTTAACCCTAACCCTAAACCTAACCATAATACTCAACATCACCCTCACCCTAACCCAAACCCTAAACCTAACCCGCAACCTATCCCTAATCCTAACCCTAACCTTAACCCTCAACCTAACCTTCACCCTATCCCTAACTTTAACATTAACCCTAACCCTAAGCCACATCCTCAGCCTCACCCTAAACCTAACTCTATCCCTAACCCTAACACTAAACCTCACCCTAAGCCTAAGCCTAATCCACACCCTCACCCTCACCATAACCGTAACCCTAACCCTAACCCTAAAATTAACCCTAACCCTATCCCTAACCCTCACCTTAACCATAACCCTCACCCTAAGCCTAACCCTCAACATAACACTTACCCTCACTCTAACACTAACCCTAACCCTATCACTAACCCTCACACTAAACCTAACCCTCATTCTAATACTAAACTCACCCTAACCATAACCCATACCCTCACCCTCACCGTAACGCCCACCCTAACCCTAATTCTAATGCTCACCCTCACCCTAACCCTAACCCTCATCCTTACACTAAACCTCACACTGACCCTAACCCTAATCCTCAATCTAATACTCACCCTAACTCTAACCCTAACCCTTACCCTAACCCTAAACCGAACTTTAACCCTCACCCTCAGCCTAAACCATACCTTTACCCTTAGCATCTTTATCACCCTAAACATCACCATAACCCTAAATCACATCCTAATCCTCACCCTACCATAAACCTAACCATCCCCCTAACCCTAACCCTCACCGTCAACCTCACGCTCAGCCTATTCCTAAGCATAAGCCTAAGCCTATCCCTTACCCTCACGCTCACCCTCACTGTAACTCTAACCCTAACCCAAAAAATGAAACTAATCCTAAGCCTAAACCAAACCCTAACCCTAACCCTACCTTAATCCTAACACTCAACCTCACCCTAACACTAATCCTAACCCTAACCCTCACCCTAATGCTAACCCTCACCCTTATAGTAACCTTAACCCTCAACCTAACCCTCACCCTAACCCTAAACCCTAAACCTAGACCTCACCCTAACACTAACCCTGACCCTCACCCTCTCACTAGCCATCACCCTAACCCTAATCCTAACCCTAATCCTCATCCTAACCCTCACACTAACCCTAAGACTAACCCACACCCTAACCATAACCCTAAGACTAACCCACACCCTAACCAAAACCCTAACACTAAACCTCACCCTAAACCTAACCTTCACCCTAAACATATCCCTCACGCTGACCATCAACCTCAGCGAAACCCTAACCCTAACAGTCACACTCACCTTAACCCTTAACCTAATCCTAATCCTAACCCTAAGCCTAACCCTCTCCCTCACTCTAACCCTCACCATATCCCTAACACTAAAACTAGCTCTAAACCTAACCCTCACCCTAAGCCTCACCCTAACCGTAACTCTAACCCAAAACCCCACCCTCACCCTAACCCTAATCCTAACCCTAAACCTAAAGCTCACCCTAAACTTAATGATAAATCTCAACCGAACCCTCACAGGAACCCTTACCCTAATCCTAATCCTAACCCTAACCCTTGACCTAAACCTCCCCCTAACCCTAACTCTAACCCTAAACCTCACCATAACCCTAACCCTAAACCTAAACCTAACTCTACACCTCACGCTAACCCTAACCTTAATCCTCACCCTCACCATAACTCTAAACCTAACGCTAACAATAACACTAATCCTAACCCTAACCCTAACCCTAACCCTAATCCTAAGCCTCATCCTCACCCTAACTGTAATCCTAATCATAATCCTCACCCTAACCCTAACCCTCACCATTACTGTAAACCTAACCCTCATCCTAACCCTCACCCTAATCATAACCCTAAACCTCACCCTAACACTAACCCTAACTCTCACCCTCACCCTAGCCCTCACCCTAACACTAATCCTAACCCTAATCCTCATCCTAAACCTCACCCTAACCCTAACCCTAACCCTCACCCTAACACTAATCCTAACGATAACCCTCACTCTAACACTAATCCTAATCCTCACCCTCAACCTCAGCCTAAACCTAAGCCTAACCCAACACTAACACTAACCATCACCCTCAACAAACCCTCACCTTAACCCTAACTCTAACACTAACACTAACCCTAACCCTCACACTCAGCCTCACTCTAAACCTAACTCTAACCCTAAACCTCACCCTCACACTAACCCTACCCTAACCTAATCCTAAACCTCACCCTAAACCTAACCCTAAACATCAACTTCACCGTAGGTCTCACCCTAACCCTAATCCTAAACCTAACATTCATCCTAACCATAGCCATGACCCTAACCCTAACCCTCACCCTAACCCAAAACCTCACCCTCACCCTCTCCCGTAGCCCAACATTAAGCCTAAACCTAACATTAACCCTAACCCCCACACTCACCCTAAACCTAACCCTAATCCTCATCCTAACCCACACCCTCACCCTAACCCTCACCCTAACCCTAACCCTAAAACTAACCCTAACCCTAAACCTCACCCTCAGCCTCACCCTAACCCTAACTCTAACCCTAAACCTCAACCTCACCCTCACCCTATCCCTAACCCTAACCCTATACCTCACCCTAAACCTAACCCTAAACCTCACCCTCACCCTAGCCCTTACCCTAACCCTAATCCTAACTCTAACCCTCATACTAACCCTCCCCCTAAACCTAACTCTAACCCTGAACCTTACCCTAGACCTCAACCTCAACCTCACCCTCATCCTAACCCTAAGGCTAACCCTAAACCTAACCATAACACACACACTCACACTCACCCTAAGCCTAAACCTATCCCTAACCCGAACCCTAAACCTCACCCTAACTCTTACCATAACCCTAAACCTAACACTATCACTAAACCTAACGCTCACCCTCAGCCTCACCCTAACCCTTACTCTAACCCTAAACCTCACCCTCACCCTAAACCTAACTCTAACCTTACCTAAACCCTAAACCTCACCCTAAAACTAAACCTAACCCTCAACCTCACCGTAACCTTAACCCTAAACCTAACCCTAACAATAACCCTAACCCTAATCCTAAACCTCACCCTAACCACAACCCTCACCCTAAACCAAGATCTCACCCTAACACTTAACCTCACCCTAACACTAACCCTAACCCTAACACTAACCCTCACACTAACACTAACTGTAACCCTAAGCCTAAACCTCAACTTAAGCCTCACCCTCACCCTAACCCTAACACTAAGCCTAACCCTAACAATAACACTAACCCTAACCCGAACCATCACCATCATCTTAGTCCTCACCCCCAACCTCTCCCTCAGCCTAACCCTAATCCTAAGCCTAACCCTCACCCTAAAACTCACACTCACCCTCACCCTAACCCTAATCCTAAACCTAAACCTATCCCTAAACCTCAACTTAACCATCACCCTCACCCTAACCCTTACACTAACCCTAACCCTAAACCTCACCCTAACCCCAAATCTACCACTAACCCTAATAGTAACACTAACACTAAACCTAAAACTAACCCTCACCCGAAGCCTCCCCCTAACACTATATCTAATGCTAAACCTCACCCTCTGCCTAACCCTAACCCTAACTCTTAACCCCACACAAAACCTAAACCTAACCCTCACCCTCACCGTAAATCTAACACTAACCCTAACAATAACACTAACCCAAACCCTAACACTCACCCTCACCCTTACCCTCAGCCTAACCCTAAGCCTAAGCCTAACCCTGAACCTAACCCCCACACTCACCCTAACCCTTACTCTAATCCTAATCCTAACCCTAAGCCTAACCCTCACCCTCATCCTAATCCTCACCCTAACCCTAACTCTAACACTAACCCTAACTTTAACCCTCACCCTTAGCCATATCCTAACCCTAACTCTAACCCTAAACTTCACCTTAACCCTAACCCTAACCCTAAACCTCACCCTAAACCTAACCCTAAACCTCACCCTCACCCTAGCCCTCACCCTAACCCTAATCCTAAACCTAATCCTCAACCTAATCCTCAACCTCACAGTAACCCTAACACTCACCCACACCCTAACCCTAAACCTAACACTGAAGCTCAACCTAACCCTAACCCTCACCCTCACCATAACCCTTACACTAACCCTCACCCTAAACCTAAACCTAACCCTCACCCCCACCCTCACCCTCACCATAATTCTAACCCTAACTCTAACACTAAACCTAACCCTAACCATCACACTAACCATAATCCTCAGCCCAACCCTCATCCTCAGCCTAAACCTACTCCAAAGCTTAACCCTCACACTCACCCTCACACTAACCCGAATCCTAAAGCTAGGCCTATCCCTAAACTTCAACCTAAACCTCACCCACACACTAACCCTAACACTAACCCTAACCCTAAACCTCACCCTAACCCTCACCCTAACCCTAACTCTAATCCTAAACCTCACACTCACCCTCACCCTAACACTAAATTTCACGCTAAACCTCACCCTAACCGTAACCCACACGGGCACTCTCAACCTCATCATAACTCTAACCCTAACCTTAACAATAACACTAACCCTAACAATAACCCTAACCCTAACTGTAATCCTCACCCTCAGCCTCAATCTCACCACTAACTTAACCCTAAGCATAACAATAACAATAACCAAAACCCTCACCCTCACCCTAATCCAAACCCTCAACCTCACCCTCACCCTAACCCTAAGCCTAACCCTAACCCTAACCCTCACACTCACCCTTTCCCTCACCGTAACCCTAAACCTAACCCTAAAGCTCACCCTAACCCTAACTCTCACCCTCACCGTAACCCTAACCCTCATCCTAACCCTCACCCTAACTCTAACCCTAACCCTAAACCTCACCCAAATTCTAACCCTAACCCTCACTCTCACACGAGTCGTCATCCTAACCCTAATCCTAACCCTAATCCTAATCCTAACCCTCACCCTAAACCTAACCCTAACCCTAACACTAACACTCACACTCACCCTAAACCTTACCCTAATCCTAATCCTAAAACTAAGCCTAACCCTCACCCTCACCCTAACCCTCACTGTAAACCTAACTCTAACACTAAACCTAACCCTAAACCTCACCCTCAGCCTCACCATAACCCTAACTCTAACCCTAAACCTCAACCTCACCATACCCCTAAACCTAAACCTAAACCTAAAGCTCACCCTAACCCTAATCCTAAACCTCACCCTCACCCTAGCCCTCATCATAACCCTAATCCTAACCCGCACCCTAACCCTAACACTCCTCCCTCACCCTCACCTTCAGCCTAACACTAACTCTAACCCTAACCCAAACCTAACCCTCACACTCACCCTAACCCTAACCCTAATCCTAATCCTAACACTAATCCTAAACCTCACCCACACCCTAAACCTCACCTTAAGCCTAACCCTAATATTAATTCTAACCCTAGCCTTAACACTAAACCACATCCTAAACCTAAACCTCACATTAACCCTAAAACTAATACTCAATCTAACCCTCACCCTCACCCTCACTCCAGACCTCACCCTAACCCTAACCCTCATCCTCACCCTAAACCTCACACTAACCCTAATCTTAACCCTAACCCTAACCCTAACCCTAAACCTCAACCTAACCCTCACCCTAAACTTAACACAAACACTAACACTAAACCTTACCCTAATCCTAATCCTAACCATAATCCTAAACCTCACCTTAATCCTAAATCTAACCCTAAACCTCACCCTCACCCTAACCCTAACCCTAACCTTAAACCTCACCCTAACCCTAACCCTAAACATCACCCTCACCCTAGCCCTCACCCTAACCCTAATACTAACCCTAACCCTCACCCTAACCCTCCCCATAACTATAACCCTACCCCTCACCCTAACCCTAAACCTCACCCTCACACTCACAGTCAGCCTAACCCTAAGCCTAACCCTAAGCCAAACCCTAAACCTAACCCTAACCCTCACACACACCCGCACCCTCAACCTCACCATAATTCTAACCCTAACCCTAAACCTAACCCTCACCCTCACCCTAACCCTAACACTATCCCTAACACTAACCCTCACCCTAACCCAATATCTAACCCTAAACCTCACCCTCACCCTAACCCTAACCCTAAACCTCACCCCCACACTCAACCTCACCGTAACTCGAACCCTAACCCTAACAATAACCCTAACCCTAACCCTAATCATCACCCTAACCCTAATAGTCACAGCCACCCTCACCCTCAGCCTAACCCTAAGCCTAAGCCTAACCCTCACCCTAATCCTCATACTCACGGCACCCTAACCCTAATCCTAAACCTAACACTATCCCTAAATCTCAACCTAACCCTCTCCCTCCCCCGAACCTTAACAATAACCCTAACCATAAACCTCACATTAACACTCCCCCTGAACCTAACTCTAACCCTAAAACTAACCCTCACCCTAACAATAAACCTAAACCTAACCCTAATCCTCACACCCACCCTCACCCTCAGCCTAACCCTAAACCTAACCCTAACACTAACCCTAACCCTAAACCAAACCCTAAACCTAACCCTAATCCTCAGCCTCACCCTACCCCTAACCAATCCCTAACACTAAACCTCACCCTAACTCTAAGCCTAACCCTAACCCTAACACTAACCCTCACACTGACCCTCACCCTAACTCAAATCCTAAACCTAACCCTATCCCTAACCCTAAACCTTACCCAAACCCTCACCCTAGCCTTCACCCTAAACATAATCCTAACCCTAAACCTCATCCTAACCCTCACCCTAAACCTAACCCTCACCCTCATGCTCAGCCTAAGCCTAAGCCTAAGCCTAAGCCTAACCCTAACCCTAACACTCACCCTATCCCTAACACTAACACTATCTCAAACTCTAACCCTAAACCTCACCCTCACCCTAACCCTACCTCTAATCCTAACCCTAAACCTAAACCTCATCCTAAACCTAACCCCAACCCTCACCATCACCCTCACTGTAACAGTAACCCCAAACCTAACAATAACCCTAACCCTATTCCTAACCCTCACCCTAACCATAATCCTCACTCTAACACTTACCCTCATCCTAACATTTACCCTCACCCTAACACGAACCCTAACAATAACACTAACGCTCACACTAACCCTAACTATCAACCTAACCCTAAACTGCACCATAAAAATAACCCTAACGCTCAACCTCACCCTAGCCCTCACCATAACGCTAATCCTGGTCCGCATCCTAAACCTCACATTAACCCTTACACTAATCCTCAAACTAACCCTCACCCTCACCCTAAACATAAACCTAACCCTCACCCTAACCCTAACCCTCACCCTTAGTGTAACCCTCACCCTCAGCCTAACCCTCACCTTTACCCTTACCATCAACCACACCCTAACGGTCACCCTAACCCTAACCCTCACCCTAACCCTAACTCTACCCCTAAACCTCACCCTCACCCTAACCCTAATTCTAACCCTAACCCTAACTCTAAACTTTACCCTAAATCTAACCCTCAACTTCACCCTCACCTTAACCATAACCCTAACCCTAACCCTAACAATAACCCTAACCCTAACCTTAACCCTCACCCTAACCATAACCCTCACCCTAACATTAACCCTCACTCTAACACTTACCCTCATCCTAACACTAACCCTAACACTAACAGTAACCCTCAAACTAACCCTAACCCTCACCCTAATCCTAAACCTCACCCTAACCCTAACCCTAACTCTAAAACTCACCCCCAACTTAGACCTCAACCCAACCCTAATCCTAACACTCACCCTCACCCTAACCATAATCTTAACACTAACCCTCAACCTAACCCTAACCCTCACCCTCACCATAACCCTAACCCTCATCCTAACCCTAACCCAAACCCTAACCCTAACTCTAAACCTTATCCTAAAACTAAACCTAACCCTCACCTTCACCCTAGCCCTCACCCTAACCCTAATCATAATCCTCACCCTAACCCAAAACTTAACCGAACCGTGACTCTCACCCTAAACCTAACCCTAACCTTCACCCTAACCCTTACCCTCACACTCACCCTCACTCTCAGCCTAACCCTAAGCCTAAGCCTAACACTAATCCTAACCGTCACACTCACCCTAACCCTTACCCTAATCCTAATCCTAGCCCTAAGCCTAACCCTCACCCTCAAACTCAACCCCACCCTAACCCTCACCCTAACCCTATCTCTAACACTAACACTAAACCTAACGCTCAACCTCAGCCTTAACATACCCTAACTCTAACCCTGAACCTCATCTTCTCCCTAACCCTAATTCTAACCCTAACCATACCACTAAACCTCACCCTCACCCTAACCCTAACCCTAACCCTAAACCTAAACCTCACCCTAACCCTAACCCTAAACCTCACCCTCTCCCTAGCCCTTACCTTAACCCTAAACCTAGCACTAACCCTCATCCTAACCCTCCCCCTAACCCTAACCCTAACCCTCAACTTAACCCTAAACCTCACCCTCAAACTTACTCTCAGCCTAACCCTAAACCTAATCCTAAACCTAATCCTAACACACACACTCACCCTCATCCTAAACCTAATCCTATCCCTAAGCCTAACATTAACCCAAACACACCCCCTAACTCTCAATCTAAACCTAACCCTAACACTAACCCTAAACCTAACCCTCAACTTAAACCTCACTCTAACCCTAAATCTAACCCTAAAACTCACCCTCACACTAACCCTAACTCTAAACCTAACCCAAAACCTACACCTCACCCTAAACCTAAACCTCACCCTCACCCTCAACCTCAACATAACTCTAACCCTAACCCTAAAAATAACATTAACACTAACCCTTACCCTAACCCTAAACATAACCTTCACCCTTAGCCTCAACCTCACCGCAAACTTAACCATAACCATAACAGTTACAATTACCCTATCCCTAACCCTAATCCTCATCCTCAACCCCACCCCCACCCTCACCCTCAGCCTAACCCTAACCCTAACCCTAACATTAACCCTAGACCTCACTGTAACCCTAAACCTAACCCTAACAATAACCCTAACACTAACCCTAATCCTAACCCTCACACTCACCTTAACCCTAATCCTAACACTAACCCTCACCATAACCCTAACCCTCACACTTACTGTAACCTTAACCCCCAACCTAACCCTCTCCCTAACACTAACCCTAACCCTGAACCTCACCCTAACACTAACACTAAACCTCACCCTCAACCTAGCCCTCACCGTAACCCTAATCCTAACCCTAATCCTCATCCTAACCCTCACCCTAAACCTAACCCTAAACCTCAACCTAACCCTAAACCTAACCTGAAACCTCACCCTCACCCTAACCTGAACCGTAACCCTAGCCCTAAACCTCTCCCTAACCCTAATCCTAAACTTCACCCTCACGGTAGTCCTTACCCTAACCCTAATCCTAACTCTAAACCTCATCCTAACCCTCTCCCTATCCCTAAACCTAACACTATACCTAACCCTAACCCTCACCCGGACCCTAAACCTATCCCTAAACCTCACCCTCACCCTCACCCTAACTCTAAACCTAACCCTAACACTAAACTTCACCCTATCCCTAACCCTAACACTCATTCTAACCCTCACCCTAACCCTAACCCTAACCCTAAACATCACACTAACCCTAATCCTCACCCCCACACTCACCCTCAGCCTAAGCCTAAGCCTAACCCTAACCCTAACAATCACACTCAACCTCATCCTAACCCTAATCCTAACCCTAACCCTAACCCTAAACCTCAACCTAACCCTCACCCTAACCTTAACACAAACACTAACCCGAAAACTTACCCTAATCCTAATCCTAACCCTAATCCCAAACCTCACCCTAAGCCTCACCTTAACCCTAAGTCTAACCCTAAATCTTACGCTCACCCTTACCCTATCCTAATCCAAAACCTCACCCTAACCCTAACCCTAAACATCACCCTGACCCTAGCCCTCACCATAACCCTAATCCTAACCCTAACCCTCACCCTAACCCTCCCCATAACTATAACCCTAACCCTCACCCTAACCCTAACCCTCACCCTCAACCTCACAGTCAGCCTAACCCTAAGCCTAACCCTAAGCCTAAATCTAAACCTAACCGTAACCCTCACAGTCACCCGCACGCTCACCCTCACCGTAATTCTATCCATAACCCTAACCCTAAACCTCACCCGAACCCTAACCCTAAACCTAACCCTCACCCTTACCCTAACCCTAACACTATCCCTAACACTAACCCTCACCCTCACCCTCACCCTAACCCAATATCTAACCCTAAACCTCACAATCACCCTAAACCGAACCCTAAACCTAAACCCCACCCTAACCCTAAACCTAATCCTCACCCGCAAGCTCACCCTCAGCCTCAGTCTAACCCTAAGCCTAAGCCAAACCCTCACCCTAATCCTCATACTCATGGCACCCTAACCCTAACCCTAAACCTAACCCTAAACCTCAGACTCACACTAACCCTAACCCTAATCGTAATCCTAAACCTTAACCCTAACCCTCACACTCACCCTAACCCTCACCTAAACCTAACCCTAATCCTAACATTAACCCTAAACCTAACACTCACCCTTAGCCTCACCCTAAACCTAACTCTAACCCAAACCTCAAACTCAACCTAATCCTAACCCTAACCCTAACCCTAAACCTCATCCTAACACTAACCCTAAACCTAACCCTCACCCTTGCCCTTACCTTAAGCCTAATCCTAACCCTAACCCTAATCCTAACCCTCTCACTAACCCTAACCCTAACCCTCACGCTAAACCTAACCCTCTCCCTCAACCTCACCCTCAGCCCAACCCTAAACCTAACCCTAACACACACACTCACCCTCACCCTAACCCTAATCCTATCCCTAACCCTAACCCTAACCCAAACCCTCCCCCTAAATCTCACTCTAAACCTAACCCTAATACTAACCCTAAACCTCACCCTCAACATAACCCTCACCCTAACCCTGACTCTAACCCTAAACCTAACCCTCTCACTAACACTGACTCTAAACCTAACCCAAACCCTAAACCTCACCATAAACTTAGCCCTCACCCTCACCCTCAACCTCACCATAAGTCTAACCCTAACCCTAACAATAACACTAACCTTAACCCTAACCCTAACCCTAACCATAACCCTCACCCTCAGCCTCACCCTCACTGCAAACTTAACCCTAACCATAACACTAACAATAACCCTAACCCTAATCATAATCCTCACACCCACCCCCACCCTCACCCTCAGCCTAACCCTAACCCTAACAATAACGCTAATCTTAACCCTCACCATAAACCTAACCCTAACCCTAACAATAACCCTAACTCTACCCCTAATCCTATCACCCTTACCTTAACCCTAATCCTAAAACTAACCCTCACCCTAACCCTAACCTTAACTCTAACCCTAACCCTAATCCTAACCCTAACCATTACTTTAACCCTAACTCTCAACCTAACCATCACCCTAAACCTAACCCTAACCCTAAACCTCCCCTAACACTAACCCAAACACCGCCCTCACCCTAACCCTAATCCTAACCCTAATCCTCATCCTAACCCTCACCCTAACCCCAACCCTAAAGCTCACCCTAACCCTAACCCTAACCCTAAACCACAACCTAACCCTAACCCTCACCCTAACCCTAAACTTAACCTGAAATCTAACTCTCATCCTAACCCTAACACTAACCCTCACCCTAACCGTAAACCTCACCCTCTCCCTCACCCTCAGTGTAATGCTTAGCCTAACCCTAACCCTAAAATTACCCCTCACACTCACCCTAACGCTTACCCAAATCCTAATCCTAACCCTAATCCTAACCTTTACCCTCAGCCTCAACTTAACCCTAAGTCTAACCCTAAACCTCACACTCACCCTAATCCTAACCCTAACCCTAACCATAAACCTCACCCTAACGATAACCCTAAACATCACCCTCACCCTAGCCCTCACCCTAAAGCTAATCCTAACCCTAACCCTCATCTTAACCCTCCCAATAATCCTTACACTAACCCTCACCCTAACCCTAACCCTCACACTCACCTTTACCTTACTCTATTCCTAATCCTAACCCTAAGCCTAACCCTCACCCTCAACTAAACCTCACCCTAACCCTAACTCTAACACTACCCCTAACACTAACCCACAACTTCAGCCTCAACCTTACCCTAGCTCTAACCCTCAAACTCACCCTCAGCTTAACCCAAACCCTAACCCTAACCCTCACCCTAACCTTAAATCTAACCATCACCCTAACCCTAAACCTCACCCTCAACCTCACACTCAGCCTTAACCAAAGCCTAAGCCTAACCCTAACCTTACCCTCACCCTCACACTAGCCCGCACCCTAACAATAATCCTAACCCTATCCCTCATCCTAACCCACACCCTATCCCTAACCCTAACCATCACCCTAACCCTAATCCTCATCCCCACCCTCACCCTCAGCATAACCATAACCCTAAGCCTAACCCTAACCCTAACAATCACATACCCTAATCCTTACTGTAATCCTAAACCTAACCCTATCCCAAAACCTCAACCTAACCCTCACCCTAACCTTAACCCTAACACTAACCCTAACCCTAAACCTTGATCTAACCCTCCCCCTAACCCTAAATATAATCCTAAAACTCACCCTCACCCTAACCCAAATCCTAACCCTAACCCTCACCCTAACCCTAACCCTCAACCTCACTGTGACCCTAACCCATATCCTAACCCTCACCCTAACCCTAACCCTAAACCTCACCCAAACACTAATCCCAACCCTCACCCTCAACCTAGTCCTAAACCGAACCCTAATCATAACCCTAATCCTCATCCTAACCATCACACTAACACTAACCCTAACCCTCACCCTAATCCTAAGCCTAACCCTAACCCTCAACCTAACCCTAACCCTCACCCTCACTGTAACCTTAACTCTAACCCTCACCCTAACCCTAAACTTAACCCGAACTCTAACTCTCACCCTAACCCTACCCATAACTTTCACCCTAACCCTAATCATTAACCTCACCCTCACCCTAAGCCTAACCCTAAACCTACACCTAACTCTAACCCTAACCTTAACCCTCACCATAACACTAAACTTAAACCGAACCCTAACTCTCACCCTAACCCTTCCCCTAAATCTCACCCTAACCCTAAGGCTCACCCTCAACCTCACACTAAGCCTAACTCTAAGCGTAAACCTAACCCTAACCCTAACTCTCACACTCACCCTAATCCTTACCCTAATCCTAAAAAGAACACTAAGCCTTACACTCAACCTCAACCTAACCCTCACCGTAACCGTAATTCTAACACTAACCCTAACCCTCACCCTCAGACTCACCCTAACCCTAACTCTAACTCTAAACCTCACCCTCTCCCTAACACTAACCCTAAACCTAACCCTAAACCTCACCCTAATCCTAACCCTAACCCTAACCCTAACCCTCAACCTAACTCTAACCCTCACCTTCACTGTAAACCTTACACTAAACCTCACTCTAACCCTAAACTTAACCCGAACCCTAACTCTCACCCTAACCCTAACCCTAACACTCATCCTAAACCTAACCCTCACACTCACCCTCACCTTCAGCCTAACACTAAGCCTAACACTAACACTCACACTCACCCTGAACCCAACCCTAATCCTAATCCTAACACTAACCCTAAACCTCACCCTCACCCTAACCCTCACGTTAAGACTAACCCTAACATTAATCCTAACACTAAACCTAACCCTAAACCTCATCCTCACCTAAACCTCACACTAACCCTAACACTAATCCTCAATCTAATCCTCAACCTCACCCTCACCCTAGCCCTCACCCTAACCCTAACCCTCATCCTCACCCTAAACCTCACACTAACCCTAACACTAATCCTCAAACTAACCCTCACACTCACACTCACCCTAACCCTAAACGTCACCCTAAACCTAACCCTCACCCTTGTCATAACCCTGACCCTCAGCCTAATTTTCACCTTTACCCTTACCGTCACCCCCACCCTAACCCAAACCTACGCCTAAACCTCACCCTCACCCTAACCCTAACTCTAACCGTAAATCTAACATTAACCTTACCCTATCCCTAACCCTCAAACTCATGCTCAGCCTAACCCTAAGCCCAAGGTTATCCCTTACCCTAAACTTCACCCTCATCCTAGCCCTCACCATAACCCTAAGCCTAACATTAATCCTCATCCTAACCCTCACCCTAACCCTAACCATAACCATCACCCTAACCCTAATCCTCACCCCCACCCTCGCCCTCAGCCTAACCCAAAGCCTAAGCCTAACCCTAACCCTCACACTCACCCTCAACCTAAACCTAATCCTAGCCCTAAGCCTAAACTTAACCCTATCCCTAAACCCCAGCCTAACCCTAACCCTAACCTTAACCCTAACACTAACCCTAACATTAACGCTCGACCTAAACCTCCAACATTAAATCTATCACTAAACCTCACCCTCACCCTAACTCTAATCGTAAACCTAACCCTAAACCTCACCCTAACCCTATCCCTAACCCTCACCCTCACCCTCACCCTCACCCTGACCATAACTCTAACCCTAACCCTACAAATAACACTAATCTTATCCCTAAACCTAACCCTAAACCTAACCCTAAACCTAACACTCACCCTAACCATAATCTTAACACTAAGCCTCATCCTAACCCTAACCCAAACCCTACCCAAACCCTACCCCTAACCCTACACCTTACCCTAACACTAACCCTAAACCTCACCCTTACCTTAGACTTCACCCTAACACTAATCCTAACCCTAACCCTCATCCTAACCCTCCCCATAACCCTAACCCTCACCCTCACCCTAACCCTAACCCTCACCCTCACCCTCACCCTCAGCCTAACCTTAAGCATAACCCTAAACCTAACCCTAACCCTCACACTCCACCTAACTCTAACCCTAATCGTAATCCTAACCCTAACCCTAACCCTCAAACTTATCCTAACATTCACCCTCACCCTCATTCTCAGCCTAACCCTAAGCCTAAGCCTAACCCTAACCCTAAATCTGACACTCACCCTAACCCTTAAACTAATCCTAATCCTAAACCTAAGCCTAACCCTAACCCTAAACCTCAACCTCACCTTTACCCTAAATCTAACCCTAAACCTCGCCCTCACGCTAAACATAACTCTAACCTTAACCCTAACACTAAAACTCACTCTTAACCTAACCCTAACCCTCAACCTCACCATAAACCCAACTGTAACCCTAACCCTAACAATAACACTCACCCTCACCGTAACCCTAATCCTAACACTAACCCTCACCATAACCCTAACCCTCACCCTCACAGTAACACTAATCCCCATCCTAACCCTCACCCTAACCCTAACCCTAAACCTAAACCTTACCTTAACACTAACCCTAACCCTCACCCTCACCCTAGCCCTCACCCTAACCCTAATTCTAACGCTAACCCCAAATTTAAACGCACCCTTACTCTCACCCCAACCCTAACTCTAACCCTCACCCTAACCCTAATCCTCACCCTTACCCTCACCCACAGCCTAACTCTAAGCCTAAGTCTAACCCTAACCCTAACCCTCACACTCACCCTTACCTTACCCAATCCCTAATCCTAACTCTAAGCCTAATCCTCACCCTCACCCAAACCCTAACTCTAAAACTAACCTTAACACAAAATCTCAACTTCAGCATCAACCTTACCATAACTCTAACCCTAAATCTCACCCTCACCCTAACCCTAACCCTAACCCTAAACCTCACCCTAAACCTAACACTAAACCTAACCCTCACCCTAGGCCTCATCCTAAAACTAATCCTAACCCTAACCCTAATCCTAACCCTCCCCATAACCCTAACCCTAACCCAAACCCTAACCCTAACCCTCACCCTCACCCTCACCCTCAGCCTAACCTTAAGCCTAACCCTAAACCTTACCCTAACCCTCACACTCCCCCTAACCCTAACCCAAATCGTAATCCTAACCCTAACCCTAACCCTCACCCTCACCCTAAACCTCACCCTAACCCTAACTCTAACCCTAACACTAACCCTAAACCTAACCCTCAAACTCAGCCTCACCCTAACCCTAACTCCAACCCTAAACATCAACCTCACCCTTTCCCTAACCCTAACCCTAAAGATAAACCTCACCCTAAACCTCACCCTCACCCTCGTCCTTACCTTAACCCTAATCCTAAACCTAACCCTCATCCTAACCCTCCCCTTAACCGTAACCCTAAACCTCAACCTAAACTTAACCCTACACTCAACCTCACCCTCACCCTAACCCTAAGCCTAACCTTAAACCTAACCCTAAAAAACACACTCACCCTTACCCTAACAATAATCCTATCCCTAACCCTAACCCTAACCCAAACCTTCTCCCTAACACTCACTCTAAACCTAACCCTAACACTAACCCTATCCCTAACCCTCTACCTAAACCTCACCCTAAACCTAACTCTAACCCTAAACCTCACCATCACCCTAACACTAACTCTAACTCTAAACCTCAACCTAACCCTAACCCTAACACTAACCCTAAACCTAAACCTCACCCTAACCCTAAACATAAACATAACCCTCACCCTAGCCCTCACCCTAACCCTAATCCTAACCCTAACCCTCATCCTAACCCTCCCCATAACCCTAACAATAAACCTCACCCTAACCCTAACCCTCACACTCATCCTCACTCTCAACCTAACCCTAAGCATAAACCTAAGCCTAACTATACTCTTAACCCTAAACTTCACACTCACCCGCACCCTTACCCTCACCGAAATTCTAACCCTAACCCTAAACCTCACCCTAACCCTAACCTTACACCTAACCGTAACCCTCATCCTCACACTAACCCTAACACAAACCCTAACCCTAACCCTCACGCTAACCCTTCCCCTAACACTATATCTAACCCTAAACCTCATCCTCATTCTAAAACTAACCCTAATTCTAAACTCCACCCTAAGCTGAAGCCTAAACCTCACCCCCACCCTCACCATCAACGTAACTCAAACCTTAACGCTAACAATAACACTAAACCTAACCCAAACCATCACCCTAACCCTAATACTCACGCCCACCGTCACCCTCAGCATAACCCTAAGCCTAAGCCTAACCCTCACTCTAAACTTCATACTCATGCTCACCCTAACCCTAATCCTAAACCTAACCCTATCGCCAAACCTCAACCTAACCCTCACCCTCACCCTAACCCTAACACTAACCCTAACCTTAAACCTCACCCAAACCCTCCCCCAAAACCTAACTCTAACCCTAAATCTCACCCTCACCCTAACAATAACCCTAACCCTAACCCTAATCCTCACCCTCACCCTCACCCTCACCCTCATCCTAACCCTCACCCTAGCACTCACCATAACCCGACTTCTAAACCTCAAACTCACCCTAACCCTAACCCTCATGCTCACCCTAAACCTAACACTAACCCTACCCCTTACACTAATCCTCAATCGAACCCTCACCCTAACACTAACTTTAACCCTAAACCTAAACCTAAACCTCACTCTAACCCTAACCCTAAACCTCACCCTCACCCTAGCCCTCACCCGGACCCTAATCCTAACCCTAACACTCATCCTAAACCTCACCCTAAAAATAACCCTAACCCTCAAACTAACCCTAACCCTCACCTTCACTGTAACCCTTAACCTAACCCTCACCCTAACCCTAAACTTAATCTGAACCCTAACTCTCACCTTAACCCTAACCCTCACCCTGACCCTCACCCTAAACCTCACCCTAACCCTAACCCTCACCCCCACCCTAAACCTATCCCTAAACCTCACCCTCAACCTAACCCTAACTCTAACCCTAACCCTAAAATTAAACCTCACCCTATCCCTAACCCTAACACTCACACTCAACCTCAAGTTCAGCCTAACCCTAAGCTTAACAGAAACCCTAACCCTAACCCTCACACTCACAATAACCCTTACCCTAATCCTAATCCTAACACTAAGCCTTACCTTCACCCTCACCCTAACCCTCACTATAACTCTAATTCTAACACTAACCCTAACCCTAACACTCAGCCTAACCCTAACCCTAACCCTAACCCTAAACCTCACACTAACCTGCACCCTCATCCTCACTGTAATTCTAACCCTAAACTTAACCCTAAACCTAAACCTCACCCTAACCTTATCCCTAAACCTAACCCTAACCCTAACCCTTCCCCTAACGCTATATCTAACCCTAAACCTCATCCTCACCCTAACCCTAACACTAACCCTAAACCTAACCCTCACCCTAGCCCTCACTCTAACCCTCATCTTCACCGTAACATGAACCTTAACCCTAACAATAACACTAACCCTAATCCTATCTATCACCCTAACCCTAATCCTCAAGCCCACCCTTCCCCTCAGCCTAATCCTGAGCCTAAGCCTAACCCTTAACCTCACCCTCACCCTCACCCTAGCCCTCACCCTAAACCTAATTCTAACCCTCACCCTCACCCTAACCCTAACCCTCATCCTCACCCTAAACTTCACACTAACCGTCACTCTAACCCTAATGATCAATCGAACCCTCACACTAACCATAACCATAACCCTAAACCCATAATCCTAACCCTCACCCTTATATTAATCCTCACCCTCAGCCTAAACCTCTCGTTTACCCTTACCATCATCCTCATCCTAACAATAAACCTCATCCTAACCCTCACCCTAACCGTAAACCTAACCATCACCCTAACCCTAACCCTCACCCTCAACCTCACGCTCAGCCTAAACCTAAGCCTAAGCCTAACCCTTACCCTTACACTCACCCTCACACTAACCATCACCCTAACCCTAATCCTCACCACCACCCTCACCCTCAGGACAACCCTAACCCTAAGCCTAAGGCTAACCCTAACTCTCACATAGCCTTACCCTAACCCTAATCCTAACCCTAAACCTAAACCTCAACCTAACGCTCAACCTAACCTTAACCCTAACGCTAACCCTAACCCTAACCGTTGACCTAACCCTCCCCCTAACCCTAAATATAACCCTAAAACTCACCCTCACTCTAACCCAAATCCTAACCCTAAACCTCACCCTAACCCTAACCCTCACCCTCACTGTGACCCTAACCCATATCCTAAACCTCAGCCTAAACCTAACCCAAAACCTCACCCAATCACTAATCCTAACACTCACCCACACCCTAGCCCTCACCCGAACCCTAATCATAACCCTAATCCTCATCCTAACCCTCACCCTAACACTTACACTAACCCTCACCCTAATCCTAAGCCTAACCCTAACCCTCAACCTAACTCTAACCCTCACCTTCACTGTAACCCTAACCCTAACCGTCACTCTGACCCTAAACTTAACCTGATCCCTAACTCTCACCCTAACCCTACTCCTAACTCTCACCCTAACCCTAAAACTCACCCTCACCATAAGCTTAACCCTAAGCCTAAGCTTAACCCTCACCCTAACCCTCACACACACCCTAACACTTAAACTAAACCTAATACTAACACTAAGCCTTACCCTCAACCTCACTCTAACCCTCAACTTAACCCTAACTCTAACACTAACCCTAAACCTGACCCTCACTCTCAGCCTCACCCTAATGCTAACTCTAAACCTAAACCTCACCCTCACCCTAACCCTAACCCTAAACATAAACATAAACCTCACCCTAACCCTAAACCTAAACCTCACCCTCACCCTAGCTCTCACCCTAACCGTAATCCTAACCCAGACGCTCATCCTAACCCTCACCCTAACACTAAACCCAACCCTCACCCTCCCCCTCACCCTAACCCTAACCCTCAACCTAACACTAAACCTCACCCTAACCCTAAACTTAACCTGAACCCTAACTCTCACCCAAACCCTAACCCTAACAATCACCCTAACCATAACCCTCTCCCGCACCCTCACCTTCAGCCAAACACTAAGCCTAACCCTAAAACTAACCCTAAACCTCACACTCACCCTAAACCTACCCTAATCCTAATCCTAACACTAACCCTAAAACTCACCCTCACCCTCACCCTCACCTTCACCCTAACCCTAACATTAATCCTAACCCTAAACCCAACCCTAAATCTCATCCTCACCCTAAACCTCACACTAACCATAACAGTAATCCTCAATCTAACCCTCACCCTCACCCTCACCCTAGCCCTCACCCTAATCCTAACCCTCATCCTCACCCTAAACCTCACACTAACCCTAACACAAATCCTCAACCTAACCCTCCCCCTCACCCTAACCTTAACCCTCACTCTAAACCTAACCCTCACCCTTAACATAACCCTCACCCTCAGCCTAACTCTCACATATACCCTTACCGTCACCCCCACCCTAACACTCACCCTAACCCTAGCCCTCACCCGGACCCTAACCCTAGCGCTAAACCTCACCCTCACCCTAACCCTAACTCTAACCCTAACCCTAACACTAAAACTCACCCTATCTCTAATCCTAACCCTCAGCCTAAACCTCATGATCAGCCTAAACCTAAGCCTAAGCTTATCCCCTACCCTAAACTTCACCCTCACCCTAGCCCTCACTTTAACCCGAATCCTAACCCTAACCCTCACCTTAACCCTAACCATAACCATCACCCTAACCCTAATCCTCACCCCATCCTCACCTTCAGCATAACCCTAAGCCTAAGACTAACCCTAACCCTAACCCTCACACTCACACTCACCCTAACCCTAATCCTTACCTTAACCCTAACCCTAAACCTAAACCTCAACCTCAACATAACCTTAACCTTAACCCTAACACTAACCCTAACATTGACCCTCGAACATTTCAACTAACCTTAAATCTAACCCTAACCCTCAACCTCACACTCACCCTCACCCTCACCATAACTCTAACCCTAACCCTAACAATAACACTAATCCTATCCCTAAACCTAACCCTAATCCTTACACTCACCCTCACCCCAACCATAATCTTAACCCTAACCCTCATCCTAACCCTAAACCAAACCCTAACCCTAACCCTAAATCTTACCCTAATCCTAACCCTAAACCTCACCCTAACACTAAACTTAACCGAACCATAACTCTCACCCTAAACCTAAACCTAACCCTCAACTTAACGCTCACCCTCACCCTCACCCTCTCTCTCAGCCTAACCCTAAGCCTAAGACTAACCGTATCCCTAACCCTCACACTCACCCTAACCCTTACCCTAATCCTAATCCTAACCCTAAGCCTAAACCTCACCCTCACCCTCACCCTCACCCTAACACTCAACCTAACCCTAACTCTAACACTAACCCTAAACCAAACCTCAACCTCAGCCTCACCCTTACCCTAACTCTAAACCTAAACCTCAACCTCACCCTAACCCAAACTCTAAACCTAACCCTAAGATTAAACCTCACCCTAACCCTAACCCTCACCCTCACCCTCACAGTAACCCTAACCCTAACCCTAACCCTAACAATAACCCTCACCCTCACTGTAACCCTAATCCTAACCCTAACCCTCATCATAACCCTAACTCTCACCCTCAACTTAACTCTAACGCTCATCCTAACCCTCACCCTCACCCTAAACCTCACCTTAAACCTCCCCTAACCCTAACTCTAACCCTAAACCTCACCCTCACCCTAACCCTAACCCTAACTCTAACCGTAAACCTAACCCTAAACCTAACCGTCACCCTCAACCTCACTGTAACTCTAACCCTAACCTTAACAATAACACTAACCCTAATCCTAACACTAACCATAACTCTCACCCTCAGCCTTACCCTCACTGCAAAACTAACCCTAACCATAACACTAACAATAACCCTAACCCTAACCCTAATCCTCACCCGCACCCTCACACTCAGCCTAACCCTAACCCTAAACCTAAACCTAACCCTAAACCTCAAAGTAACCCTAACCTTAACACTAACACTAACACTAACCCTAACCCTAAAACAAACCCTAAACCTAACCCTAATCCTCAGCCTCAACCTCACCCTAACCCAAACCCTAACACTAAACCTCACCTAACCCTAAGCCTAACCCTAACCCTAACCCTCACACTCAACCTCACTCTAATCCAAATCCTAAACCTAAACCTATCCCTAACCCTCACCCTAACCCTCACCCTAGCACCCAACTTAACTCTAATTCTAACCCTCACCCTCACCCTAACCCTAACCCTCATCCTCACCCTAAACTTCACACTAACCTTAACCCTAACCTTAATGCTCATTCGAACCCTCACCCTCACTGTAACCCTAATCCTAACCCTAATCCTCACCAAAACCCTAATTCACACCCTCACCTGTTGCCTTAACCCTCATCCTAACCCTCACCCTAACCCTAACCCTAAACCTAAACCTAACCCTAACCCTAACCCAAAATCTCACCTTCTCCAGAGCCCTCACCTTATGCCTAATCCTAACCCTAATCCTCATCCTAAGCCTAACCCTATCCCTCACCCTAATCCTAAGCCTAACCCTAACCCTCAACCTAACCCTAACCCTCACCTTCACTGTAACACTAACCCTAACCCTCACCCTAAACCTAAATTTAACCCGAACCCTAACTCTCACAAAAACCCTACCCCAAACTCTCACCCTAACCCTAACCATCAACCTCACCCTCATCCTAAGCCTAAGCCTAAACCTAACCCTAACCCTAAAACTAACCCTCACACTCACGCTAACCCTTACCCTAATCCTAATCCTAACACTAAGCCTTACCCTCATCCTCACCCTAACCCTCACCGAAACCCTAGCTCTAACACTAACCCTAACCCTAACCCTCACCCACAGCCTCACCCTAACCCTAACCCTAATCCTAACCCTAATAATCACCAAAACCCTAATTCTCACCATCACCTGTTACCTTAACCATCATCCTAACCCTCACCCTAACCCTAAACCTAACCCTAAACATAACCCTAACCCTAACCCAAAATCTCACCTTCTCCAGAGCCCTCACCTTATGCCTAATCCTAACCCTAATCCTCATCCTAAGCCTAACCCTATCCCTCACCCTAATCCTAAGCCTAACCCTAACCCTCAACCTAACCCTAACCCTCACCTTCACTGTAACACTAACCCTAACCCTCACCCTAAACCTAAATTTAACCCGAACCCTAACTCTCACAAAAACCCTACCCCAAACTCTCACCCTAACCCTAACCATCAATCTCACCCTCATCCTAAGCCTAAGCCTAAACCTAACCCTAACCCTAAAACTAACCCTCACACTCACGCTAACCCTTACCCTAATCCTAATCCTAACACTAAGCCTTACCCTCATCCTCACCCTAACCCTCACCGAAACCCTAGCTCTAACACTAACCCTAACCCTAACCCTCACCCACAGCCTCACCCTAACACTAACACTAACCCTAAACCTCACCCTCACCCTAAATCTCACCCTATACCTAACCCGAAACCTCACCCTAACCCTATCCCTAAACCTCACCCTCACCCTAGCCATCCCCTTAACCCTAATCCTAACCCTAACCCACATCCTAACCCTCACCCTAACACGAAACCTAACCCTCAACCTAACCCTAACCCTCACCCTCACTCTAACCCTTACCCTAACCATCACCCTAACCCTATACTTAACCCGAAACCTAACTCTCACCCTAACCCTAACTTTAACACTCACCCTAACCCTAACCCTCAACCTCACCCTCACCTTCAGCCTAACAGTAAGCCTAACCCTAACCCTAACCATAACCCTCACACTCACCCTAATCCTAAACCAAATCCTAATCCAACACTAACTCTAAACCTCATCCTCAGCCTAACCCTCACCTTAAGCCTAACCATAATATTAATCCTAACCCTAACCCTAACCCTAAACCTCATCCTCACCCTAAACCTCGCATGAACCCTAACACTAATCCTCAATCTAACCCTCACACTCACCCTAATCCTAACACTAACCCTCACCCTAAAACTAACCCTCACCCTTACCATAACCCTCACCCTCAGCCTAACCCTCACCTTTACCCGTACAGTCACCCCCACGCTAACCCTCATTCTAACCCTAAACCTCAACCTGACCCTAAACCTACCCCTAAAGCTCACCCTCAACCTAAGCCTAACTCTAACCCTAACCCTAACCCTAACAATAAACCTTACCCTATCCCTAACCCTAAACCTCACCCTCAACATCATGCTCAGCCTAACCCTAAGACTAACCCTAACCCTAACCCTCACACTCACCCTAACACTTACCCTAATCCTAATTCTAACACTAAGCCTTACCCTCACCCTAACCCTCACCATAACCCTAACTCTAACATTAACCCTAACCCTAACCCTCATACTCATCCTACCCCTAACTCTAACCCTAAATCTCACACTCACCCGCACCCTCAACCTCACCGTAATTCTAACCCTAAACATAACCCTAACCCTAAACCTCACCCTAACCCTAACCCTAACCGTAACCCTAACCCTCACCCTCACAGTAACTCTAACCCTAACCCTAATCCTAACCCTAAACCTCACCGTTACCATAACCCTCGCCCTAACTCTAATGCTAACCCTAACCCTCCCCCTAGTCCTATATCTAACCCTAAACCTCACCCTCACCCTAACCCTAACACTAACCCTAACCCTAACCTTCCCTCTAACCATATGTCTAACCCTAAACCTCACCCTCACCTTCACACTAACCCTAACCCTAAACCTAAACCCCACCCTAACCATAACCCTAACCCTCACCTGCAACTTCAACTTCACCATAACTCGAACCCTAATCCTAACAATAACACTAACCCTAACCCTAAACATCACCCTAATCCTAATCCTCACCCCCACCCTCACCCACAGCCTAACCCTAAGCCTAAGCCTAACCCTCAGGCTAACCCTCGTACTCACGCTCACCTTAACTCTAACCCTAACCCTAACCCTATCCCTAAACAGCAAGCTAACCCTCACCCTTACCCTAACACTAACACTAACCCTAACCCTAAACCTCAACATAACCCTCCCCCTAACCCTAACTCTAACCCTAAACCTCACCCTCACCCTAACCCTAAACCTAACCCTAATCCTAATCCTCACCCTAAACCTTACCCTCACCCTCAACCTCAACCTCACTGTAACTCTAACCCTAACCCTAGCAATAAAACTAACCCTAACCCTAATACTAACCCTAACCATAACCCTCACCCTCAGCCTCACCCTCACTGCACACTTAACCCTAACGATAACACTAACAATAACACTAACCTTAACCCTAACCCTAATCCTCACACCCACCCTCACACTCAGCCTATCCCTAACCCTACCCCTAACCCTAACCCTCAAGGTAAACCTAACCCTAACACTAACATTAAACCTAAACCAAACCCTAAACCTAATCTTAAACCTAAACCTAATCCTCAGCCTCAACCTCACCCTAACCCCAACCCTAACACTAACCCTCACCCTAAACCTAAGTCTCACCCTAACCCTAACCCTTACCCACACACTCACCCTCAACCTAACCCAAATCCTAAACCTAAACCTATCCCTAAACCTCACCCTAACCCTCACACGAGCCCTTACCCTAAACCTAATCCTAACCCTAAACCTCATCCTGAACCTCACAATAACCCAAACCCTAACCATCTCCCTAACCCTAGCCCTAACCCTCACCCTCATGCTCGGCCTCAGCCTAAGCCTAAGCCTAAGCCTAACACTAACCCTCACCCTATCCCTAACCCTAACACTATACTTAACTCTAACCCTAAAAGTCTCCCTCACCCTAACCCTAACTCTAAAACTAAACCTCATCCTAACCCTAAACCTCACCCTAATCTTCACACTCACCGTAACAGTAACCCTAACCATAACAATAACAATAACCCTAACCTAACCCTATCCCTCACCCTCACCCGAACATTTACCCTCACCCTAACACAAACCCTAACGCAACACTAATGCTCACACTAACACTAACCATATTCCTAACCCTAAAACTCACTCTAACCCTAACCCTAACCCTCAAACTCATCCTAGCCCTCACCCCAACCCTAATCCTCATCCTAACCCTAAACCTCACACTAACCCTAACACTAATCCTCAATCTAACCCTCATCCTATCCCTAACCCTAACAATAACATTAACCCTATCCCTAAACCTCACCTTAACCCTAACCCTAACCCTAATCCTAAGCCTAACCATATACCTCAACCTAACACTAACCCTCACACTTACCGTAACCCTAACCCTAACCCTCACCCTAACCCTAAACTTAAACCGAACCCTAACTCTCACCCTAACCCTAACCCTAACACTCACCCTAACCCTAAACTTCACCCTAACCCTCACCTTCAGCCTAACACTAAGCCTAACCCTAACCCTAACTCTAACCCTCACACTCACCTTAAACCTTACCCTAATCCTAATCCTAACACTGAGCCTAACCCTCACCCTCACCCTAACCTTCAATGTAACCCTAACTCTAAGGCTAACACTAACCCTAACCATCAATGTCACCCTAACCCTAACACTAACCCTAACCCTCACCCTCACCCTAACTCTAACCCTAAGCCTAACCCTCAACCTAACCCTAACCCTCACCCTCACTGTAAACCTTACCATAACCATTACCCTAAGCAAAACTTAAATCGAAACCTAACTCTCACCCTAAACCTAACCCTAACCCTCAACCTAACCTAACCCTCACCCTCATTGTAACCCTTACCATAACCCTCACTCTAACCCTAAAATTAAACCGAACCCTAACTCTCACCCTAAACCTAACACTCACCCTAATCCTAACCCTCACCCTCACCCTCACCTTCAGCCTAACACTAAGCCTAACCTTAAAACTAACCCTAACCCTCACACTCACCCTAAACCTAACCCTAATCCTAATCCTAACACTAACGCTAAACCTCACCCTCACCCTATCCCTCACCTTAAGCCTAACCCTAACATTAATCCTAACAATAACCCTAACCCTAAAACTTATCCTCACCATAAACCTCACACTAACCCTAACACTAATCCCCAATTTAACCCTCACCCTCATCCTCACACTAGCCCTCATCCTAACCCTAACCCTCATCCTCACACTAAACCTCACACTAAACCAAACACTAATCCTCAATCTAACCCTCACCGTCACCCTAACACTAAACCTAACCCTCACCCTGACCCTAACCCTACCCCTAAACCTCACCCTCAACCTAACCCTAACTCTAAAGGTAACCCTAACACTAAACCTCACTCTATCCAGAACCCTAACCCTCACACTCAAACTCATGCTCAGCCTAACCCTAAGCCTAACTCTAACCCTAACTCTAACCCTCACACTCACGCTAACACTTACCAAAATCCTAATCCTAAAACTAAGCCTTACCCTGACCCTCACCCTAACCCTCACTATAACCCTAACTCTAACACTAACCCTAACCCTAACACTCAGCCTAACCCTAACCCAAAACCTCACCCTAACCCTAACTCTAACCCTAAACCTAAATCTCACCCTAACCCTAACCCTAACCCTAACCGTCACCATCACCATAACCGTAAACTAACCTTAACCCAAACAATAAACCTAAGGCTAAACCTCACCCTAACCATAACCCTCACCCTAACACTTACTCTCACCCTAATACTAACCCTAACCCTAATATGAACCCTCACACTAACCCTAACCATCACCCTAACCGTAAACATAACCATCACCCTAACCCTAAACCTCACCCTCAACCACACGCTCAGCCTAAACCTAAGCCAAAGCCTAACCCTTATCTAACTCTCACTCTCAACCTAGCCCTCACCCTAACCCTAATCCTAACCCTATCCCTCATCCTAACCCTAACACTAACCCTAGCCCTAACCATCACCCTAACCCTAATCCTCACCCCCAACCTCACCCTCAGCCTAACCATAACCCTAAGCCTAACCCTGACCCTAACCCTCACATACCCTCACCCTCACCCTAACCCTAACCCTAAACCTCAACCTAACCCTCACCCTAACCTTATGCCTAACGCTAACCCTAACCCTCAACCTAAACTTCCCCCTAACAATAAATCTAACCCTAAAATTCACCCTCACACTAACCCAAATCCTAACCCTAAACATCAGACTTACCCTAACCCTCACACTCACTCTAACCCTAACCCTCATCCTAACCCTCACCCTAACACTAACGCTAAACCTAAACCTCACCCAAATACTAACCCTAACACTCACCCTCACCCTAGCCCTCACCCTAAACCTAACCCTAACCCTAATCCTCATCCTAACCATCACCCGAAGCCTAACACTTAAACATCACCCTAATCCTAAGCCTAACCCTAACACTCAACCTAACCCTAAACCTCATGCTCACAGTACCTCTAACCCTAACCCTCACCCTAAACGTAAACTTAAACCGAACCCTAACTCTCACACTAACCATAGCCCTAACTCTCACCCCAACCCTAACCCTAACCATTACCCTCACCCTCACCTTCAGCCTAACCCTAAGCCTAACCCTAAGCCTAACCATAACCCTCACACTCACACTAACACTTACCCTAATCCTATGCCTAACTCTAAGCCTAACCCTCACACTCACCCGAACCCTCATCGTGACCCTAACTCTAACACTAACCCTAACCATGACCCTCACCCTCAGCCTAACCCTAACCCTAACTCTAACCCTAAACCTCACCCTCACCCTAACCCTAACCCTAAACCTCACCCTCAACCTAGCCCTCACCCTAACCCTGATCCTAACCCTAACTCTCATCCTAACCCTCACCCTAACACTAACCTTAACCTTCACCCTCAACCTACCCTAAACCTAGCCCTAACCCTCAACCTAATCCTAAACCTCACCCTCACTGTAACTGTTAACTTAATCCTCACCCTAACCCTAAACTTAACCGAACCCTACCTCTCACACTTATCCTGACCCTAACACTCACCCTAACCCTAAACCTCACCCTTACCCTCACCCTCAGCCTAACCTTAAGCCTAACCCTATCCCTAACCCTAACCCTCATCGTATTCCTCAACCTAACACTAACCATAATCCTAATCCTAACCCTAACCCTAAACCTCACCCTCACCCTAACCCTCAACTTAAGCCTAAACCTAACACTAATCCTAACCCTAACCTTAGCCCTAAACCTCATCCTAAACCCTAAACCTCAACCTAACACTAAACTTAACCCGAACCCTAACACACACCCTAAACTTACCCCTAACTCTCACCCTAACCCTATCCCTCACCCTCACCCTCAGCCTAAACATAAGGCTAACCCTAACCCTAACCCTAACCCTCACACTTACCCTAACCTGTACCCTAATCCTAATCCTAACACTAAGCCTAAACCTCACCCTCACCCGAACCATCACTGTAACCCTAACTCTAACACTAACACTAACCCTAACCATTAACCTCAGCCTCACCCTAACCTTAACTATAACCCTAAACCTGACCCTCACCCTAACCCTAACCCTAAACCTAACCCTAAACCTCACCCTAAACCTAAACCTAAACCTCGCCCTCACCCTAGCCCTCAACCTAACCCTAATCCTAACCCTAACCCTCACCCTAACACTAACCCTCACACTCACCCTCACCTTCACTCTAACCCTAACCCTAACCCTAACCCTCAACCTAACCCTAACCCTAACTCTCACACTAACCCTAACCCTAACCCTCACCGTAACCCTCAACCTCACCCTCACATTCAGCCTAACACTAAGCCTAACCCTAACCCTAACACTAACCTTCACACTCACCCTAACCCTAAACCTAAAACTAACACTAAAGCTCACCCTCACCCTAACCCTCACCTTAAGCCTAACCCTAACATTAATGGTAACCCTAACCCTAACCCTAAACCTCATCCTCACCCTAAACCTCACACTAACCCTAAAACTAATCCTCAATCTAACCCTCACCCTCACCCTAACCCTAACCTTAACCCTCATCCTAAACCTAACACTCACCCTTACCATAAACCTCACCCTCAGCCTAACCCTCACCTTTACACTTACCGTCACCCCCACCCTAACCCTCACCCGAACCCTAACCCTCACCCTGACCCTAACCCTACCCCTAAACCTCACCCTCATCCTAACCCTAACTCTAACCCTAATCCTAACACTAAACCTCACCATATCCCTAAACCTAACCCTCACACTCAACCTCATGCTCAGCCTAACCCTAAGCCTAAGCTTAATCCTTACCCTTACTCTAACCCTCACCCTCACCCTAGCCCTCACCCTAAACCTAAGCCTAACCATAAACCTCATCCTAACCCTAAGCCTAACCCAAACCCTAACCATCACCCTAACCCTAATCCTCACCCTCAGCCTAACCCTAAGCCTAAGCCTAACCCTAATCTTAACCCTCACACTCACCCTCAACCTAACCCTCATCCTAACCCTAACCCTAACCCTAAACCTCAACCTAACCCTCACCCTAACTTTAACCCTAACACTAAACCTAACATTAACGCTCGACCTTACCCTCCAACTTAACCCTAAATCTAACCCTAAACCTCACCCTCACCCTCACCCTAATCCTAACCCTAACCCTAAACCTTACCCTAACACTAACCCTAACCCTCACACTCACCCTCACCATAAGTCTAACCCTAACCCTAACAATAATACGAATCCTAACCCTAAACCTAACCCTAACCCTAACCATAATCCTAAAACTCACCCTCACACTAACCATAATCTTAACCCTAACCCTCAACATAACCCTAACCCTCACCCTCACTGTAACCCTAAGCCTCATCCTAACCGTAACTGAAAACCTAAACCGAACCCAAAACCTTACCCTCACACTAACCCTAACCCTCACCATCACCCTAGCCCTCAACATCACCCTAATCCTAACCCTGATCCTCACCCTAACCCTATAGTTAAGAGAACCTTAACTCTCACTCTAAACCTAACCCTAACCCTCACACTAACCAGAACCCTCAAACTCACCCTCACTCTCAGCCTAAACCTAAGCCTAAGCCTAACCCTAACCCTAACCCTCACACTCACCCGAAACCTTACACTAATCCTAACCCTAACACTAAGCCTAACACTCACCCTCACCCTAACCCTCACTGTAACCCTAACTCTAAAACTAACCCTAACCATAACCCTTACCCTAACCCTAACTCTAACCCTAAACCTCACCCTCAACCGAACAGTAACCCTAAACCTAAACCTAAACCTCACCCTAACCCAAAACCTAACACTCACCCTCACCATCACCCTAACTCTCACCATAACTCTAACCCTAACTCAAACACTAATACTAAACCTAGCCCTCAACCTCAGCTTCAAACTTACCCTAACTCTAACCCTAACCCTTACACTAAACCTCACCCTAACCCTAACCCTAACCTTCACCCTCACAGTAAACTTAACCCTAACCCAAACAATAACACTAACCCTCACCCTAACCATAACCCTCACCCTAACATTAATCCTCACCCTAACACTTACCCACAACCTAACACTAACCCTAACCCTAACACTAAATCTCAAACTACCCTAACCCTAACTCTAACCCTCACCCTCACCCTAGCCCTCATCCTAACCCTAATTCTAACCCTCACCCTCACCCTAACTCTAACCCTCATCCTCACCCTAAACCTCACACTAACCTTAACCCTAACCCTAATCCTCAATCTAACCCTCAACCTAACCCTAAATATAAACCTAACCCTAATTCTCACCCTTATCTGAACCCGCAACCTCAGCCTAAACCTCAACATTACCCTTACCATCATCCTCACTTTAAAGCTCACCCTAACCCAAAACCACATCCTAACCCTCAACCTAAACTTAACTCTAACCATCACACTAACCCTAGCCCTCACCATCACACTCAAGTTCAGTGTCACACTAAGCTTAAGCCTAAACCTTACTCTAACCCTAACCCTCACCCTAACCCTCACCCTAACCCTAGCCCTAACCATCACCCTAACCCTAATCCTAAACCCCACCCTCACCCTCAGCATAACCCTAACCCTAAGCCAAACCATAACCCTAACCCTCACATACCCTAACCCTCTTCCTAATCCGAACACTAACCCTAAACCTAACCCTAAACATCAACCTAACCCTCACCCTAACCTTAACCCTAACACTAATCCTAACCCTAACCCTCGACTTTACCCTCCCCATAACCCTAAATCTAACCCTAAAACTCACCATCACCCTAACCCTAATCCTAAACCTAACCCTGACCCTACACCCTAAACCTCACCCTCACTGTAACCATAACCGTCATCCTAACCCTCACCCTAACCCTAACCCTAACCCTAAATCTCACCAAAACACTAACCCTAACCCGCACCCTCACCCTAGCCCTCACCCTAAACCTAATCCTAACCTTAATCCTCTACTAACCCTAAACCTAACCCTGACCCTCGCCCTAATCCTAAGCTTAACCCTAACCCTCAACCTAACACTAACCCTCACAGTAACCCTAAACTTAACCCGAACCCTACCCTCACCCTAACTCTACCCCTAACTCTCACCCTAACCCTAACCCTCACACTCACCCTAAACCTTGCCCTAAACCTAATCCTAACACTAAGGCTAAACCTTACCCTCACCCTAACCCTCAAGGTAACCCTAACTCTAACACTGAACCTAACACTAACCCTCACCCTCAGACTCACCCTAACCTTAACTCTAACCTTAAACCTCACCCTCACCCTAACCATAATCCTAAACCTAACCCTAAACCGCACCCTGACCCTAACCCTAAACCTCACCCTCACCCTAGCCCTCACCCTAACCCTAATCCTAACCCTAACCCTCATCCTAAGCCTCACCCTAAAGCTAACCCTAACCCTCATCCTCACCCCCACCGTAACCCTAACCCTAACGCTCAACCTAACCCTATCCCTCACCCTCAATGTAACCCTTACCCTAACCCTCACCCTAACCGTAAAATTAACCGAACCCTAACTGACACTCTAACCCTAACCATAACCCTCACCCTAACCCTAACCCTGAACCTCACCCTCACTCTCAACCTAACCCTAACCCTAAGCCTAGCCCTAACTCTAACTCTCACACTCACCCTAACCCTTACCTGAATCCTAACCATAAACCCAAACCTCCCCCTCATACTAACCCTCACCGTAACCCTAACTCTAACACTAAGCCTAAACCTAACCCTCACCCTCAGCCTCACCCAAACCCTAACTCTAACTCTAAACCTCACCCTCACCCTAACCCTAAGCCTAAACCTAACCCTAAACCTCAGCCTAACCCAAACCATAAACCTCACCCTCACCCTAGCCCTCACCCTAACCCTAATCCTTAAACTAACCCTCATCCTAGTCCTCACCCTAACACTAACCCTAACACTCACCCTCATCTCACCCTAACCCTAAAACTAACCCTAACCCTCAACCTAACCCTAACCCTCACCCTCACTGTAACCGTTACCCTAACCCTCACCCTAACCCTAAACTTAAACCGAACCCTAACTCTCACACTGAACCTAACTCTAACCCTCACCCTAACCCTATCCCTCAACCTCACCCTCACTCTCAGCCTAACCCTAAGCCTAAGCCTAAGCCTAACCCTAACCCTCACACTCACTCGAACCCTTACACTAATCCTAATTCCAATCCTAATCCTAACCCTCACCCTCACCCTCACCCTAAACCTCACCCTAACCCTAACTCTAACACTAACCCTAAACCTAACTCTCAACCTCAGTCTCAACCTTACCAAAACTCTAAACCTAAACCTCACTCTCACGCTAACCCTAACTCTAATCCTAACCCCAACAATAAACCTCATCCTAAACCTAACCTGAACCCTCACCCTTACCATAATCCTCACCCTAACATTTACCCTTACCCTAACACTTAACCTCACCCTAACACTAACCCTAACCATAACACTAACTCACAATAACCCTAAACCTCACCCTAATCCTAAACCTCACCATAACCCTAACTCTAACCCTCACTCTCACTGTAGCCCTCACCCTAACCCTAATTCTAACCCTCACCCTCTCCCTAACCCTTACCCTAATCCTCACCCTAAACCTCACACTAACCCTAATCCTAACCCTAATCCTCAATCTAAACCTCACAATAACCCTAACCCTAATGCTAAAGCTAACCCTAACCCTCACCCTTATCTTATTCCTCACCCTCAGCCTAAACCTCACATTTACCTTACCATCATCCTCACCCTAACCCTAAACCTCATCCGAACACTCAACCTAACCTTAAACCTAACCATCACCATAACCCTAACCCTCACCCTCAACCTCATGCTCAGCCTAATCTGAAGCCTAATCCTGTACCTTACTCTAAACCTCACCCTCACCCTAGCCCTGACACTAAAGCAAATCCTAACCCTATCCCTCATCCTAACCCTCACCCTAATCCTAACCCAAACCATCACCCTAACCTTAATACTCACCCCCAACCTCACCTTCAGCATAACCCTAACCCTAAGCCTAACCCTAACCCTAACCCTAACCCTCACATACCCTCACCCTAACCCTAATCGGAACCCTAACCCTAACCCTAAACCTCAACCTAACCATCACCATAACCTTAACCCTAACACTGACCGTAACCCTAAACCTTGACCTAACCCTCCCCCAACCCTAAATCTAACTCTAAAAGTCACCCTTACACTAACCCAAATCATAACCCTAACCCTCACCCTTACCCTAACCCTACCCCCTCACTTTAAAACTCACCCTCACCCTAGCCCTCACCCTAACCCTAATCCTTACCCTAATCCTCATCCTAACCCTCACCCTAACCCTAACACTAACCCTCACCTTAATCCTAATCCTAACACTAACCCTCAACCTAACCCTAACCCTCACCATAACCCTAACACTCACCCTAACCCTAAACTTAACAAGAACCCTAACACTCACCCTAATCCTACCCCTAACACTCACCCTAACCCTATCCCTCACCCTCACCCTTACCCGCACCCTCAGCCTAATCATAAGGCTAACCGTAACCCTAAACCTAACCCTCACACTTACCCTAACCTGTACCCTAATCCTGATCCTAACACTAAGCCTAAACCTCACCCTCACCCGAACCCTCATTGTAACCCGAACTCTAACACTAACCCTAACCCTAACCCTCACCATCAGCCTCACGCTAACCTTAGCTCTAACCCTAAACCTGAACCTCACCCTAAACCTAACCCTAAACCTAAACCTAAACCTCACCCTAAACCTAACCCTAAACCTCACCCTCACCCTAGCCCTCACCCTAAACCTAATCCTAAACCTAACACTCATCCTAACCCTCACCCTAACACTAACCCTCAACCTCACCCTCAACTTCACCCTAAACCTAACCCTAAACCTAACCCTCAACCTAACCCTAACCCTAACCCTCACCCTAACCCTAACCCTAACCCTCACCCTCACAGTAACCCTCAACCTCACCCTCACATTCAGCCTAACACTAAGCCTAACCCTAACCCTAACACTAACCCTCAAACTCACCCTAACCCTAACCCTAATCCTAATCCTAACACTAACACTAAAGCTCAACCTCACTCTAACCCTCACCTTAAGCCTAACCCTAACATTAATCATAACCCTAACCCTAAAACTCATCCTCACCCTAAAGCTCACACTAACCCAAACACTAGTCCTCAATCTAACCCTCACCCTCACCCTCACCCTAGCCCTCACCCTAAACCAAACCCTCATCCTCACCCTAAACCTCACACTAACCCTAACACTAATCCTCAATCTAAACCTCACCCTAACCCTAACCCTAACGCTCATCCTAAACCTAACCCTCACCCTTACCATAACCCTCACCCTCAGCCTAACCCTCACCTTTACCCATACCGTCACTCCCACCCTAACCCTCACCCAAACCCTAACCCTCACGCTGACCCTAACCCTACCCCTAAACCTCACTCTCGTCCTAACCCTAACTCTAACCCTAACCCTAACACTAAATCTCACCCTATTCTCAACCCTAAACCTCACCCTCAACCTCATGCTCAGGCTAACCCTAAGCCTAAGCCTAACACTTACCCTAACCCTCACCATCACCCTAGCCCTCACCCTAACCCTAAGCCTAACCCTAACCCTCATCCTAACCCTCACCTTAACCCGAACCCTAAACATCAACCTTACCCTAATGCTCACCCACTCCCTCACCCTCAGCTAAACCCTCAGCCTAAGCCTAACCCTAACCCTAAAACTCACACTCACCTCACCCTAAGCCTAATCCTAACCCTAACCCTAACCCTAAACCTCAACCTAACCCTCAACCTAACCTTAACCCTAACACTAACTCTAACATTAACGCTCGACCTAACGCTCCAACCAAGCCTAAATCTAACCCTAAATTTCACCCTCACCCTAACACTAATCCTAACCCTAACACTAATCCTCACCATAAAACTAACCCTAACCCTAACCCTAAACCTAACCATAACTCTAACCCTAATCCTAACACTCACCCTCTCCCTAAACATAATATTAACCCTAACCCTCAAACTAACCCTAACCCTCAACCTCACCGTAACGTAACAATAACCTTCAACCTAACCTTAACCGAAACCCTAACCCTAACTCTAAACCTTACCCAAACATTAACCCTAACCAATCCTAACCCTCACCATCACCCTAGCCCTCACCCTCACCCTAATCCTAACCCTAAACCTCACCCTAACCCTAACCCTCAACCTCACCGTCACTCTCAGGAGAACCCTCAGCCTAAGCCTAACCCTAAACCTAACCCTAAAACTCACCCGAACCCTTACACTAATCCTAATCCTAACCCTACGATTAACCCTCACCCTCACACTCATCCTCACCCTAACCCTCACACTAACCCTAACACTAAACCTAACCCTAAACCTTACCCTCCAACTCTGCCTCAACCTCACCCTAACCCTAACCCTAAGCCTCACCCTCACAGAAACTGTTACCCTAACCCTAATCCTAACAATAACCCTAACAATAACCCTAACCCTAACACTAACCCTCACCCTAAACATAAACCTAACTCTAACATTAACCTTCACCCTAACACTTACCCTCACCCTAACACTAACCCATACCCTAACAGTAAATTTCACACTAACCTTAAACCTCACCCTAAACCTAAACCTCACCCTAACCCTAACGCTAAATCTAACCCTCACCCTCTCCCTAGCCCTCACACTAACCCTCACTCTCACCATAACCCTAACCCTCATCCTCACCCTATAACTCACACTAACCCTAACCCTAACCCTAATACTCAATCTAACCCTCATCCTAACCCTAACCCTAACCATAAACCTAACCCTAACCCTCACCCTTATCTTAACCCTCAACCTCAGCCTTAACCTCACCTTTACCCTTACCATCATCCTCACCCTAAACCTCACCCTAACCTTAAACCTCATCCTAACCCTCACCCTAACCTTAAACCTAACCATCACCCTAACCCTAACCCTCACTCTCAACCTCATGCTCAGCCTAACCCTAAGCCTAAGCCTAACCCTTACTCTAACCCTCAACCTCAACCTAGCCCTCAGCCTAACCCTAATCCTAACCCTAACCCTCATCCTAACCCTCACCCTAACACTAACCGTAACCCTCACCTTCATCCTCACACTAACCCTAAGCCTAACCCTAAACCTCAACCTAACCCTAACCTTACCCTCACTGTAACCTTTACCCTAACCCTCACCCTAACCCTAAACTTAACCCGAAACCTAACTCTCACACTTATCCTGACCCTAACCCTCATCATAACCCTAACCCTCACCCTCAACTTCAAGCTCAGCCTAATCCTAAGCCTAACCCTATCCCTAACCATAACCCTCACCCTATCCTTCACCCTAACACTAATCCTAATCCTAATCCTAACCCTAAACCTAATCCTCACCCTCACCCTAACCCTCAACTTAAGCCTAACACTAACATTAATCCTAAACCTAACCCTAACCATAAACCTCATCCTAATCCCTAAACCTCACCCTAACCCTCACCCTAAACTTAACCCTAACACTAATCCTAACATTAACGTTGGACCTAACCCTACAACTAACCCTAAATCTAAACCTAAACCTCCCCATCATTCTAACGCTAATCCTAAACTTAACCCTAAACCTCACCCTAACCCTAACCCTCACCCTCACACTCACCCTCACCCTCACCATAACTCTAACCCTAACAGTAACCATAACACTAATCCTAACACTAAACCTAACCCTAACCCTAACCCTAATACTAAAACTCACCCTCACCCTAACGATAATCGTAACCCTAACTCTCAACCTAACCCTAACCCTCACCCTCACAGGAACCCTAACCCTCATCCGAACCCTAACTCAAACCCTAACCCTAACCCTAAACCTTACCCTAACACAAACCCTAACCTCACCCTCACCCTAGCCCTCACCCTAACCCTAATCCTAACCCTAACCCTAACCCTAACCCTAAATATAATCGAACCCTAAGTCTCACCCTAACCCTAACCCTAACTTTCACCCTAACCCTAACACTCAACCTCACCTTCACTCTCAGCCTAAACCTAAGCCTAAGCCTTACCCTAACCCTAACCATCTACTCACCCTAACCCTTACCCTAATCCTAATCATAACCTAAGCCTAAGCCAAACCCTCACCTTTACCCTCACCCTAATCCTAACCCTCACCCTAACCCTAACTCTAACACTAACCCTAACGCTAACCCTCAGCCTCAGCCTCACCCTTACCCTAACTCTAAACCTAAACCTCACCCTCACCCTATCCGTAACCCTATCCCTAATACTAAACATCACCCTAACCCTAAGCCTAAACCTCACCCTCAACCTAGCACTCACCCTAGCCCTAATCCTAACCCTAACCCTCATCCTAAACTTCCCCATAACCCTAACCCTAAAACTCACCCTCAACCTAAACTTAACCCTAACCCTAACATTAACACTAACCCTAACCCTTAAGCTAACCCTCACCCTTACAATAACTCTAACTCTAAACCTCACCCTCACCCTAATCTTAACTCTAACCCTAAACCAAAACCTAAACCTAACCCTAACAATAACCCTAACCCTAATCCTAACCGTCACCCTAACCACAACCCTCACCGTAACCCATACCCTAAACCAAACACTAACCCTCAGAGTAACCCTAACCTAACCTCACCCTAACCCTAACTCTAACCCTAACCCAAACACTAAAAACCTCAACATAACCCTAACCCTTACCCTCAACCTCACCCTCACCCTCACCGTAACCGTAACCCTAACAATAACTCTAACCCTAACCCTAATCCTAACCCTCACCCTCATCCTAACACTAAACCTAACTCTAACCTTCACCCAAACCCTAACCCTCACCCTTAGGTAACCCTAACCCTCATCCTAACCCTCACCATAAACCTATCCCTAACCCTAAAACTCACCCTAAAACTAACCCTAACCCTCACCCTAAACCTAGCCCTCAACCTAACCCTAATCCTAACTCTAATCCTCATCCTAACCCTCACCCTAACCCTAAACCTAAACCTCACCCTAACCCTAACCCTAATCATCAACCTAACCCTAACACTCACATTCAACGTAAACCTAACCCTAACCCTCATTCTAACTGTAAACTTAACCTGACCACTAACTCTCACCCTAACCCTCACCCTCACACTCACGCTCAATGTAACCCTAAGCCTAACCCTAACCTTAACCTTAACACTCACACTCACCCTAACCCTTACCCAAATCTTAATCCTAACCCTAACGGTAACCCTCACCCTCAGCCTCACCTTAACCCTAACTCTAACCCTAAACCTCACCCTCACCCTAACCCTACCCCTGCCCTAACCCTAAACCTCACACTAAACTAACCCTAAACATCACCCTCACCCTAGCCATTACCCTAACCCTAATCCTAACACTAGCCCTCATCCTAACCCTCCCCATAACCCTAACCCTAACCCTCACAATAACCATTAACCTCACAATCACCTTTAGCCCAAACCTAAGCCTAACCTTAAGCCTAACCCTAAACTTAACCGTAACCTTCACACTCATTCCCCACTATCACCCTCACCGTAACTATAACCCTAACTGTAACCCTAACCCTAAACCTAACCCTTACCCTAACCCTAACCCTCATCCTCACCCTAACCCTAACACTAAACCCAACCCTAACCCTCACCCTAACAGTCACCCTAACGCTATATCTAACCCTAAACCTCACCCTCACCCTCACCCTAACCCTAAACCTAACACTAAACCCCACCCTAACCCTAACCCTAAACCTCACCCGCACCTCACCCTCACCGTAACTCTAACCCTAACGCTTACAATAAAACTACCCCTAAACCTAACCATTACCCTAAAACTAATCCTCATCCCACACTCACCCTCTGCCTATTCCTAAGCCTAAGCCTAACCTTTACCCTTATCCTCACACTCATGTTCACCCTAAACCTAATCCTAAACCTAACCCTTTCCCTAAACCTCAACCTAACCCACAACCTCACCCTAACCCTAACACTACCCCTAAACCTAAACCTCACCCTAACCCTCCCCCTAACCCTAAATCTAACCCTAAAGCTCAAACTCACCCTAACCCTAACTCTAAAACTCACGCTAACGCTAATCCTCACCCTCACCTTCAACCTCACTGTAACTCTAACCCTAACCATAACAATAACATTAACCCTAAACCTCACCCTAACACTAAACATAACACTCACTCTCAGCCTCAGCCTCACTGCAAACTTAACCCTAACCATAAAACTCACAATAACCCTAACTGTAACCCTAACCCTAATCCTCAACGCCACCCTCACCCCCATCCTGACCCTAACCCTAACCCTAATCCTAACCATCACCATAACCCTAACCGTAACCCTCACTCTAACACTAACCCTAACCCTAAACCTAAACCTCACCTTAACCCTAACCCTAGAACTCACCCTCACCCTAGCCCTCACCCTAACACTAATCCTAACCCTAACCCTCATCCTAACCCTCCCCATAACACTAACCCTAACCCTCAACCTCAACCTAAACCTCACCCTAACCCTAACACTAACCCTAACCCTAATCCTCAACCTAACCATCATCCTAACCATACTCTGACCCTAAAACTTACCCTAACCCTAACCCTAACTCTAACCCTTACTCAAGCCCTAAAACTGACCTTAACACTAAACCCGAACCCTCACCCTTACCCTCACCGTAACCGTAACCCTAAACCTAACCCTAACAATAACCCTAACCCTAATCCTAACCCTCACCCTAAACACAACCATCACCCTAACCCATACCCTAACCCAAACACTAAACCTCACACTAAACCTAACCCTAACCTCACCCTAACCCTAACTTTAACCCTAACACTAACACTAAAAACCTCAACCGAACCCTAATCATAATCCTCACCAGCAACCTCACCATAACCTTAACCCTAACAATAACCCTAACCCTAAACCTAATCCTAACCCAGACCCTCACCCTAACCCTAAACCTAATCCTAACCCTCACCCAAACCTTAAAACACACCCTTACTGTAACCCTAACTCTTATCCTAACACTAACCCTAACCACAACCCTAACCGTAACGCATAACATAAACCAAACACTAACCCTCACACTAACCCTAACACTAACCTCACCCTAACCCTAACTCTAACCCTAACCCTAACACTAAAAACCTCAACCTAACCCTAACCCTAACCCTCACCCTCACCCTCACCCTCACCGTAACCTTAACCCTAAAAATAACCCCAACACTAACCATAATCCTAACCCTCACCCTCACCCTAACCCTAACCCTAACCCTAACCCTCGCCCTAACCCTAACCCTCACACTTACCTTAACCCTTACCCTCATACTAAGCCTCACTCTAACTTTAACCCTAAGTCTAAACCTCACCCTAACACTAACCCTAACCCTCACCCCAACCCTAACCCTAACCCTAACCCTCAACGTAACTCTAAACCTCACACTCAACGTAAACCTAACCCTAACCCTCAACCTAAACCTAAACTTACCCTGAACCCTAACTCTCACCCTAACCCTAAGCCTCAACTTCACTCTCACCTCAGTGTAAACCAAAGCCTAACCCTAACCCTAACACTTTCACTCACACTCACCCTAACCCTTACCCTAATCCTTATCCTAACCCTAACCATAACCCTCACCCTCAGCCTCACCTTAACCCTAACTCTTACCATAAACCTCAACGTGACCCTAACCCTAACCCTAACCCTAACCATAAACCTCAACCTAACCTAACCCTAAACCTCACCGTCACCCTAGCAATCACCCTAACCCTAATCCTAACACTAACCCTCATCCTAACCCCCCATAACCTTAACCCTAACCCTCACCTTAACCCTAAAACTCACCCTGACCATTAGCCTAACCCTAAGCCTAACCGTAAGCCTAACCCTAAACCTCACACTCATCCTCACTGTCACCCTCACCATAAATCTAACCCTAACCCTAACCCTAACCCTAAACCTCACCCTTACCCTAACCCTAACCCGAACCCGAACCCTAACCCTCATCCTTACCCTAATCCTAACACTAAACCTAACCCTAACCCTCACCCTAAACCTCCCCCTAACCCTAACCCAAACCATCACCCTAACCCTAATCCTAACCCCCACACTCACCCTCAACCGAACCAAAAGCATAAGCCTAACCCTCATCCTAACGCTCACCCTAACCCTCACACAAACCCTAATAGTAAACCTAACCCTATCCATAAACCTCAACCTAACCCTCACCCTCAATCTAACCATAACACTAACCCTAACCCTAAACCTCACCCTAAACTTCCCCCTAACCCTAACTCTAACCCTAAATATCACCCTCACCCTAACCCTAACCCAAACCCTAACCCCAAACCTCACCCTAACACTAACCTCACCCTCACCCTCAACCTCACCGTAACTCTAACCCTAAACCTAACAATAACACTAACCCTAACGCTAACCCTAACTCTAACCATACCCCTCACCCTCAGCCTCACCCTCACTGCAAACTTATCCCGAACCGTAACACTAACAATAACCCTAAACCTAAGCCTAAGCTAACCCTAACTCTAATCCTAACCACCACCTTCAACCTCAGCCTAACCCTAAGCATAACCCTAACCCTAAACATTTCCCTAATCCTCAGCCTCAGCCTCACCCTAACAAAAACCCTACCCCTAATCCTCAACCTAACTCTAAGCCTAATCCTAACCCTAACCCTAACCCTCACACCCACCCTCAACCTAACACTAATCCTAAACCTAACCCTATATCTAACCCTAACCCTCACCCTAGCGCTCACCCTAACCCTTACCCTAACCCTCACCCTCAACCTAGCCCTCAACCTAAACCTAACCCTCACCCTCACCGTAACCCTTACCCTAAACCTCACCCTAACCCTACACTTAACCTGTACCCTAACTCGCACACTAACCCTAACCCTAACGGTCACCCTAACCCTAACCCTCAACCTTAACGTAACCCTAACCTTCAGCCTAACCCTCACGTTTACCCTTAACTTCACCCCTACCCTAACCCTCAACATAAACCTCACACTCACCATAACCATCACCCTAAAACTAACTCTACCCCCAAACCTCACCCTCACCATAACCATAACTCTAAACATAACCCTAACACTAAAACTCACCCTAACCCTAACCCTACATATCAAGCTAACCATAACCCTAACCCTCACGCAAAACCTCAGCCTAAACCTAAGGCTAACACTAACCCTAACCCTCACACTCAAGCTAACCCTAACCATAATCCTAATCCTAACCCTAATTCTAACCCTAAACCTCACACTCACCCAAACCCTAATACTGAAACTCACCCTCACCGTAACTGAAACCCTAAACCTAACTCTAACCTTAAGCCTAACCCTAACCCTAAATCTACTCCTAACTTTCACCCTAACCCTAACCCTAACACTATCCCTAACCCTAACCCTCACCCTCAGTCTCACCCTAACCATAACTCTAACACTAAACCTCACCTGACCCTAAACCTAACCCTAACCCTATCCCTAAATCTCATCCTAGCCCTAACCCTAAACCTCACCCTCACCCTCACCATAACCATAAACCTAATCCTAATGCTAACAATAATACTAACCCTAACCCTAAACCTGAAACTAACCATAACCCTCACCCTAACCCTAACCCTCACCTTAAAACTTACTCTCACCTTAACCCTAACCCTCACCCTAACACTTACCCTCACCCTAACCCTCACCCTAACCCTAACCCTCACCCTTACTGTAACCTCACCCTCAGCCTAACCCTCACCTTTATCCTTAACGTCAACTCCACCCTAACCCTCACTCTAACGCTAACCCTCACCGTAATCCTAACCCTATCCCTAAACCTCATCCTCACCCTAATCCTCACTCTATCCCTAACCCTAACACTAACCTTCACCATAACCCTAACCCTAACCATCACCCTAAACCTAATCCTCACCCCCACCCTCACCCTCAGCCTAACCCTAAGCCTAAGCCTAACCCTAACCCTAAACCTCACACTCACCCTCACACTAACCCTAATCCTAACCCTAACCCTAACCCTAACCCTAAACCTCAACCTAACCCTCACCCTAACCATAACCCTAACACAAACCCTAACCCTCGACCTAACGCTCCAACTGAACCTAAATCTAACCATAAACCTCACAATCACCTTAAACCTCACCCTCACCATAACTCTAACCCTAACCCTAACTATAACAGTAATCCTAACCCTAAACCTAACCCTAACCCTAACGTTAATGCTAACACTCAACCTCACCCTAACCCTAATCCTAACCCTAAACCTCACCCTCACCCTAACCCTCACCCTCACCGTAACCATAACCCTCATCCTAACCCTCACCCTAACCCCAAACCTAATCCTAAACCTTACACTAAAACAAACCCTAATCCTCACATTCACCCTAGCCCTCACCCTAACACTAATCGTAACCCTAATCATCATCCTAACCCTCACACGAACCCTAACACTAACCCTCATCCTTACCCTAACCCTAACCCTCAACCTAACCCTAACACTTACACTCACCCTAATCCTAAACCTAACAATCACCCTACCCCTAAACTAAACCGAACCCTAACTCTCACCCTAAGCCTAACCATCACACTCACCCTCACCCTCACCATAATCGTAATACTAACCCTAACCCTAACCCTCACACTAATCCCTAACCTAACACTAACCCTATCCCTAAACCCCACCCTAACCCTAACCCTAACCCTCACCCTTATCCTCAGCCTCAGCCTAACCCTAAGCCTAAACCTAACCCTAAACCTGACCCTCAAACTCACCCTAACCATTACTCTAATCCTAATCCTAACTCTAACCCTAATCCTCACCATCACCCTAACCGTTATCCTAACCCTATCTCGAAAACTAACCCTAAACCTAAACCTCAACCTCAGCCTCACCCTTACACTAACTCTTACCATAAACCTCACCCTCACCCTAACCCTAACCCTAACCCTAAACCTAACCCTAACCCTAAACCTCACCCTCAGCCTAGCCCTCACCCTAACCCTAATTCTAAACTTCATCCTAACCCTCACCCTAACACTAACCCTAACCCTCACCCTTACTCTCAACTTAACCCTAACCCTAACCCTAAACCTCACCCTAACCCTAACCCTCACCTTCAACCTCACCCTTAGCCTAACCCTTAACCTAAACCTAAACCTAACCTAACACACTCACTCACCCTCACCTTAACCCTAAGCCTAATCCTATCCCTCAACCTCACCCTCAGTGTAATCCAAAGCCTAACCCTAACCAGAACCTTAACCATCACACTCAAACTAACCCTTACCCTAATCCTAACCCTAACCAGAACCCTAAGCATCACCCTCATCCTCAGCTTAACCCTAATACTAACCCTATAACTAACACTCACACTAACCCTCACCCTAACCCTAACCATAAACCTCAACCTCTTCCTAGCCCTCACTCTAACCCTAATCCTAACCCTAACCCTCATCCTAACCCTCCCCATAACCCTAACCCTAACCCTCACCCTAACCATAACCCTCACCCTCACCCTCATCCTGAGCCTAACCCTAAGCCCAACCCTAAACCTAACCCTAACCCTCACACTCACCCTAACTCTAAACCTATTCCTAATCCTAACCCTAACCCTAACCCTCACCCTAACCCTAACACTCACCCTCAACCTCAGTCTAACCCTAAGCCTATCCCTAACCCTAACACTAACTCTCAAACTCACCCTAACCCTAAACCTAATCCTAATCCTAACCCTAACTCTAACCCTCACCCTAAACCTCAACCTAACCATAACCCTCACACTCACCCTAAACATCACCCAAACCCTAAACCTCAGCCTAACCCTAACATTAATCCTAAACCTAATTCTCACCCTCAGCCTCATCCTAACCCTAAATCTAACACTAAACCTCACCCAGACACTTATCCTAACCCTAACCCTATAACTACACCTCATCCTAGCCCTAAACCTAAGGCTCACCCTCACCCTCACCATAACCTTAACGATAACCCTAATGCTTACTATAATCCTAACCTAAACACTAACCCTCACCCTAACCATAACCCTCACCCTAACCCTAACCCTCACCCTAACCATAACTCTCACCTTAAACCTAACCCTCAACCTAACACTTACCTTCACCCTAAAACTAACTCTAACCCTAACACTAACCCTCACACTAAACCTAACCATCACACTAACCCTAAACTTCACCCTAACACTAACCCTGAACCTCACCCTCTTCCTAGCCAGCACCCTAATCCTAACCTTCATCCTCACCCTAAACCTCACACTAACCCTAACACTAATCCTCAATCTAATCCTCACCTTCACCCTAAAGCGAACACTAACCCTCACCCTAAACCTAAACCTAACCCTTACCATAACCCTCACCCTCAGCCTAACCCTCAACTTTACCCTTACCGTCACCCCCAAGCTAACCCGCACCCTAACCCTAACTGTACCCGTAAACCTCACCCTCACCCTAACCCTAACTCTAACCCTAACCCCAACACAAACCTCACCCTAACCCTAACCCTAAACTTAAACCTCACCCTCACACTAACCCTATCCCTTACCCTAACCCTAATCCTAACACTAACCCTCAACCTAAACCTCCCCCTAACCCTAACCCTCACCCTCAACCTCACCCTCAGCCTAACTGTAAGCCTAATCCTATACCTAAACCTAACACACACACTCACCCTCACTCTAACCCAAATCCTATCCCTAACACTAACCCTAACCCTAACCCTCCCCCTAACTCTAACTGTAACCCTAAACCTAAATATAACCCTTATCCTAACCCTCAACCTAAACCTCACCCTAACCCTAACTTTAACCCTAAAGCTCAATCTCACCCTAACTCTAACTCTAACCTTAACCCAAACCCTAAACCTCACCCTAACACTAATCCTAACCCTAACCCACACCCTCACCCTCAGCCTAATCCTAAGCCTATCCCTAACCCTAACCCTCACACTCACCCTAACCCTAACTGTAATCCTAAACCTCACCCTCACTCTAAACCTCACCCTAACACTAACCCTAACCTTCAACCTCACCCGCACCATAACCGTCACCCTGACCCAAAACCTCACCCTAAGATTTACCCTCACCATAACACTAACCCTAACGCTAACACTAACCTCACACTAACACTAACCCTCACCCTAATCCTAACACTCACCCTCAAACTCAGCCTAACCCTAAGCCTATCCCTAAACCTAACCCTAACCCTCACACTCACCCTAACACTAACACTAATCCTACTCCTAAACCTGATCCTAACCCTCACCCTCAACCTAACCCTCAACTTAAGCCTAACCCTAACATTAATCCTAACCCTAACCCTCACCCTCAGCCTCACCCTAACCCTAACTCTAACACTACACCCCACCCAAACACTAACCCTAAATCTAACCCTAAAACTCACCCTCAACCTAACCCTAATCCTAACACTACCCCTCATCCAAACACGAACCCTAACACTCACCCTCATGCTCGGCCTAAGCCTAAGCCTAAGCCTAACCCTAACCCTAACCTCAATCCTCACCCTAACGCTAACTGTAACCCTAAAACTCACCCTCACCCTAAACCTCACCCTAACACTAACCCTAACCCTCACCCGCACCATAACCTTAACCTTAAACCGAACCCTAAAAATAACCCTAACCCTAATCCTAACGCTCACCCTAACCATAAACTTCACCCTGACCCAAACCCTCACCCTAAGATTTACCCTCACCATAACACTAATCCTAACGCTAACACTAACCTCACACTAACACTAACCATAAATCTAACCCTAAACCTCAACCTCACCCTAACCCTAACCCTAACCCTAACCCTAAACCTCAACCTAACCATAACCCTCACACTCACCCTAAACATCACCCAAACCCTAAACCTCAGCCTAACACTAACCCCAACCCTTACCCTCAACCTAGACTTCACCATAACCCTAACTTTAACCATCACCCTAACCCTAATCGTCACCCCCACCCTCACCCTCAGCCTAACTGTAACCCTAAGCCTAACCCTCACCCTTATCGTACCGCTCACCCTCACCCTAACCCTAAACTTTACCCTTACCATTACCCTCACGCTAACCCCCACACTAACCCTAACCCTAATACTCACCCTCACTGTAACCGTAACCCTAATCCTAAACCTAACAATAACCCTAACCGTAACCCTCACACTAACCATAACATGCACCTTAACCCTAACCCTCACCCTAACACATACCCTCACCCTAACACTAAACCTAACCGTAGCATTAATCCTCACACTAACCTTAACCCTCACCCTAATGCTAAACCGCACCCTCACCCTAACCATAACCCTAATCCTCTCTCTCACCCTAGCCCTCACCCTAACCTTAATCCTAACACTAACCCACATCCTAACACTCCCATCTAACACTTACCCTAACCCTCACCCAAAACCTAATCCTCACCCTCAGCCTAACCCGAAGCCTAACCCTAAACCTAACTCTAACACACACACTCAACCTCACATTAACCCTAATCCTAACCCTAATCCTCACCCTCACCCTCAGTGTAACCCTAAGCCTAACCCTAACCTTAACCCTAACCTGCACACTCACCCTAACCCTTACCCTAATCCTAATCCTAAACCTAAACCTCACCCTAAACCTAACCCTAAACCTCACCCTCACCCTAGCCCTCACCCTAACCCTAATCCTTGTCCTAACCCTCAACCTAACCCTCCCCAAAACCTTAACCCTAACCCTCACCCAAACCCTAACACTCACCCTTACCCTCACTCTAACCCTGACCCTTACACTCACCCGAAACCTAACACTAACTGGAACCCTAACACTCACCCTCAGCTTCACCCTAACCCTAACTCTAACCGTAAACCTCACCCTCACCCTAACCATAACCCTAACCCTAACCCTCACCCTAACCCTAACCCTAACCCTCAACCTCACCGTAACCCAAACCCTCGTCCTAACCCTCATCCTAACGCTATGCTTAACCCTAAACCTTAACCTAACACTAACCCTAGTTCTCACCCTCACCCTATCCCTCACCCTAACACAAATCTTAACCCTAATCCTCATCCTAACCCTCACCCTAACCCTAAAACTAACCCTCATCCTTAACCTAACCCAAACCTTCAACCTAACAATAACCCTAATGATCACCATAACCCTAACCCTAAACCTGACCCTAACCCTGAACTTAATCGAACCCTAACTCTTACCCTAACCCAAAACCTCAACCTAACCCTATCCCTAACAATCACCATAACCCTAACCCTAATCCTAACACTCACCCTCAACCTCACCCTTAGCCTAACTATTAGCCTAAACCTAAACCTAACCCTAACACACACACTCACCCTCACCCTAACCCAAATCCTAAACCTAACCCTCACCATCACCCTAACTCTAACCGCAAACCTCACCTTCATCCTAACCCTCATTCTAACCCTAACCCAAACCCTAAACCTCACCCTAACCCTAACCCTATACCTCACCCTCACCGTAACCCAAACCCTAAACCTAAACCTAACAATCACCCTAACCGTAATCCTAACACTCACCCTAACCATAACCCTCACCCTAACCCAAAGCCTCACCCTAAAACTTACCATCACACTAATACTAACCCTAACCCTAACACTAACCCTCAAAGAAACCATAACCATAAACCTAGCCCTAAACCTCAACCTCGCCCTATCTCTAACACTAACCCTATCCGTAACCCTAACCCTAGCCCTCCCCCTAACCCTATATCTAACCCTAAACCTCAACCTCACACTAACCCTAAACCTAACCCTAAACCCCACCCTAACTCTAACCCTAACCCTCACCCGCACCCTCACCCTCACCGTAACTCTAACCGTAACCCTAACAATAACACTAACCCTAACCCAAACCATCACCCTAACCCTAATACTCACCCCCACCCTCACCCACAGTCTAACCCTAAGCCTAAGACTAGCCCTCACCCTAACCATCACACTCACCCTCACCCTAAACCTAACCCAATCCCTAAACCTCAACCTAACCCTCACCATCCCATAACCCTAACACTAACAATAACCATAAACCTCACCCTAACCCTCCCCCTAACCCTAACTCTATCCCTAAACCTCACCCTCACCCTAACCCTAACCCTAAACCAACCCCTAAACCTCAAACTCACCCTACCCCTCACCCTAACCCTAATCCTAAAACTAAACCTCATCCTAACCCTCACCCTCACCCTAACCCTAACCCTCATCCTCACTCTAAACCTCACACTAACCCTAACCCTAATCCTCAACCTAATCCTCGCCCTAACCCTAACTCTAACCCTAACACTAACACTAAATCAAACCCTAACCCTCACCCTTATCTTAACCCTCACCATTAGCCTAAACCTCACCTTTACCCTTACCATCATCCTCACCCTAACCCTCACCCTAACCCTAACCCTAAACTTTAACACTAACCCTAACCCTCAAGCTCACCCTATCCCTCACCCTAACCCTAATCCTAAACCTAATCCTCATCCTTACCCTCACCCTAACCCTAAACTTAACCCTCACCCTAGTCCTAACCCTAAGCCTAATCCTCAACTTAACCCTAAACCTCATGCTCAACATAACCCTAACCCTAACACTCACCCTAACCCTAAACATAACCGAACCCTAACTCTCACTCTCACCCTAACACTAACAATCACCCTAACTCTAACCATCACCCTAACCCTAACCCTAATCCTAAACCTAAATCTAAACCTCACCCTAACCCTAACCCTCATTCTCACCCTCACCCTCCCCATAAATCTAACCCTAACCTAACAATAACACTTATCCTAACCTGAAACCTAACCCTAACCCTAACCCTAATCCTAACACTCATCCTCAGGTTAACCCTAATCCTAAACCTAACCCTCACCCTAAAAGTAATCATCACCCTGACCGTAACCCTAACCCTCAAACTTACCATCACCCTCACCCTAACCCTAAACCTTAATCTAACACTAACCCTAACCCTCACCCTCACCCTAGGCTTCACCCTAACCCTAATCCTAACCCTAATCCTCATCCTTACCCTCACCCTCACCCTAACCTTAACCCTCACCCTAGCCCTAAACCTAAGCCTAATCCTCAACATAATCCTAAACCTCATGCTCACCTTAACCCTAAACCTAACCATAACCCTCACCCTAACGCTAATTATAACCGAACCCTAAATTTCACCCTAACCCTAACCCTAACCCTAAACCTTAATCTAACACTAACCCTAACCCTCACCCTCAACCTCAGCCTAACCCTAAGCCAAACCCTAATGCCACACTCACCCTAATGCTCACACTCACCCTAACCCTTACCCTAAACCTAATACTAACCCTAACCCTAACCCTCACCCTCAATCCTAACCCTCACCCTAACCCTAATTCTTACACTAACCCTAACCCTAACCCTCAACCTCAGCCTCATCCTACCCCTAACTCTAAACATAAACGTCACCCTCACCCTAACACTAACCCTATCTCTAACCCTAAACCTCACCCTAACCCTAACCCTAACCCTAAACCTCACCCTCACCCTAGCCCTCACCCTAACACTAATCCTAACCCTAACCCTCATCCTAACCCTCACCCTAACACTAATCCTAATCTTCACACTCACCCTCACCCTAACCCTAATTCTAACCCTAACCCTCAACCTAATCCTAACCATCAACCTCACCGTAAACCTTACCCTAACAATCAAACTAACCCTAAACTTAACCCGAACCCTAACTCTCACCCTAAACCTAACCCTAACGCTCAGCCTAACACTAACTATAAACTTCATCCTCACCCGAACCCTAACCCTAACCATAAACCCCACCCTAACCCTAAAACTAACCCTCACCCGCATCCTCACCCTCACAGTAAATCTAACTCTAACCCTAACAATAATACTAACCCTAACACTAACCCTAACCCTAACCATAACCATAAACATAACACTCACACTCAGCCTCACCCTCACTGCAAACTTAACCCTAACCATAACACTAACAATAACCCTAACCCTAAGCCTAACCCTAATCATAACACTAATCCTCATCCACACCGTCACCCTCAGCTTAACACTAAGCCTAGCCCTAACCCTAACCCTAACCCTAACACTAACCCTAACCCTAAACCTAATCCTAAACCTAATCCTCATCCTCACCCTCACCCTAACCCAAAAGCTAACCCTAACCCTCAAACTAATTCTAAGCCTAACCCAAACCCTAACCCTAACTCTCACAACCACCCTCACCCTAACCCCAACCCTCAACTTAACCCTCAGCCTAGCCTTTACCGTTGCCCTAATCCTAACCCTAATCCTCATCCCACAACCTACCCCTAACCCTAAACCTAACCCAAACCCTAACCTGATCCCTAACCCTCACCCTCATTCTCGGCCTAAGCCTAAGCCTAAACCTAACACTAACCCTCACCCTGACCCTAACACTAACACTAAACCTAAATCTAACCCTAAACCTCATCATCCCCCTAACCCTAAATCTAACCCTAACCCTAACACTAAACCTCACGCTAACCCTAACCCTAACCCTCACCATCACCATAACTGTAACCCTAAATCTAAACCTAACAATAACCCTAACCCTAACCTTAACCCTCACCCTAACCATAAACCTCACCCTACCCGTGACCCTCACCCTAACACTTACCCTCAGCCTAACACTAACCCTAACACTAACAAGAACCCTCACACTAACCCTAACCCTCACGCTAATCCTAAACCTCACCCTAAACATAACACTTACGCTAGACTTCAACCTGACCCTCATCCTAAGCCTCACCCTAACGCTAACCCTAACCATCTACCTAAACCTAATCCTCAACCACACCCTCACCCTCAGCCTAACACTAAGCCTAAGCCTGACCCTAACCCAAACCCTCACACTCACCCTCAACCTCACCCTAATCATAACCCTAATCCTAATTATAACCCTAAAGCTCAACCTAAAACTCAACCTAACCTTAATGCTAAAAATAACCCTAACCCTAACCCTCGACCTAACCCTGCTAAAAATAACCCTAACCCTAACCCTGGACCTAACCCTCCAACTAACCCTAAATCTAACCCTAAACCTTACATTCACCCTAATCCTAACCCTAATCCTAAACCTCACCCTAACCCTGACCCTAACACTCACCCTCACCCTCACCATAACTCTAATCCTAAACCTAACAATAACACTAATCCTCACCCTAAACCTAACCCTAACCCTAAACCTAACCCTAACCCTAAACCTAACCCTAATTCTAACACACCCCCTCACCCTAACTCTAATCCTAAACCTAACCCTAAACCTAACCCAAACCCTCACATTCACCGTAACCCTAACACTCAAGCTAACCCTCACCCTAACCCTAAAGCTAAACCTAAACTTTAATCTAACCCTAACCCTAACCATCACCATCACCCTAGCCCTCACCCTAACCCTAACCCTAAACCTAAACCTCAACCTAACCCTAACCCTTAACCTAACCCTAACCATCACGCTCACCGTAACCCTAACCCTAACACTGACCCTAACCCTAAACTTAACCGAACCCTAACACTCACCCTAACCCTAACCCTAACTCACCCTAACCCTAACCCTCACCCTTAGCCTAACCCTAAGCCTAACCCTAACACTAACCCTAACGCTGACACTCACCCTAACCCTTACCCTAAACCTAATCCTAACCCTAATCTTAACCCTCAACCTCAGCTTCACCCTAACCCTAAACATAAGCCTGAACCTCACCCTCACCCTAGCCCTCACCGTCACCCTAACCCTCACCCTAATCCTAATCCTAAACTTCACACAAACACTAACCCTAACCCTCACCATCACCCTCACCCTAACCCTCATCCGAACCCTAACCCTCAACCTAACCCTAACCCTCACCCTCACCGTAACCCTTACACTAACCCTCAACCTAAACCTAAACTTAAAACGAACCCTAACTCTCACCCTAACCCTTAACCTAACCCTTATCCTAACCCTAAACCTAAACCTCAACCACACCCTAGATCTCACCCTAACCCTAATCCTTACCCTAACCCTCTTCTTAACCCTCCCCCTAACCCTTACCCTAACCCTCACAGTAACCCTAACCCTCACCCGCAACCTCAACCTCAGCCTAACCCTAAGCCTAACCCTAAACCTAACCCTAACAAACACAAGCACCCTCAACCTAACCCTAATCCTAACCCAAACCCTCCCCGTAACTCTCACCCTAAAGCTAACCCTAACCATAACTCTAACCCTAACCCTCAACCTAACCCTCACCCTAAACCTAACTCTAACCCTAAACCTCACCCTCACCCTAAACCTAACACTAACACTGACCTAAACCCTAAACCTCAACCCAGCCCTAACCCTAAACCTCACCCTCACCCTCACCCTCACTGTAAACTTAACCCTAACCCTAACCCTAACAATAACCCTAACCCTAATCCTAACCCTCACCCTAAACATAACCCTAACCCTAAGAATAACCCTAACCATAACACTCATCCTCTCCCCATCTCACCCTCAGCCTAACCCTACCCCTAACCCTAACCCTCACCGTAACCCTAACACTAACCCTAAACCTAACACTAACCTTAACGCTAAACCTAACCCTAAAACTAACCCTAATCCTCAGCCTCGCCCTGACCCTAACCCAAACCCTAACCATAACCCTCATCCTAACTCTAAGCCTAACCCTAACCCTAAACCTAAGCCTCAACATAATCCTAACCCTAACCATAACCCTAATCCTAATACTAATACTAAACGTAACCCTAAACCTAACCCTAATACTCATCCTCATCCTCACCCTAACCCAAACCCTAACCCTAACCCTCATCCTAACTCTAAGCCTAACCCTAACCCTAATCCTAACCCTCACACGCACCCTCAACCTAACCCTAATCCTAAACAAAACCCTATCCCTTACCCTAACGCTCACCCTAACCCTCAGCCTAACACTCAAGCTAATGCTCAGCCTAAGCCTAAGCCTAAGCCTAAACCTAACCCTAACCTTCAGCCTAACCCTAACTCTAACACTAACCCTAAACCTAAAACTCATCCTAACCCTAACCCTAACCCTCACCCTGACCTTAACCCTATCCCTAAACCTAACAATAAACCTAACCCTAACCTAACCCTCACCCTAACCATAAACCTTACCCTAACCCTAACCCTCACCCCAACACTTACCCTCACCCTAACACAAACCCTAACCCTCACACTAACCCTAAAAATCGCCCTAACTCTAAACCTCACACTAACACTAACCTTAACTCTCAAACTCACCATAGCCCTCACCCTAAACCTAACCCTCATCCTCACCCTAAACCTCAAACTAAACCTAACACTAATCCTCAATATAACCCTCACCCTCACCCTAAAGCTAACACTAACCCTCACCCTAACCCTAACACTCACCCTTACAGTAACCCTCACCCTCAGCCTAACCCTCATCTTTACCCTTACCGTCACACCTACGCTAACCCGCACACTAAATCTAACCCTCATCCTAAACCTAACTGTACCCCTAAACCTCACCCTCACCCTAACCCTAACTCTAACCCTAACCCTAACAATAAACCTCACCCTAACACTAACTCTAACACTCACCCTAACCTGAACTGGAACCCTAACCCTAAACCTAACAAAAACCCTAACCAGAACCCTAAACCTCAACCTAACCAGAACCCTCGCCCTAAATCTAACCCTCACCCTAACAATAACCCTCATCCTAACACTAACCCTAACCCTAACACTAAGCCTCACACTAACCCTTACCCTCACCTTAATCGTAAACCTCACCCTAACACTAACCCTAATCCTAACCCTCACCCTCACCCTAGACCTCACCCTAACCCTAATTCTAACCCTCACCCTCATACTAACCCTAACCCTCATCCTCAACCTAAACCTCACACTAACCCTAACCCTAATCCTCAATCTAAACCTCACCCTAACCCTAAACCAAACCCTAACCCTCACCCTTAACTTAACTCTCACCCTTAGCCTAAACCTCACCTTTACCCTTAACATCATCCTGACCCTAAAACTCATCCTAACCCTCACTCTAAACGTAAACCTAACTATCACCCTAAACCTAACCCTCCCCTGCCCCCTAGCCCTCACCCTAACCCTAATACTAATACTAACCCTCAGACTAACCCTAACCCTAACCATCACCCTAAACCTAATCATCACCCCCACCCTCACCCTCAGCCTAACCCTAAGCCTAAGCCTAAGCCTAACCCTAACCCTCACACTCATCCTCACCCTCACCGTAATCCTAACCCTAACCCTAACCCTAACCCTAAACCTCAACCTAACCCTCACCCTAACCTTAATCCTAAAACTAAACATAACCCTCACCCTCGACCCAACCCTCCAACTAACCCTAAACCTAACCCTAAACCTCACACTCACCCTAATCCTAACCCGAATCCTAAACCTCACCCTAAACCTAACCCTAACACTCACCCTCTCCCTCACCATAACTCTAATCCTAACCATAACAATAACACTAATCCTAACCCTAAACCTAACCCTAACCCTAAACCTAACCCTAATCCTAACACTCCCCCTCACCCTAACACTAATCCTAAACCTAACCCTCATCCTAAGCCTAACCCTGACCCTCACCCTAACCCTAACCCTCAAGCTAACCCTCACCCTAACCCTAACCCTAAACTTTAATCTAACACTAACCCTAACCATCAACATCACCCTAGCCCTCACCCTAACGCTAATGCTAAACCTAATCCTCATCTTTACCCTCATCCTAACCCTAAACATAACCCTCACCTTCACCCTAACCCTAACCATAACCCTCAACCTAACCCTAACCCTCATGCTCACCGTAACGCTAACCCTAACACTGACCCTAACCCTAAACTTAACCGAACCCAACTCTCACCCTAACCCTAACCCTAACGCACCCTAACCCTAACCCTCACCCTAAACCTAACCCTTAGCCTAACTCTAAGCCTAACCCTAACCCTAACCATAACGCTCACACTCACCCTAACCCTTAACCAAAACCTAATCCTAACCCTAACCTTAACCCTCAACCTCAGCTTCACCCTAAACCTAAACCTAACCCTAAACCTCACCCTAACCCTAATCCTAACCCTAACTCTCATCCTAACCTTCACCCAAACACTAAACCTAACCTTCACCCTCACCCTCACCCTAACCCTCATCTGAAACCTAACCCTCAACCTAACCCTAACCCTCAACCTCACCGTAACCCTTACCCTAATCCTCAACCTAAACCTAAACTTAAAACGAACCCTAACTCTCACCCTAACCCTAAACCTAACCCTCATCCTAACCCTAAACCTAAATCTCACTCACACCCTAGATCTCACCCTAACCCTAAACCTAATCCTAACACTCATCCTAACCCTCCCCCTAACCCTTACCCTAACCCTCACAGTAACCCTAACCCTCACCATCAACCTCACCCTCAGCCTAACCCTAATCCTAACCCTAAACCTAACCCTAACAAACACAAGCACCCTCAACCTAACCCTAATCCTAACCCTTTCCCTAACCCAAACCTCCCCGTAAATCTCACCCTAACGCTAACCCTAACCCTAACTCTAAACGTAACACTCAACCTAACCCTCACCCTAAACCTAACTCTGACGCTAAACCTCACCCTCACCCTAAACTTAACTCTAACCCTAACCTAAACCCTAAACCTCAACCTAACCCTAACCCTAACCCTCACCCTCACCCTCAGGGCAACTTTAACCCTAAACCTAACCCTAACAATAACCATAACCCTAATCCTAACCTTCACCCTAAACATAACCCTAAACCTAAGCCTAACCCTAAACATAACACTAATCCTCACCCCCACCTCACCCTCAGCCTAACCCTAACCCTCAGCGTAACCCTAACCATAACCCTAAAACTAACACTAACCCTAAAGCCAAACCTAACCCTAAAACTAACCCTAATCCTCAGCCTCACCCTAACCCTAACCCAAACCCTAACCATAACCCTCACCCTAACTCTAAGGCTAAACCTAACCCTAACCCTAACCCTCACCGTAACCCTAACCCTAATCATAACCCTAACCCTAACACTAACCCTAAACCTAACCTTAAACCGAACCCTAATACTCAGCCTCACCCTCACCCTATCCCAAACCTTAACCTTAAACCTCATCCTAACTCTAAGCCTAACCCTAACCCTAATCCTAATTCTCACACTCACCCTCCCCCTAACCCTAATCTTAAACCAAGCCCTATCCCTTACCCTAACCCTCACACTAACCCTCAGCCTAGCTCTCACCCTTACACTTATCCTAATCCTAAACCTCATCCTAACAGTCACCCTAAACCTATCCCTAACCCTAACCCTCACCCTAACACTCAAGTTCATGCTCAGCCTAAAATTAAGCCTAAGCCTAAGCCTAAACCTAACCCTAACCCTCAGCCTAACCCTAATTTAACACTAACCCTAATCCTAACCCTCATCCTAAACCTAACCCTAACCCTCACCCTCACCGTAACCTTAACCCTTTCCCTAACCCTAACAATAAACCTAACCCTAACCTAACCCTCACCCAAACCATAACCCTCACCCTAACCCTAACCCTCACTCTAACACTTACCCTCACCCTAACACTAACCCTAACCCTCTCACTAAACCTCACACTAAGCCTAAAAATCACCCTAAACCTAAACCTCACCCTAACACTAACCTTAACCCTCCAACTCTCCATAGCCCTAACCCTAACCCTCACCCTCATCCTCACCCTAAACCTCACACTAAACCTAACACTAATCCTCAATATAACCCTCAACCTCACCCAAAAAATAACACTAAACCTCACCCTAACCCTAAAACTCACCCTTACCATAACCCTCATCCTCAGCCTAACCCTCATCTTTACCCTTACCGTCACCCCCACACTAACCCTAACCCTCATCCTAAACCTAACTGTACCCCTATACCTCACCCTCACCCTAACCTTAACTCTAACCCTAACCCTAACACTAAACTTCACCTTAACCCTAACACTAACCCTCACCCTCACCTGAACCGTAACCCTAATCCTAAACCTAACAATAACCCTAACCAGAACCCTAACCCTCAACCTAAGCGTAACACTCACCCTAACTCTAATCCTCACCCTAACACTAACCCTCATCCTAACACTAACCCTAACCCTAAAACTAACCCTCACACTAAACCTAACCCTCAGCCTAATCATAAACCTCACCCTAACCATAACCCTAATCCTAACCCTCACCCTCACCCTAGACCTCACCCTAACCCTAATTCTAACCCTCACCCTCACACTAACCCTAACCCTCAACCTCACCCTAAACCTCACACTAACCCTAACCCTAATCCTCAATCTAAACCTCACCCTAACCCTAAACCTAACCCTAACCCTCACCCTTAACTTAACCCTCACCCTCAGCCTAAACCTCACCTTTACCCTTAACATCATCCTCACCCAAAACCTCACCCTAACCCTAAACCTCATCCTAACCTCATCCTAAACGTAAACCTAGCCATCACCCTAAACCTAACCCTCACCCTCACCCTAGCCCTCACCATAACCCTAATTTTAATTCTAACCCTCATCATAACCCTCACACTAACCCTAACCCTAACCATCACCCTAAACCTAATCCTCACCCCCACCCTCACCCTCAGCCTAAACCTAAGCCTAAGCCTAACCCTAACCCTAACCCTCACACTCACCTTCATCCTCACCCTTATCCTAACCCTAACCCTAACCACAACCCTAAACCTCAACCTAACCTTCACCCTATCCCTAAGCCTAAAATTAACCTTAACCCTAACCCTCGAACTAACCCTCCAACTAACACTAAATCTAACCCTAAACCTCAAGCTCACCCTAACTCTAATTGTAACCCTATCGCTAAACCTCACCCTAACCCTAACCCTCACCCTCACCCTCACCCTCACCATAACTCTAACCCTAAACCTAACAATAACACTAATCCTAACCCTAAACCTAACCCTCACCCTAACCCTAACCCTAATCCTATCACTAAACCTCATGCTAACCCTAATACTAAACTTAACCCTCACCCTAACCCTAATCCTCACCCTCACCGTAACCCGAATACTGAACCTAACCCTCAGCCTAACCATAAACCAAACACGAAACCTTAATATAACACTAACCCTAACCCTCAACCTCACCGTAGCCCTCACCCTAAGCCTAATCATAACCCTAATCCTCATCCTTACCCTCACCCTAACCCTAAAAATAACCCTCACCCATACCCTAACGTTAACCCTAATTCTCAACCTAACCCTAAACCTCAAGTTCACCGTAACCCTGACCCTAACCCTCACCTTAACCCTAAACATATCCAAACCCTAACTCTTACCCTAACCCTAAGGCTCACACTCACCCTAACCCTTACCCTAAACCTAATCCTAACCCTAAGCCTAACCCTTACCCTCAACCTAACCCTAAATCTAACACTAATTCTAACCCTAACCCTCAATCTCAGCCTCACCCTAACCCTAACTCTAAATCTAAACCTCACCTTCACCCTAACCCTAACCCTAACCCTAACCCTAACCCTAAACCTAACCCTAACCCTAACCCTAACCCTAACCCTAAACCTCACCCTCACCCTAGCCCTCACCCAACCCTAATCCTAACCATAACCCTCTTCCTGAACCTCCCCCTAACCCTTACCCTAACCCTAACCCTTAACATCAACCTCACCCACAGCCTAACCCTAAGTCTAACCCTAAACCTAACCTTAACACACACACTCACCCTCAACCTAACCTTAATCCTAACCCTAACACTCATCCTAACCCTCCGCATAACCCTAAACCTCACCCTAAACCTAACCACACCCTCACCCTCAGCCTAATCCTAAGCCTGACCCTAACCCTAACACTCACACTCACACTAACCCTAACCCTAAAACTCACCCTAAACATAACCTCAACCTCAGCCTAACCCTAAGCCTATCCCTAACCCTAACACTAACCCTCACACTCACCCTAACTCTAAACCTAATCCTACTCCTAACCTTAACTCTAACCCTCACCCTCAACCTAACCCTCACCTTAAGCCTAACTCTCACCCTCAGACACATCCTAACCCTAACTCTAACACTAAAACTCACCCTGACGCTAACCCTAACGCTAACCATATAACTAAACCTCATCCTTGCCGTAACCTTAACCCTCACCCTCACCCTCACCAGAACCTTAACCCTAACCCTAATGCTAACAATAATCCTAACCCTAACCCTAACCCTCACCCTAACCATAATCCACACCCTAACGCTAACCCTCACCCTAACACTTAACCTCACCCGAAACCTAACCCTCACCCTAAATCTATCCCTAACCCTAACACTAACCCTCACCCTAACGCTAAGCATCACCCTAAACTTAAACCTCACCCTAACCCTAACCCTAAACCTCACCCTCTCCCTAGCCCTCACCATAACCCTAACCCTCATCATCACCCTAAACTTCACACTAACCCTAACACTAATCCTCATTCTAACCCTCAACCTCAGCCTAACCCTCACCCTGACTCTCACACTAACCCTAAACCTCACCCTTTCCGTAACCCTCACGCTCAGCCTAACCCTCATCTTTACCCTTTCAGTCACCCCCACCATAACCCTCACTCTAACGCTAACCCTCACCCTAACCCTAACTCTAAACCCCTAAACCTCACCCTCACCCTAACCTTAACTCTAACCCTAACCCTAACACTATCCCTCACCATAACCCTAACCCTAACCATCACCCTAAATCTAATCCTCAAACCAACCCTCACCCTCAGCCTAACCCTAAGCCTAAGCATGACTCTAAACCTAAACCTCACACTCACCCTCACCCTAACCTTAATCCTAACCCTAAACCTAACCCTAACCCCAAACCTCAACCTAAACCTGACCCTAACCTTAAACCTAAAACTAACCCTAACCCTAACCCTCATCCTAACCCTCAACCTAACCCTAACCCTAACCCTAAACCTCACCCTAACACTAACCCTAATCCTCACCCTAATCCTAGCCTTTACCCTAACCCTAATTCTAACCCTCACCCTCACCCTAACCCTAAACTTCATCCTAACCGTAAACCTCACACTAACCCTAAACCTCATCCTAATCCTCACCCTAACCATAAACCTAACCATCACCCTAACCCAAACCCTCACCCTCACCCTAGCCCTCACCCAAACCCTAATCTTAATGCTAACTATCAGACTAAACTCAACCTAACCCTAACCCTAACCATCACCCTAAACGTTTTCTAACCCCCACCCTCACCCTCAGCCTAACCCTAAGCCTAAGCCTAAGCCTAACCCTAACCCTCACAATCACCCTCACCCTCACCCTAATCCTAACCCGAATGCTAACCATAACCCTAAACCTCAACCTAACCCTCACCCTATCCTTAACCCTAAAACTAACCCTTACCCAAACCCACGACCTAACCCTCCAACTATCCCTAAATCTAACCCTAATCCTCACCCTCACCGTAACACTAATCCTAACCCTAACCCTAAACCTCACCCTAATCCTAATCCTAACCCTCACCCTCACCATAAATCTAACCATAACCCTAAAAATAACACTAACCCTAACCCTAAACATAACCCTAAATCTAACCCTAAACCTAACACACACACTCATGCTAACCCAAATCCTAACCCTAACCCTCACCCTAACCCTAATCTTCACTCTCACTGTAACCCTAACCCTCAACCTAACCCTCACCCTAACCTTAACCCTAACCCTAAACCTTAATCTAACACTAACCCTAACCCTCACCACACCCTAGGCCTCACACTAACCCTAATCCTAACCCTAATCCTCACCCTTACCCTCACCCTAACCCTAACCTTAACCCTCACCCAAACCCTAACACTAACCCTAACTCTAAACCTAACCCTAAACCTCAAGCTCACAGTAACCATAACCCTAACCCTTAACCTAACCCTAAACATAACCGAACCCGAACTCTCACCCTAACCCTAAACCTAACCTTAAACTTCACCCTAACCCTAACCCTCAACCTCACCCTCACCCTCAGCCTAACACTAAGCCTAACCCTAACCCGAACACTCAAACTCACCCTAACCCTTACCGTAAACCCAATCCTTATCCTAAGCCTAACCCTCACTCTCAACCTAACCCTAAATCTAACACTAACCCTAACACTAACCCTAAACCTCACCCTAACTCTAACCCTAAAACTCACCCTCACCCCCACCCTCACCCTAACCCTAATCTGAACCCTAACCCTCAACCTAACCCTAACCCTCACCCTCACCATAGACGTTACCCTAAACCTCAACCTAACCCTAAACTTAAACCGAACCCTAACTCTCACCCTTACCCTAACCCTAACCCTCACCCTAACCCTAACTCTAAACCTCACCCTCACCCTCAACTTCACCCTCAGCCTAACCCTAAGCCTAACCCTAAACCTAACCCTAACACACACACTCACCCTAACCCTAACCCTAATCCTAACCCTAACCCTCATACTAACCCTCCCCATAACCCTAACCCTCACCCTAACCCTAAACATAACCAAACCCGAACTCTCACCCTAACCCTAACCCTCACCCTAACCCTAACCCTCAACCTCACCCTCACCCTCACCCTAACACTAAGCCTAACCCTAACCCTAACACTCAAACTCACCCTAACCCTTACCCTAAACCTAATCCTTATGCTAAGCGTAACCCTCACTCTCAGACTAACCCTAAATTTAACACTAACCCTAACCCTAACCCTAAACCCCACCCTAACCCTAACCCTAAACCTCAACCTCACCCTAGCCCTCACCCTAACCCTAATCCTAACCTTAACACTCAACCTAACCCTCACCCTAACACTAAACCTAACCCTCACCCACAACCTCACCCTAACCCTAATCTGAACCCAAACCCTCAACTTAACCCTAACCTTCACAGTCACCATAGCCCTGACCCTACCCTCAACCTAACCCTAAACCTAAACCTCACCCTCACCCTAGCCCACATCCGCAACTTCACCCTCAGCCTAACCCTAAGCCTAACCCTAAACCTAATCCTAACACACACACTCACCCTCACCCTAACCCTAATCCTAACCCTAACCCTCATCCTAATCCTTCCCAAAACCCTAACCCTCACCCTAACCTTAAACCACACCCTCACCCTCAGCCTAATACTAAGCCGAAAACTAACCCTAACCCACACACTCATCCTAACCCTAACCCTAAATCTCATCCTACCCTAACCCTCACCCTCAACCTCAGCCTAACACTAAGCCTAACCCTAACCATAATACGCACCCACACACTCACCCTAACAAAAACTATAATACTACTCCTAACTCTAACTCTAACCCTCACCCTCAAACTAGCCCTCACCTTAAGCCTAACCCTAACATTAATCCTAACCCTAACCCTCACCCTCAGCCTCACCCTAACCCTAACTCTAAAATAAACCTCACCCTGACCGTAACCCGAACCCTAACCCTATCCCTAAACCTGATCCTAGCCCTAACCCTAACCCTCACCCTCACCCTCACCATAAATGTAACTCTAACCCTAATGCTAACAATAATCCTAACCCTAACCTAACCCTCACTCTAAACATAACCCTCACCCTAACCTTAACCCTCACCCTAACACTTACCCTCACCCTAACACTAACCCCCACCCTAACACTTACCCTCACCCTAACACTAACCCTAACCCTAACAATAACCATAACCATCACCCTAACCCTAAACAGCACCCTCTCCCTAGCCCTCACCCTAACCCTAACCCTAATCCACACCCTAAACTTCACACCAACCCTAACACTAAACCACTATCTAACCCTCACCCTCACCCTAACCCTCAACCTAACCCTCACCCTAACCCTAAACCTCACCCTTGCCCAAACCCTCACCCTCATCCTATCCCTCATCTTTACCCTTACCGTCACCCCCACCCTAACCCTCACTCTAACGCTAACCCTCACTCTTTCACTACCCCTCACCCTAACCCTAACTCTACCCCTAAACCTCACCCTAAACCTAAACCTAACTCTAAACCTAACCCTAAAATTATCCCTCACTGTTACCCTAACCCTAACCATCTTCCTAACCCTAATCCTCACCCCCACACTCACCCTCAACCCAACCCTAATCCTAACCCTAAACCTAACCCAACACTAAACCTCAACTTAACCCTGACCCTAACCTTAAACCTAAAACTAACCCTAACCCTAACCCTCGACCTAACCCTCCAACTAAACCTAAATTTAACCCTAATCCTCACCCTCACCCTAACCCTAATCCTAACCCTAACACTAAACCTCACCCTAACCCTAACCCTAACTGTCAACCTAACCCTCACCCTCACCATAAATCTAAAGCTAACCCTAAACCTAACCCTCACCCTAACCCTAACCCTAACCCTAAACCTTACCCTAACACTAACCCTAATCCTCACCCTCACCCTAGCCCTAACCCTAACCCTAATCGTAACCCTAATCCTCATGGTAACCCTCACACTAACACTGAACCTAACCCTCATCCTTACCCTAAGGCTAAACCTCAACCGAACCCTAAGCCTCCCCCTCCCCCTCATCCTCAGCCTAACCCTAAGCATAAACCTAACCCTCACACTCATGCTAACCCTTACTCTAATCCTAATTCTAACCCTAAACCTAATCCTTGCCCTCACGCTAACCCTCACCCTAAACCTAACTCTAACACTAACCCTAAACCTAACTCTCAAACTTAGCCTCAGCCTTACCCTAACTCTAACCCTAAACCTCACCCTCACACTAATCCTAACCCTAACACTAACCTTAACCCTAACCCTAAACCTCACCTTCACCCTAGTCCTGATCTTAAACCTAATCCTGACCCTCATCCTAACCCTCACCCTAACACTAACCCTAACCCTCACACTCATTCTCACCCTAACCCTCATCCTAACCCTCTCCATAACCCTTACCCTAACGCTCAACCTAACCCTAACCCTCACCCTCAACCTCACGTTTAGCATAACCCTTAGCATAAACCTAAACCTAACCCTAACACACTCACTCACCCTCACCCTAACCCTAATCCTAACCCTAAACCTAACCTTAACCCTCACACTCACCATAACCCTAACCCTAATCATAATCCTAACCCTAACCCTAACCCTCACCGTCACCCTAAGCCTCACCCTAAACCTAACCCAAAACCTAACCCTAACCCTAACCCTAACACTCACCCTCAGCCGCACCCTAACACTAACTCTAACCCTAAACCTCACCATCACAATAACCCTAACCCTAACCTTAACCCTCAACCTCACATTCACCCTAGCCTTTACCCTAACCCTAATCCGAAACCTAACCCTCATCCTAACCCTCTGCCTAACGCTAACCTTCACCCTCAACCTCACCCTCAGCCTAACCCTAAGTCTAACCCTAAACCTAAACCTAACACACACACTCACCCTCACTCTAACCCTAATCCTATCCCCAACCCAAACCCTAAAATTCCCGCTAACTCTCACCCTAACGGTAATCCTAACACTAACCCTTACCATAACCCTCAACCTAAACCTCACCCGAACCCTAACTAACCCTAAACCTCACCATCACACTAACCCTAACTCTAACCCTAACCCAAACCCTAAACCTCACCCTAACACTAATCCTAACCCTAACCGACACCTTTAATCTCAGCCTAATCTAAGCCTAACACTAACCCTAACCCTCACACTCACCCTAACCCTAACCCTAAACCTCACCCTAACACAACCCTCACCCTCAGCCTCAGCCTAACCCTAAGACTATCCCTAACCCTAACCCTAACTCTCACACTCACCATAACACTAACCCTAATCCTGCTCCTAAACCTAACCCTAATCCTCATCCTCAACCTAACCCTCACCTTAAGCCTAAACCTAACATTAATCCTAACCCTAACCCTCACCCTCATCCTCACCCTAACCCTAACTCTAACACTAAACCTCACCCTGACCCTAACCCTAACCCTATCTCTAAACCTCAACCTAGCCCTAAACCTAACCCTCACCCTCACCGTCACCATACTTAATCCTAACCCTAATGCTAACAATAACCCTAACCCTAACCCTAAACCTCACCCTAACACTTACACTCACCCTAACACTAACCCTAACCCTAACACTAAACCTCACACTAACCCTAACCATCACCCTAACCCTAAACCTCACCCTAACACTAACCCTAAACCTCACCCTCTCCCTAGAACTCGCCCTAACCCTAATCCTCACAATCACCCTAAACTTCAAACTAACCCTAACACTCATCCTCAATCTAACCCTCACTCTCACCCTAACACTATCCCTAACCCTCACCCTAAACCTAACACTCACCCTTACCGTAACCCTCACGCTCAGCCTAACCCTCACATTTACCCTTACCGTCACCCCCACCCTAAGCCTCACTCTAACCCTAACCCTCACCCTAAGCCTACCTCTACCCGTAAACCTCACCCTCACCCTAACCCTAACTCTAACCCTAACCCTAACACTAACCCTCACCCTAACCCTAACCCTAACCCTAACCATCACCCTAACCCTAATACTCACCCCCACCCTCACCCTCAGCCTAACCCTAAGCCTAAGCCTAACCCTAATCCTCAACCTCACACTCAGCCTCACCCTAACACTAATCCTAACCCTAAACTTAACCCTAACCCTAAACCTCAACCTAACCCTGACCTTAACTTTAAACCTAACACTAACCCTAACCCTAACCCTCGAACTAACCCTCCAAATAGACCTAAATCTAACCTAAACCTCACCCTCACCCTAACCCAAACCCTAACCTTAACCTTAAAACTCAACCTAACCCTAACCCTAACCCTCACCCTAACCCTCACCCTCACCATAAATCTAAACCTAACCCTAACAATAACACTAATCCTAACCCTAAACCTAACTCTATCCCTAAACCTGACCCTAATGTTAACACTCAACCTCACCCTAACCCTAATCCTAAACCTAACCCTCACCCTAACCCTAACTCTAAGCCTAACCCTAACACTAACCATCACCCTAACCCTAATCTTCACCCCCACCCTCACCCTCAGCCTAACCCGAAGCCTAAGCCTAACCCTAACCCTAAACCTCACCCTCACCCTCACTCTTACCCTAACTCTAAACCTAACCCTAACCCTAACCCTAAACCTCAACCTAACCCTCAACCTAACCTTAACCCTAACACTTACCATAACCCTAACCCTCGACCTAAGCCTCCAACTAAACCTAAATCTAACCATAATCCTCACCCTCACCCTAACCCTAATCCTAACCATAACCCTAAACCTCACCCTAACCCTAACACTCACCCTCACCCTCACCGTCACCATAACTCTAACCCCAACCCTTACAATAACAGTAATCCTAACCCTAAACCCAAACCTAACCCTAACCCTAACCCTAATGCTAACACTCAACCACACCCTAACCCTAAAACTAACCCTAATCATCATCCTCACCCTAACCGTCATCCTCAATGTAACCCTAACGCTCATCCTAACCCTCACCCTAATTCTAACCCTAACCCTAAACCTTACCCTAACACTAACCCTAATCCTCACCTTTACCCTAGCCCGAACCCTAACCCTAATCATAAACCTAATCTTCATCCTAACCTTCACCCTAAATCTAAGCCTAAACCTAACCCTAATCCGAACCCCAACCCTCCCTGGAACCCTAACACTAACCCTAACACTAACACTAACCCTAAACCTAACCCTAAACCTCAGACTCAACCTTACCCTACCCAAACCCTAACCCTAAACCTCATCCTAACTCTAAGCCTAACCAAAACACTAGTCCTAACTCTCACATTCACCCTCACCCTAACCCTAATCCTAAACCTATCCCTATCCCTAACCCTAACCCTCACCCTAACCCTTAGCCTAGCCCTCACCCTTACACTTATCCTAACCCTAACCCTCACCCTAAACTTAATACTCACCGTAATCCTAAACCTCACCCTAACACTTACCCTCATCCTAACACTAACCCTAACCCTAACCTTAACTCTCACACTAACCCTAAACATCACCCTAACCCTAAACCTCACCCTAACATTAACCCTAACCCTCACCCTCACCCTAGTCTTCAGCGTAACCCAAACCCTCATCCTCACCTTAAATCTCACACTAACCCTAATACTAATCATCAATCGAAACCTCAACCTCACCCTAACGCTAACACTAACCCTCACCCAAACCCTAACACTCACCCATAGCGTAACCCTCAGAATCAGCCTAACCCTGAACTTTTCCTTTACCTTCACCCCCACGCTAACCGGCAACCTAACGCTAACCCTCAACCTAACCCTAAATGTACCCCTAAACCTCACGCTCTCCCTAACCCTAACCCTAATTCTAACCCTAACCCTAACACTAAACCTCACTCTAACCCTAATCCTAACCCTCACCCTCACTCTAACCATAACCCTCACCCTAACCCTAACCCTCACCCTAACACTTACCCTCACCCTAACACTAACCAAACACTAACACAAACCCTCACACTAACCCTAACCCTGACCCTAATCCTAAACCTCACCTAAACCCTAACCCTAACCCTCATCCTCACCCTAAACCTCACACTAACCCTAACCCTAATCCTCAATCTAACCCTCACTCTAACCCTAACTCTAAACCTAATCCTAACCCTAAACTTAACCCTAAACCTCACCCTTATCTTAACCCTCAAACTCAGCCTAAACCTCATCTTTACCCTTACCATCATCATCAACCTAACACTCACCCTAACACCAAACCTCATCCTAACCCTCACCCTAACCTTAAACTTAACCGTCAACCTAACCCTAACCCTAACCCTCAACCTCACTCTCAGCCTAAACCTAAGCCTTAGCCTAACCCTTACCTTAACCCTCACCCTCACCCTAGCCCTCAACCTAATCCTAATCCTAATCCTACCCCTCACCCTAATCCTCATCCTAGCCCTAACTCTAACCATCACCCTAAACCTAATCTTCACCCCCAACCTTACACTCAGCCTAACCCTAAGCCTAAGCCTAAGCCTAACCCTAACCCTCAACCTCACCCTCACTCTCACCCTAATCCTAACACTAACCCTAACCATAACCGTAAACCTCAACCTAACCCTCACTCTAACCTTAACCCTAAAACTAACCCTAACCCTAACCGTCGACCTAACCCTCCAACTAACCCTAAATCTAACCCTAAACCAAACCCTCACCCTAACCCTAATCCTAACCCTAACCCTAAACCTCACCCTAACCCTAACACTAACCCTCACCCTCACCCTCACTCTCACCCTCACCATAACTCTAACCCTAACCCTAACTGTAATCCTAACACTCACCCTCATGCTAACCCTAATCCTAACCCTCACCCTAACCCTAATCCTCACCTTCACTGTAACACTAACCCTCAACGTAACCCTCAACCTAACCCTAACCCTAACCCTAAACCTTAACCTAACACTAAACCTAACCCTTACCCTCAACCTAGCCCTCACCCTAACCCTAATGCTAAAACTAATCCTCATCCTTACTCTCACCCTAACCCTAACCTTAACCCTGACCCTAACCCTAACCCTAACCCTAACCCTAACTCTCAACCAAACCCTAAAACTCATGCTCACCGTAACTCTAACCCTCACCCTAACCCTAAACATAACCGAACCCTAACTCGCATTCTAACCCTAACCCTAACCCTCCACCTAACCCTAACCCTCACCCACACCCTCACCCTCAGCCTGACCCTAGAGTAACCGTAAACCGCACACTCACCCTAAACCTTACCCTAATCCTAACCCTAACCCTAACTCTAGCCCTCACCCTCAGCCTCACCTTAACACTAACCCTAACCCTAACCCTCAACCTAACCCTCACCCTAACCCTAACTCTAACCCTAAACCTCACGCTCACCTTAAACCTCACCCTAACCCTACGCCTAACCCTCACCCTCACTGTAACCTTAACCTTAAACCGAAACCTAAAAATAACCCTAACCCTAATCCTAACCCTCACCCTAACCATAACCTTCTTCCTAACCCAAACCCTCATCCTAACAAACGCTCACCCTAACACTTACCCTCACCCTAACACTACCTCTCACCCTAACACTAACCCTAAATCTAACCCTAAATCTCTCCCTCACCCTAACCCTAACCCTAACCGTAAACCCCACCCTAACCCTAAACCTATCACAAACCCTAACTCTAAACTTAAAACTCACTATCACCCTAGCTCTTATTCTAACCCTAACCATAAACCTAAACCTCATCCTAACACTAACCCTAACCATCACCCTCACCCTCACCGTAACCGTAACCCTAAACCTAACCCTAACAATAACCATAACCCTACACCTAACCCACAGCCGAACCATAAACTTCACCCTAATGATAACCCTCACCCTAACACTTTCCCAAATCCTAACACTAACCCTATCCCTAACATTAAACCTCACACTAACCCTAACCATCACCCTAACCCCAAACCTCACGCTAACCCTATCGCTAACACTAACCCTCACCCTGGCCTTCACCCTAACCGTAACCCTCATCCCCACCCTAACCCTCACCCTCACCCTCACCCTCAGACTAACCCTAACCCTAACGCTAATCCTAACCCTAACCCTCAACCTCACCCTAACCCTCACCCTTAACCTAACCTTAACTTAACACTAACCCTAACCCTAACCCTCACTCTAACCCTAACCCTAAACCTAACACTAACCCTAACCCTAATCCTCACCCTCATCCTCACCCTAAACCTAAATCTAACCCTAAACCTCATGCTCACCGTAACACTATCCCTAACCCTAACCATAAACCTCACTCTAACCCTAACAGTAAACCTCACCCTCAACCTAGCCCTTGCCCTAACCCTAATCCTAACCCTAACCCTCATCCTAACCCTCCCCCAACCCTTACCCTAACCCTCACCCTAACCCTAACCCTCACCCTCAAGGTCACCCTCAGCCTAACCCTAAGCCTAACACTAGACCTAACGCTAACACACACACTCACACTCACCCTAACCCAAATCCTATCCCAAACCCTCACCCTAACCCTTACTCTAACCCTAAACCTCCCCTCACCCTAAACCTAACTCTAACCCTAACCCCAAACCTAAAACTCAACCTAACCCTAACCCTAACCCTCACCCTCAAACTCACCCTAACCGTAACCTTAAACCTAAACCTAACAATAACTCTAACACTAACCCTAAACTTCACCCTACACATAACGCTCACCCGAACCCATACCCTCACCTTAACACTTACCCTCACCCTAACACTAAGCCTAACACTAACACTAACCCTCACACTAACCCTAACCCTAACCCTAAACCTAAACTTCACCCGCACCCTCACCCTCACCATAACTCTAACCCTAACCCTAAAAATAAAACATCCTAAAACGAACCATCACCCTAACCCTAATCCTCACACCCACCCTCACCCTCAGCCTAACCCTAAGCCTAAGCCTAACCCTCACCCTAACCCTCATACTCACCCTCACCCTAACCCTAATCTTAAACCTAACCCTATCCCTAAACCTCAACCTAACTTTCACCCTCACCCTAACCCTAATACTAACCCTAAACCGAAACCTAACCCTAACCCTCCCCTTAATCCTAACTCTGACTCTAAACCTCACCCTCACCCTAACCCTAACCCTAACCCTAAACCTCACAGTAAACCTCACCCTAACCCTAAACCTCACCCTTACCCTCAACCTCACTGTAACTCTAACCCTAACAATAACAATAACACTAACCATATCACTAACCTTAATCTTAACCCTAACCATAACCCTCACCCTCAGGCATAACCTCACCGCAAACTTAACCCTAACCCTAACCCTAAACCTAACCGGAATCCTCAACCACACCCTTAACCTCAGCCTAACCCTAACTCTAACCCTAAACGTAACCCTAACCCTCACTGTAAACCTAACCCTAAACCTAAACCTAAATCTAACCCTAACCCTAACCCTCACCCTAACCCTAAGCCTAACCCCAACTCTAACCCTTACTCTCACACTCACAATAACCCTAATCCTAAACCTAACCCTTTCCCTAAACCTAACCCTCACCCTAACCCTCATCCTAGTCCTCAACCTAACCCTAATTCTAACACTAAAACTCATCCTAACACTCACCCTAAGGCTAAACCTAAACCTCACCCTAACCCTAAACCTAACCCTCACTCTCATGCTCGGCCTAAGCCTAAGTCTAAGCCTAACCCTAACCCTCACTCTCACCCTAACCCTAACACTAACCCTAACTCTAACCATAAACCTCACTCTCAACCTGACCAAAACTCTAACCCTAACCCTAAACTTAAACCTCATCCTAACCCTAAACCTAACCCTCAACCTAACCATAACCCTCACCCTAACTTTAACCCTCACCCTAACATTTACCCTCACCCTAACACTAACCCTAACCCTAACACTAACCCTCACACTAACCCTAAACATCACCCTAACCCTTAACCTCACCCTAAATATAAACCTAACCCTCACCCTCACCCTAGCCCTAACACTCATTCTCACGCTAAACCTCACACTAACCATAAAACTAATCCTCAATCTAACCCTCACCCACACCCTTCCCCTAACCTTAAACTCACCCTAACCCTAACCCTCAACCCACCATAACCCTCACCTTCAGCCTAACCCTCATGTTTACCCTTATCATCACCCCCTCCCTAAAACTTTCCCTAACACTAACCCTCATCCTAACCCTCACACTAACCCTAATTCTACACCTAAACCTCACCCTCAAACTAACCCTAACTCTAACCCTAACCCTAACACTAAACCTCACCCTAACCCTAACCCTAAACCTCCCACTCACCCTCACCATAACAGTAACCCTAACCCTAACCCTAACAATAAACCTAACACTAACCCTAACCCTCACCCTAACCATAACCCTCATCCTAACCCTAACCCTAACCCTAACCCTCATCATCACTCTAAACCTCACACTAACTCTAACCCTAATCCTCAATCTAACACTCACCCTAACCATAACCCTAACCCTTACCCTAAAGCTAAACCTAAAGCTATGTCTCACCCTTATCTTAACCCTCAACCTAAGCCTAAACCTCACCATAACCCTTACAATCATCCTCACCCTAAACCTCCCCCTAAACCTAATCCTCATCCTAACCCAAACCGTAAACCTCACACTCAGCCTAACCCTAAGACTAAGCCTAACCCTTACTCTAACCCTCACCCTCACCCTAGCCCTCACCCTGACCCTAATCCTAACCCTAACCCTCATCCTAAACCTCATCCTAACCCTAACCCTAACCCTCACCCTCACCCTCACCCTAACCCTAATACTAACCGTAACCCTCAAACTAACCCTAAACCTCACCCTCACCATAACCCGTACCCTAACCCTCACCATAAACCTAAACTTAACCCGAACCCTAATGCTCACACTAAATCTAACCCTAAACCTCACCCTAACCCTAACCCTTATCCTCACCCTCACCCTAATCCTCAGCCTAACCCTAATCCTAAACTTAACCCTCATCCTAACCCTAAACCTAACCCTAAACCTGACCCTCACCCTAACACTAACCCTCACCCTCAACCTCACCCTCAGCCTAACACAAAGCCTAACCCTAAACCTAACCCTAACACACAAACTCACCCTCACCCTAAACCTCACCCTAACCCTAACCTTAACCCTAACCCTCCCCCTAACTCTCCCCCTAACCCTAACCCTAACACTAAACCTAACCCAAACCCTCAACCTAACCCTCACCCTAAACCTAACACTAACCCTAAACATCACCCTCACCCTAAACCTCACCCTAACCCTAGCCCTCACCTTCACCCTCACAGTAACCATAACCTTAAACTGAACCCTAACAATAACCCTAACCCTAATCCTAACCCTCACCCTAACCATAACCCTCACCCTAACACTTACCCACACCCTAACACTAACACTAACCCTAACACTAACCATCACCCTAACACTAACCCTAAATCTAACCCTAAACCTCTCCCTCAACCTAACCCTACCCCTAACCCTAACCGTAAACCCAACCATAAACCTAACCCTATCACAAACACTAACTCTAACCCTAAACATCACTATCACCCTAATCCTAATTCTAACCATAACTCTAAACCTAAACCTCATCTTAACCCTAATCCTAACCTTCACCCTCACCCTCACTGAAACCTTAACCCTAACCCTAACCCTAACAATAACCCTAACCCTAACCCTCACCCCAGCCATAACACTCACCCTAACCCTAACCTCAACCTAACACTTACCCTATCCCTAACACTAAACCTAACCCTAACACTAAACCTCACACTAACCCTAACCATTACACTAACCCCAAAACTCACGTTAAGACTATCCCTAACCCTCACCCTCACCCTAGCCTTCACCCTAACCCTAACCTTCATCCTCAACCTAACCCTCACCCTCACCCTCACCCTCACCCTCAGCCTAACCCTAACACTAATCCTAATCCTAAGCCTAACCCTCACCCTAACCTTAAGCCTCACCATAACCCTAACACTAAACCTAACACTAACCCTAAACCTAACCCTCACCCTATCCATAACCCTAAACCTCACAATAACCCTAACAATAACCCTCAACCTCAGCCTCACCCTAACCCTAAATCTAACCCTAAACCTCACCCTCAAACTAGCCCTTACCCTAACCCTAATTCTAACCCTAACCCTCATCTTAACCCTTCCCCTATCCCTCATCCTAACCCTAATCCTCACCCTAACCCTAACCCTCACCCTTAACTTCACCCTCTGCCTAACCCTAAGCCTAACCCTAGACCTAAATCTAACCATAACCATAACACTAACCCTATCCCACACCCTAACCCTAACTTTAACCCTAAACATCACACTCAGACTAACCCTAACTCTAACACTAACCCAAACCCTAAACCTCAACCTAACCCTAAGCCTAACCCTCAACCTAACCCTCACCGTAATTGTAATCTTAAACCTAAACCTACCAATAACCCTATTCCTAACCCTAACCCTCACACTAAACATAATTCTCACCCTAACCAATACCCGCACCCTAACACTTACTCTCACGCTAACACTAACCCTAACACTAGCACTAACACTCACACTAAACCTAACCCTAACCCTATACCTCAACATAACCCTCAACCTCAACCTAACCCTAACACTAACCCTAAACCTAACCCACACCCTAAACCTCCCCCGAACCCTATATCTAAACCTCATCCTCACCCTAACCCTAAATCTCACCCTAACTCTAACACTTACCCTAACTCTAACCCTCACCCTAACACTTACCCTAACCCTAACACTAACCCTCACACTAACCCTAACCATCACCCTAACCCCAATCCTTAAGCTAACCCTATCCCTCACACTCACCCTCACCCTAGCCCTCACCCAAACCCTAAACCTCATCCTAATCCTAACCCTCATCCTCACCCTCACCCTCAGCCTAACCCTAACCCAAATCCTAAACCTAACATTAACCCTCACACTAACGCTAACACTCACCCTAACCCTCACCCTAACCCTAACCCTAAACCTAACCCTAATCCTCAGCCTCAGCCTCACCATAACCCAAACCCTAACCCTAACCCACACCTTAACTCTAAGCCTAACCCTAACCCTCACACTCACCCTCAACCTCACCCTAATCCTAAAACTAACCCTACCCATAACCCTAGCCCTTTCCCTAACACTCACCCTAGTCCTCATCCTTACCCTAATCCTAACCCTAAACCTCATCCTAACCCTCACCCTAACCATAAGTATAACACTAAACCTAACCCTAACCTTCAACCTCAGCCTAAACCTAACCCTAAATCTAACCCTAAACCTCACCCTCACCCTAACCCAAACCCTAAACCTCACCCTAATCCTAACCCTAAACCTCACCCTCACCCTAGCCCTCACCCTAAACCTAATCCTAACCCTAAACCTCTTCCTAGCCCTCACCCTAACACTAACCCTAAACCTCACCCTCACCCTAACCATAATCCTAACCCTATCCCTCAACTTAAACCTAACCGTCACCCTCACCATAACCCTTATTCTAACCCTCACCCTAACCCTAAACTTAACCCGAACCCTAACTCTCACCCTAACCCTAACATTAACCCTCACCCTAACCCTAACCTTCAACCTTAACGTAACCATCACCCTCAGCCAAACCCTCACGTTTACCCTTAACGTCACCCCTACCCTTACTCTCACCCTAAAACAAACACTCACTCTAACCCTCACCTTAAAACTAACCCTACACCTAAACCTCACCCTCACCCTAACCATAACTCTAACACGAACCCTAACACTAAACCTCAACCTAAACCTAACCCTAACCCTCAAACTAACCCTAACCCTCACCCTCACCCAAACCCTCAACCTAAACCTAAGGCTAACAATAACGCTAAGCTTAACCCTCACGCTCACCCTAACCCTAACCCTAATCCTAATCCTAACCCTAACTCGAACCCTCACCCTCACCCTCAGCCTCACCCTAACCCTAATTCTAACCCTAAACCTCATCTTTACCCTAACCCTAATCCTAACCCTCACCCTCACCGTAACCAAAACCCTAAACCTAAACCTAACCCTAACCTTCCCCCTAACTCTCAACCTAACCCTAACACTAATCCTAACCCTAAACCTCACTGTAACCCCAAATCTAACACTAACCCTCATCCTAACCCTCACCCTAATCCTAACTCCACCATAAACCTCTCCCTCACCCTAACAAAAACTCTAACCCTAACTCTAACACTAAACCTCACCCTAACACTAACCGTCACCCTAACCCTCATCATCAGTCTAAACCTCATCATCATCACACTAACCCTAACCCTAATCCTCAATCTAACCCTCACCCAAACCCTAACCCTAACCCTTACCCTAACCCTAAACCTAACCCTAACGCTCACCCTTAACTTAACCCTCATCCTCAGCCTAAATCTCACCATTACCCTTACCATCATTCTCACCCTAAACCTCCCCCAAGCCTAAACCTCATTCTAACTCTAACCGTAAACGTAAACCTAACCATCACCCTAACCCTAACCCTGTCCCTCAACCTCACACTCAGCCTAACCCTAAGACTAAGCCTTACACTTACCCTAAACTTCACCCTCACCCTAGCACTCACCCTCACCCTAACCCCAACCCTAACCCTCATCCTAACCCTAACCCTAACCCTCACCCACACCCTCACACTAACCCTAATACTAACCCTAACCATCAACCTAACCCTAAACCTCACCCTCACTGTAATCCTTACCCTAATGCTCATCCTAAACCTAAACGTAACCTGAACCCTAACTCTCAACCTAAACCTAACCCTAACCCTCACCCTAACACTAACCCTAAAACTCACCCTCAACCTAGACCTCAACCTAACCCTAATCCTAACCTTAACTCTCATCCTAACCCTCACCCTAACCCTAACCCTAGCCCTCACCCTAACCCTAACCCTCACCCTCAACCTCACCTTCAGCCTAACCCTAAGCCTAACCCTAAACCTAACCCTAACACACACACTCACCCTTATCCTAACCCTCATCGTAACCTTAACCCTAACCCTAACCCTCACCCTAACTCTCACCCTAACCCAAACGTTAACACTAACCCTAACCCAAACCCTCAACCTAACCCTCACCCTAACCCTAAATCTAACCCTAAAACTCACCCTCAGACTAAACCTCACCCTAACCTTAACCATAACCATCACCCTCACCCTCAGCCTACACCTAAGCCTAACCCTAGACCTAAGCCTAAAAAACACACTGACCCTCACCCTAACCCTAACCCTAATCATATCCCTAACCCTAACACTAACCCTTACCCTCCCCCTAACTCTCACCCTCACCCTAACCCTAACTGTCAACCTAACCCTAACTCTAGCCCTAAACCTCACCCTCACCCTCACCGTAACCGTAACTCTAAACCTAAACCTAACAATAACCCAAACCCTAACGCAACCCTTAACCTAACCATAACCGTCACCCTAACACATAACCTCTCCCGAACATTTACCCTCACCCTCACAACTAACCCTGACCCTACCACTAACCCTCACACTAACCCTAACCATCACCCTAACCCTAAACCTCACCCTAAAGCTAAACCTAACCTTCACCCTTACCCTAGCACTCACTATAACCCTAACCCTCAACCTATCCCTAAACCTCACATTAACCCTTACACCAAGCCTCAATCTAACCCTCACCCACACCCTTTCCCTAACCCTAACCCTCACCCTAACCCTAACAATCACCGCACCGTAACCCTCACCTTCAGCCTAACCCTCACGTATACCCTTACCATCACTCCCACCCTAATACTTACCCTTACCCTAACACTCATCTTAACCCTCAACCTAACTCTAACTCCACCCTAAACCTCAACCTCACCCTAACCCTAACCCTCCCCGTAACTGTAACCCTAAACTTAACCCTAACAATAATCCTAAAACTAACCCTAACCCCTCAACCTAACCATAAACCTCACGGTAACCCTAACCCTCACCCTAACCCTCATCCTCACTCTTAACCTCACACTAACCCTAACCCTAATCCTCAATCTAACCCTCACCCTAACCCTAACCCTAGCACTTACTCGAACCCTAAATCTAACCCTAACGCTCACCCTTATCTTAACCCTCACCCTCAGCCTAAACCTCGACATTACTCTTACCATCATCCTCACCCTAAACCTTCCCCTAACCCTGAACCTCATTCTAACTCTAACACTAACCGTAAACCTAAGTATCACCCTAAACCTAACCCTAACCCTCAACCTCACACTCAGCCTAACACTAAGACTAAGCCTTACACTTACCCTAACCCTCAACCTCACCCTAGCCCTCACCCTAACCCTAATCGTAACCCTAACCCTCATCTTGACCCTCACCCTAATCCTAACCCTAACCCTCACCCTAACCCTAAACCTCACCCTCACTGTAACCCTCACCCTAACGCTCACCCTAAACCTAAACTTAACCAGAACCCTAACGCTCACCCTAAACAAAACCCTAACCCTGAAACCAAACGTAAACCTAAACCTTACCCTCACCCTAGCCCTCACCCTAACCCTAATCCTAACCTTAAACCTCATCCTAACCCTCCCCCTAACCCTAACCCTAAACCTCACCCTAACCCTAACCCTCACCCTCAACCTCACCCTCATCCTCACCCTCACTGTAACCCTAATCTTAAACCGAAGCCTAACAATAACTCTAAACCTAATCCTAACCCTCACCTTAACCATAACCCTCACCCTACCCCAAACCCTCACCATAACCCTTACTCTCACCCTAAAACTAACCATAACACTAACACTAACCCTCACCCTAACACTAACCCTAAATGTAACACTAAACCTCACCCTCAACCTAACACTAACCCTATCCCTAACTGTAAACCCCACCCTAGCCCTAATCCTAACCCTTACCTGCACCCTCACCCTCACCGTAACTCTAAAACTAAACCTAACAATAACACTAATCCTAACCAGAACCATCACCCTAACTCTAACCTTCACCCTCATGCTCGGCCTAAGCCTAAGCCTAAACCTAACCCTAACCCTCACCCTAAACTTAACCCTATCACAAACCCTAACGCTAACCCTAAATCTCACTGTCACCCTAACCCTAATTATATCCTTAACCCTAAACCTAAACCTCATCCTAACCCTAAACGTAACCCCCACCCTTACCGAAACCGGAACACTAACCCTAACACTAACAATAACCTTAACCATAACCCTAAGACTCACCCTAACCATAACCCTCACCCTAACCCTAACCCTCACCCTAACACTTAGCCTAACCCTAACAATAACCCTAACCCTAACACTAAACCTCACACTAACCCTAACCATCACCCTAACCCTAAATGTCACGCTAACCCTATACCTAAACCTCACCCAACCCTAGCCCTCACCCTAAACCTAACCCTCATCCTCACCCTAAACCTCACCCTCACCCTCACCCTAACCATAACTCTAACCCTCACCCTAACCCTCACCCTAACCCTAACCCTAAACCTAACACTAAACCTAACCCTAACCCTCACCCTCAGCCTCACCCTAAACCTAACTCTAACCCTAAATTTCACCCTCACCCTAATCCTAAACCTATCCATAAACCTCACCCTAACATTAACCCTATACCTCACCCTCACCCTAGCGCTTGCCCTAACACTAATCCTAACCCTAACCCTCATCCTAACCCTCCCCCTAACCCTAACCCTAACCCTAACCATCACCCTCACCCTCAGCCTAAATCTAAGCCTAAGCCTAGACCTAACACTAACAAACACACTCACCCTCACCCTAATGCCAAAACTAATCCTATCCCTAACCCTAACCCCTTAACGCTCACCCTAACCCTAACTCTAACCGTCACCCTAACCCTAACTCTAACCCTAAAACTCACCCTCACCCTAACCCTAACTCTACCCCTAAGCCAAACCCTAAACCTCAACCTAACCCTAACCTTAACCCTCACCTTCACCCTCACTGTAACCGAAAACCTAAACCTAAACCTAACAATAACCCTAACCCTAACCCTAAGCCTCACCCGAACCATAACCGTCACCATAACCCAGAAACTCACCTAACACTTACCCTCACCCTAACACTAACACTAACCCTCACACTGACCCTAACCCAAACCCTAACCCTAAACTTCAACCAAACCCTCACCCTCAACCTAAACCTAACACTACCCCTAACCCTAATCCTCACCTTAACCCTCCCCCTAACCCTATATCTAAATCTCACCCTCACCCTCACCCTAACACTAACACTAACCCTAACCCTCATCCTAAATCTAAGCCTAACCCTAACCCTAATCGTAATCCTCACCGTCACCCTCACCCTAACCCTAATCCTGAACCTAACCCTAACTCTAAACCTAACCCTCACCCTAACCCTCAGCCTAACCCTCACCATTAAACTTATCCTAACCCTAAACCTCAACCTAACTCTATACCTAACCCTAACCCTCACCGGAACCCTCACTCTCACCCTCACCCTCATGCTCGGCCTAAGGCTAAGCCTAACCCTAACCCTAACCCTCACCCTAACCCTAACTCTAACCCTAACCCTAAACCTAAACCTCATCCTAACCATAACCCTATACCTCACGCTCACACTCACAGTAACCATAACCCTATCCCTAAACCTAACAATAAACCTAACCCTAACCCTAACCCTCACCCTAACCATAACCCTCACCCTAACCTTAACTCTCACCCTAACACTTACCCTCACCCTAAAACTAACACTAGGAACCCTCACACTCACCCTAGCTTTCACCCTAACCCTAAAACTCATCCTCACCCTAAACCTCACACTAACCCTAACACGAATCCTCAATCTAACCCTAACCCTCACCCTAACGCTAACAATAACCCTCACCGTAACCCTAACCTTCACCCTTACCGGAAACATCACCCTCAACCTAACCCTGACCTTTAACCTTACCGTCACCCCCATGCAAACCTGCACCCTAACCCTCACCTTCATCCTAACCCTAACTGTCCCCTGAACCTCACCCTCACCATAACCCTAAGTCTAACCCTAACCCTAACACTAAACCTCACCCTAACCCTCACCTTAACCCTAAAACTCATCCTAACCCTCATCCTAACTGTAAACCTAACCATCAACCTAACCCTAACCCTCACCCTCAACCTCACGCTCAGCCTAATCCTAAGCCTAAACCTAACCCTTACCTTAACCCACACCCTCACCCTAGACCTCACCCTAAATCTAATCCTAATCCTAACCGTCTCCCTAACCCTAAACCTCAACCTAATCCTCACCCCCACCGTCACCCTCAGCCTAAACCTAAGCCTAAGCCTAAGCCTAACCCTAAACCTCAAACTCACCCTGACCCTCACCCTAATCCTAACCCTAACCCTAAACCTAACCCTAATGCTAATACTCACCCTCAAGCTAACCCTAATCCTAAACCTAACCCTCACCCTAACCGTAATCCTCACCCTCATTGTAACCCTAACCCTCAACCTAATCGTCACCCTAACCCTAAACCTAACCCTAAACCTCAATCTAACACTAAAACTAATCCTCAGCCTCAGCCTAGCCCTCACACTAACCCTAATACTAACCCTAATCTCATCCTTACCCTCACCCTAACCCTAACCTTAACCCTCACCCTAACCCTAACTCTAGCCCTAACTCTCAACCTAACCCTAACCGTCACGATCACCGGAAACCTAACCCTAACTCTCACCCTAACCCTAACCCTCACACTTACACTAAACCTAACCCTCACCCCCACCCTCACTCTCAGTCTAACCCTAAGCCTAACCCTAACCCTAACCATATCACTCACACTCACCCTAACCCGTACCCTAAACCTAATCCTAACCCTAAATCTAACCCTCACACTCAACCTACCCCTCACCCTAACCCTAAATCTAACACTAACACTAAACATAACCCTCAAACTCAGCCTCACACTAACCCTAAATTTAAGCCTAAAGCTCACCCTCACCCTAACCTTAACACTAACCCTAACCCTAAACCTCACCCTAATCCTAACCCTAAACATCACCCTCACCCTAGCCCTCACCCTAACCCTAATCCTAACATTAACCCTCATCCTAACCCTCAACCTAACATTAAACCTAACCTTAACCCTAACCCTAATACGAACCCTAACCCTCAACCTAACCCTATCCCTCACCCTCACCTTACCCCTTACCCTAACCCTCAACCTAATCCTAAACGTAACCCGAACCCTAATTCTCACCCTTACCCTAACCCTAACCCTCACTCCAAGCCTAACCCTAAACATCACCCTCACCCTAGCCCTCACCCAACCCTAATCCTAACCCTAACCCTCTTCCTAAACCTCCCACTAACCCTTACCCTAAACCTCATCCTAACCCTCAAACTCACGCTCAACCTAACCCTAAGCCTAACCCTAAACCTAACCCTAACACACACACTCACTCTCACCCTAACCCTAATCCTAACCCTAACCCTCATCCTAACCCTCCCCATAACACTAACCATCATCCTAATCCTAACCCACACCCTCACCCTCAGCCTAATCTTAAGCCTAACCCTAACCCTTACCCTCACACTCACCCTAAACCTAACCCTATACCTCACCCTAACCCTAACCCTAACCCTCAACCTCAGCCTAAACCTAAGCCTATCGCTAACCCTAAACCTAACTCTCACACTCACCCTAACGCTAACACTAATCCTACTCCTAACCCTAACCCTAACCCTCACCCTCAACCTAACCCTGACCTTAAGCCTAACCCTAACATTAATCCTAAACCTAACCCTGACCCTCAGCCTCACCCTAACCCTAACTTTAACACTAAACCTCACCATAACACTAACCCTAAATCTAACCCTAACCCTCACACTCAACCTAACCCTAACCCTAATCGTAACCGTAAACCCCACCCTAACCCTAACTCTAACCCTCACCTGCACCATCACCCTCACCGTAACTCTAACCATAACCCTAACAATAACACTAATCCTAACCAGAACCATCACCCTAACTCTAACCCTCACCCTCATGCTCGGCCTAAGCCTAAGCCAAAGCCTAATCCTAACCCTCACCCTCACCCTCACCGTAACCCTAACCCTAATCCTAACAATAACCTTAACCATAACCCTAACCCTCACCATAAACATAAACCTCACCCTAACCCTAACCATCACCCTAACACTTACCCTAACCCTAACAATAATCCTAACCCTAAACCTCAACCTCAGCCTCACCCTAACCCTAACGCTGAACCTAAACCTCACCATCACCCTAACCCTAACCCTAACCCTAATAATAAACCTCACCCTAACCCTAAACCTAAACCTCACCCTCACCCGAGACCTTACCCTAACCCTAATCCTAACCGTAATCCTCTTACTAACCCTCCCCCTAACCCTAACCCTAACCCTCTCCTTAACCCTGAACCTCTCCCTCACCCTCAGTCTAAACCTAAGCCTAACCCTACACCTAAAACTAACACACACACTCACCCTCAACCTAATCCTAATCCTATCCCTAAACCTAACCTTAACCCTCCCCCTAACTGTCACCCTAACCCAAACCCTAACCCTAAGCCTAACTATAACCCTAAACCTCACCCTCACCCAAACCCTAACTATAACCCTAACCCCAACCTAAACCTAACTCTAACCCTAACCCTCACCCTCACCGTAACCTTAACCCTAAACCTAACCCTAACCATAATACTAACTCTATTCCTAACCCTCACACTTACCATAACACTCACCCTAACCCATATCCTAAACCTAACACTTACCCTCATCCTAACACTGACCCTAACCCTAAAACTATCCCTCACACTAACCCTAACCCTAACCCTAACTCTAAACCTCAACCTAACCCTCACCCTCAACTTAACCCTAACACTAACCCTAATCCTAACACGTACCCTAACCCTCCCCCTAACTGTATAGCTAAACCTCACCCTCACCCTAAGCATAAGCCTCAACTTTACCCTTAGCATAATCCTCACCCTAATCTCACCCTAGCCCTAAACCTCATTCTAACCCTCACCCTAACCATAAAACTAACCCTCACCCTAACCCTCACACTCACCCTCAACCTAACCCTAATACTAAAGGTAACCATATCCCTCAACCTCAACCTAACCTTCAACCTCACACTAACCCAAACACTAACCTTAACCCTAAACCTCACACTAACCCTCCCCCTAACCCTAACTCTAACCCTAAACCTCACCATCACCCTAACACTAACCCTAACCATAAACCTCACAATAACCCTAACCCTAAACCTCACCCTCAACCTCACCGTAGCTCTAACCCTAACCATAACAATAACACTATCCCTAACCCTAACCCTAAGAATAACGCTCACCCTCAGACTCAACCTCACTGTAAACTTAAACCTAAAAATATCCCTGAAGATAAACCTAACCCTAAGCCTAACCCTAAACCTAACCCTAAACCTAACCTTAACCCTCACCGTAACCCAAACCCTAACACAAACCCTAAACATAAACCTAACCCTAATCCTCAGCCTCATCCTCACCCTAACCCAAACCCTAACCCTAACCCTCACCCTAACTCTAAGCCTAACCCTAACCCTAACACTAACTCTCACACTCACCCTCATTCTAACCCTAATCCTAAGCCTAAACCTATCCCTATCCCTAGGCCTAAACCTAACCCTCACCCTAGCCCTCACCCTTACCCTAATCCTAACCCTAAACATCAACCAAACCCTCGCCCTAACACTAACACTAACACTCAACCTAACCCGAAGCCTTACCCTAACACTAACCCCAACTCTAACCCTAAATCTCACCCTCATCCTAAACCTAACTCTAAACCTAACCCTAAACCTAAACGTCATTCTAAACCTAACCCTAACCCTCACCCTCAGTGTAACTGTAACCTAACCCTAACCCTAACTCTAACAATAACCCTACCCTAACCCTAACCCTAACCCTCACCCTGACCCTAAACTTAACCGAACCCTAACTCTCACCCTAACCCTAACCTAACCCTCCCACTTACCCTAACCCAAACCCTCACACTCACCCTCAGCCTAACTTAAGCCTAACCCTAACTCCAACCCTAACCCTCGCACTCACCCTAACCCTTACCCTAATCCTAATCCAAACCCTAAGCCTAACCTTCATCCTCAACCTAACCCTCACCCTAACCCTAACTCTAACACTTGCCCTAACCATAACCCTCAACCTCAGTCTCAACCTAACCCTCAATCTAACCCTAAACCTCAACCTCACCATAACCCTAACCCTAACACTAAACCTAAACCTCACCCTAATCCTAATCCTAAACCTCACCCTCAGCCTAGCCCTCACCCTAACCCTAACCCTAATCCCAACCCTAACACTCATCCTATCCCTCACCCTAACACTAACCCTAACCCTCACCCTCACCTTCACCCTAATCCTAACCCTAAACCTCAACCTAACAATAACTCTCACCCTCACCGTAACCCTTACCCTAACCCTCACCCTAACCCTAAACTTAACCGAACCCTAACTCTCACCCTAACCCTAACCCTAACCCTCACCCTTACACTAAACATCACCCTTAGCCTAACCCTCACATTTACCCTTACCATCACCCCCACCCTAACACTCACCCTAACCCTAACACTCTAACCCTCAACCTAACCCTAACTCTAACCCTAAACCTCACCCTCACCCTAACCCTAACTCTAACACTAACCCTAATCGTGACTTTAACACTTAACCTCACCCTCACCCTCAGCTAAAACCTAAGGCTAACCCTAAACTTCACACTCACCCTAACCCTAACCCTAATCCTAATCCTAACCCAAACCGTAACCCTCACCCTCTCCCTCAGCTTCAACCTAACCCTAATTCTAACCCTAAACCTCAACCTCACCCTTACCCAAAGGCTAACCCTAACCCTAACCCTAACCCTCCCCCTAACTTTCAACCTAACCCTAACCCTAACACTAACCCTAACCCTCAAACTCAACCTAACCCTCACCCTAAACCTAACTCTAACCCTAAATTTCACACTCACCGTAACCCTCACTCTAACCCTAACCCAAAGTCTAAACCTCACCCTAACACTAACCCTAAACCTCAACCTCAAACTAGCCCTCACCCAAACCCTAATCCTACCCCTTACCCTCATCCTAACCCTCACCCTAACACTAACCCTAAACTTCACCCTCACCCTAACCCTAATCCTAACACTAACCCTCCACCTAACCCTAACCCTCACCCTCACCATAACCCTTACCTATCTTTCGACCTAACCCTAAACTTAACCCGAACCCTAAATCTCACCCCAACCGTAACCCGAACCCTCACCCTAACCCTAACCCTCACCCTTACCGTAACCCTCACCCTCACCCTCACCCTCACCTTTAACCTTACCGACACCTTCACCATAAACCTAACCCTAACCCTAAACGTCAACCTAACCCTAACCCTCAACCTCACAATCAAAATCACCATAATTCTACCCCTAACCCTAACAACAATAACACATACCCTAAACCTAACCCTAACCGTAACCATAACCATAACACTCACCCTCACCCTCACCCTCAGCCTAAACCTAAGCCTAACCCTAACCCTAACCCTCACCATAATCCTACGCTAACCCTAAACCTATCCCTAACCCTAACCCTAAACCTAACCCTAATCCTCAGCCTCACCCTCACCCTAACCCAAACCCTAACCCTAACACTCAGCCTTAACCTAAGCCTAAACTTAACCCTAAACCTCACAGTCACACTCAGCCTAACCCTAATCCTAAACCTAACCCTATCCCTAACCCTAACCTTCACCCTAACATTCACCCTAACATTTACCCTCAACCTAACCATAACCCTCACCCTAACCATAACCCTCACCGTAACCCTAACCCTCACCCTACCAGTTACCGTCACCCTAACACTAACCATAACCCTAACACTAACCCTAACCCTCACCCTCACCCTAGCCCTCACCCTAACCCTAATTCTAACCCTCCCCCTCCCCCTAAACCTGACCCTCATCCTCACCCTAAACCTCACACTAACCCTAACACTAATCCTCAATCTAACCCTCATCCTATCCCTAACCCTAACCCTTACACTAACCCTAAACCTAACCCTAACCCTCACCCTTATCTTAACCCTCACCCTCACCATAAACCTCACATTAACCCTTACCATTATCCTCACCCTAACCTCACCCTAACCCTAAACCTCATCCCAAACCTCACCCTAACCATAAACCTAACCATCACGCTAACCCTAACCCTCACCCTCAACCTCACCCTCAGCCTAACCCTAAGCCTAAGCTGAAACCTAACCCTAACCCTCACACTCATCCTCACCCTCACCCTAACCCTAACACTAAACATAACCCTAACTCTAAACCTCAACCTAACCCTCACCCTAACCTAAACCCTAACCCTAACCCTAACCCTAACCCTCGACCTAACACTCCCCCTAACCCTAAATCTAACTGTAAACCTCACCCTCACGGTAACCCTAATCCTAAACTTGACCCTAAACTTCACCCTAACCCTCACCCTAACCAACACCCTCATCCTCACCCTCAACCTCACCCTCACTGTTACTCTAAACATAACCCTAAAAATAACAGTAATCCTAAACCTAAACCTAACTCTAAACCTAACCCTAACCTTAATCCTATCACTCACCATCAACCTAACCCTAATACTAACCCTAAACCTCACCCTAACCCTAACACTCACATCACCGTAACCCTAACTCTCATCCTAACCCTCACCCTCAACCTAACCCTAAACCTAAACCACATCCTAACACTAACCCGAACCCGAACACTCACCCTAGCCCTCACCCTAACCCTAATCCTAACCCTAATCCTCACCTAACCCTCACACTAAGCCTAACCTTAACCCTCACCTTAACCCTAATTTTAACCCTAATCCTCACCCTAACCCTCAACTTAACCCGAACCCTAAGTCTCAACCTAACACTAAACCTGACCCTCAACCTAACCCTAACCCTCACCCTCACCCTCAACCTCAGTCTAAACCTAGACTAACCCTAATCCTAAACCTAACCCTCACACTCTCCCTAACCCTTACCCTAATCCTAATCCTAACCATAAGCCTAACCCTCACCCTAACCCTAAACCTCACCCTAAAATTAACCCTAAACCTCACCCTAACCATAAACCTAAACTACACCCTCAGCCTAACCCTAAGCCGAACCCTAAACCTAACCCTAACACACACACGAACCCTCACCCTAACCCTAATCCTAAATCTAACCCCAACCCTAAACCCAACCCTCCCCCTAACTCTCACTGTAAACCTAACCCTCACACTAAACCTAACCCTCAACCTAAACATGACCCTAACCCTAACCCTAACCCTAAACCTCCCGCTCACCCTAATCCTAACTCTAACCCTAACCCAAACCCTAAACCTCACCATGACCCTAACCCTAATCCTAAACCTCACCCTAACCCTAAACCTAACCCTCACCCTCAGCCTAAACCTAACCCTCACCATAACCCTAACCCTAACCCTAATCCTAACACTAACCCTAAACCTAAAACTAACCCTAATCTTAACCCTAAATGTAACCCTAATCCTCAGCCTCGCCTTTCACCCTAACCCACACCCTAACCCTAACCCTCATCCTAACTCTAAGCCTAATACTAACCCTAACCATAACTCTTACACTCACACTCACCCTAACCCTATTCCTAAACCTAAACCTATCCCTATCCCTAGCCCTCACCCTAAACCTCACCCTTACAATAATCCTAATACTAAACCTCATCCTGAATCTCACCCCAACCCTAACTCTAAACCTCACCATAACCTGAAGCCTAACCCTCACCCTCATGCTCAGCCTAAGCCTAAGCCTAAGCCTAACCCTAACATTAACCCTCACCCTAAACCTAACCCTAACACTAACCCTAACTCTAACCCTAAATCTCACCCTCATCCGAAACCTAACTCTAAATCTAACCCTAAACCTAAACCTCATCCTAACCCTAACCCTAACCCTCATTCGTACTATACCTGTAACCCTAACCCTAACCCTAACAACACGCTAACCCTAACCCTCACTCTAACCCTAAACTTAACCGAACCCTAACTCTTACCCTAACCATAACCCTAACTTTCACCATTACCCTAACCCTCACCCTCACCCTCACCCTCAGCCTAAACCTAAGCCTAACCCTAACCCTAACCCTAACCCTCACAGTCACCCTAACACTTACCATAATCCTAATCCTAACCCTAAGCATAACCCTCACCCTTAACCTATCCCTAATTCTCACTGTAACCCTAAACCTAACCCTAACCCTAACCCAAAACCTAACCCTAATCCTCAGCCACACCGTCAACCTAACCCAAACCCTAACTCTAACCCTCACCCTAACCCTAAGACTAACCCTAACCCTAATGCTCACACTTACCCTCACCCTAAACCTAAACCTAAAACTAACCCTAACCCTAACCCTAACCCTCACCCTAAGCCTCACCCTAATCCTCACCCCAAACCTAATCCTAAACCTAAAACTCATCCTAACCCTAACCCTAAACCTCACCCAAACCCTAAACTTAACCGAACCCTAAGTCTCACCCTAACCCTAAAATTAACCCTCAACCTTACCCTAACCCTCACCCTCACTCTCAACCTCAGCCTAAATCTAAGCCTAAACCTACCCCTACCCCTAACCCTCACACTCACCCTAACCCTTACCGTAATCCTAATCCTAACCCTAAGCCTAACCCTGACCCTCTAACTAACCCTCACCCTAACCCTAACTCTAACACTAACCCAAACACTAAACCTCAAACTCAGTCTCAACCTAACCCTAAATCTAACCCTAAAACTCACCCTCATCCTAACCCTAACCCTAACCCTAAACCTCACCCTAACCCTAAACCTAAATCTCACCCTCACCCTAGCCCTCACCCTAACCTTAATACTAATCCTAACCCTCATTCTAACCCTCACCCCAACACTAACCCCAACCCTCACCCTTACCCTTACCCTAATCCGAACCCTACACCTCAACCTAACCCTAACTCTCACCCTCACCCTAACCCTTACTCTAACCCTCACCCTAACCCAAACTTAACCCGAACCCTAAATCTCACCCTAACCTTAACCCTAACCCTAACCCTCACACTTAGCTTAACCCTCACGTTTACCCTTACCGTCACCCCCATCCTAAACCTCACCCTAAGCCTAACACTCAACCTAACACTCACCCTAACTTTAACTCTACCCCTAAACCTAACCCTCACCCTAACCCTAACTCTAACACTAACCCTAACACTAAACCACACCCTAACCCTAACCCTAACCCTCAAACTAAACCTAACACTCACCCTCACCCTCACTCTCAGCCTATACCTAAGGCTAACTCTAACCCTCACACTCCCCCTATCCCTAACCCTAATCCTAATCTTAACCCTAACCCTAACACACACCCTCAACTTAACCCTCAGCCTAACCATAACTCTAACACTAACACTAAGCCAAACCCTCACCCTAACACTCACCCTAACCCTACCTCTAACCCTAAACCTCAAACTCACACTGACCCTAACCCTAACCCTAAACCTCAACTTCAACCTTGCCCTCACCCTAACCCTAACCCTAAACCTAACCTTCATCCTAACCCTCACCCTAACCCTAACCCTACCCCTCAACCTAACACTCAGCCTAACCCTAAGCCTAACCCTAAACCTAACCCTAATCCACACACTCACCCTCACCCTAACCCTAATCCTAACCATAACCCTAACACTTAACCTCACCCTAACCCTAAACCTAAAACTTACCCTAACCCTAACCCTCAACCTAACCCTCACCTGAACCCTAACTCTAACCCTAAACCTCACACTCACCCTAAACCTAAATCTAACCCTAACCCTAACCGTAAACCTCCCTTAAATCTAACCCTCATCTTCACCCTCATCGTACCCCTAACCCTAAACCTAACAATAACCATAAAACTAACCCTAAACCTCACCCTAACCATAACCCTCACCCTAACACTAACCCTCACGCTAAAAATTACCCTAACCTTCAGCCTCATCCTATCCCCCACCCTAAACTTAATTCTAACCCTAACACTCACCCTAAACCTAACCCTCATCTTCACACTAAAACCTCACACTAACCCTAACCCAAATGCTCAATCTATCCCTCACCCTCACCCTAACACTAACCCTGATCCATACACTCACCCTAACCCTAACCCTATCCATCACCCTAACCCTAACCCTCACCCTCACACTCACCCTCAACCTAAACTTAAGCCTAAGCCGAACCCTAACCCTAACCCTAACCCTAACCCTCACAGTAACCCTATCCCTAACCCTAACCCTAACACTAACCCTAAACCTAAACCTAACCCTTAACTTAACCCTACTCCTCAGCCTCACGCTCAACCTAACCCAAACCCTAACCCTAAACCTCACCCTAAATCTAAGCCAAAACCTAACCCTAACCCTAACCCTCATAGTCACCCTAACACTTACACTAATCCTAATCCAAAACCCTAAGCATAATCCTCACCCTTAACCTAACCCTAATCCTCACTGTAACCCTAAACCTAACCCTAACTCTAACCCAAAACCTAACCCTAATCCTCAGCCGCACCCTCACCCTAACCCAAACCCTAAAACTAACCCTCAGCCAAAACCTAAGCCTGACCCTAACCCTAACCCTAACGCTCACACTCACCCTCACCCTAAACCTAATCCTAAACCTAACCCTATCGCTAACCCTAACCCTCACCCTAAGCCTCACCCTAGCCCTCACCCCAACCCAAATCCTAAACCTAAACCTCATCCTAAACCTAACCCTAACCCTCACCCTAAAATTAAACTTACCTGAACCCTAACTCTCACCCTAACCCTAACCCTCACCCTCACCCTCACCCTCAGCCTAAATCTAAGCCTAAACCTAACCCTAACCCTAACCCTCACTCTCACCCTAACACTTACCATAATCCTAATCCTAACCCTAAGCCTAACCCTCACCCTCTACCTAACCCTCACCCTAACCCTAACTCTAATACTAACCCAAACCCTAACCCTCAACCTCAGTCTCAACTTAATGCTAAATCTAACCCTAAAACTCACCCTCATCCTAACCCTAAACCTAACCCTAACCCTAAACCTCAACCTAACCCTAAACCTAAACCTCACCCTCACACTAGCCCTCACCCTTACCCTAATACTAATCCTAATCCTCATTCTCACCCTCACCTAACACTAACCCCAACCCTCACCCTTACCCTAACCCTAATCTTAACCCAAAACCTCAACCTAAACCTAACTCTCACCCTCACCCTAACCCTTACCCTAACCCTCACCCTAACCCTAAACTTAACTCGAACCCTAAATCTCACCCTAACCCTAACCCTAACCCTCACCCTTAGCTTAACCCTCAAGTTTACCCTTACCATCACCCCCACCCTAAACCTCCCCCTAACCCTAACAATCAACCTAAGACTCAGCCTAACCCTAACTTTACCCCTAAACATCACCCTCACCCTAACCCTAACTCTAACACTAACCCTAACATTAAACCACATCCTAACCCTAACCTACCCGCAAACTAACCCTAACACTCACCCTCACCCTCACACTCAGCCTAAACCTAAGGCTATCTCTAACCCTCACACTCCCCGACTCCCTAAACCTAATCCTAATCCTAACCCTAACCCTAACACACAACCTCACGCTAACCCTCAACCTAACACTAACTCTAACACTAACACTAAGCCAAACCCTCACCCTAACACTCACCCTAACCCTATCTCTAACCCTAAACCTCAAACTCACATTGACCCTAACTCTAACCCTTGCCCTCACCCTAACCCTAACCCTAAAACTCACCTTCACCCTAGCCCTCACCCTAACCCTAATCCTAAACCTAACCTTCTTCCTAACCCTCACACTAACCCTAACACTAACCCTCACCCGAACCCTAACATTCCCCCTCAACCTAACCCTCAGCCTAACCCTAAGCCTAACCCTAAACATAACCCTAACCCACACACTCACCCTCACCCTAACCCTAATCCTAACCATATCCCTAACACTTAACCTCACCCTAACCCTAAACCTAAAACTAACCCTAAACCTAACCCTCATCCTAACCCTCACCTGAACCCTAACTCTAACCCTACACCTCACACTCACCCTAACCCTAAATCTAACCTTAAACTTAACCCTAAACCTCCCCTAAATCTAACCCTCAAACTCACCATCACCGTACCCCTAACCCTAAAACTCACAATAACCCTAAAACTAACCCTAAACCTCACTCTAACCATAACTCCCAACCTAACACTAACCCTCACGCTAACACTTACCCTCATACTAACACTAACCCTAACTCTAACACTAACCCTCACAGTAACCCTAACTCTCACCCTAACCCTAAACCTCACCTTAACCAAAACCCTAACCCTCAGCCTCACCCTAGCCCCACCCCAATCTTAATTCTAACCGTAACCCACACCATAACCGTAACACTCATCCTCACCCTAAACCTCACACTAACCCTAACCCTAATCCTCAATCTATCCCTCACGCTCACCCTAACACTCACCCTAACCCTAACCCTCATCCAAACACTCACCCTAACCCTAACCCTATCCATCTCCCTAACCCTAAACCTCACCCTCACCCTCACCCTCACCCTCAGCCTAAACCTAAGCCTAAGCCTAACCCTAACCCTAACACTCACCCTCACCCTAGCCATCACCCTAAACCTAATCCTAACCCTAACCATCATTATAACCCTCACCCTAACCCTAATCCTAACCATCACCCAAAACCTATTCCTAACCCCTAAGATCACCCTCAGCCCAACCCTAAGCCTAAGCCTATCCCTAGCCATAACCCTCACCCTCAGCCTCACCCTCACTGCAAACATCCCAAAACATAACACTAAAAATAACCCTAATTTAAACCCTAACCCTAACCCTAATCCTCACCCCACCCTCAACCTCAGGCAAACCCTAACCCTATCCCTAACCCTCTCAATGAAAGCCTAACCCTAACCCTAACCCTAAACCTAAACCTAAACCTCACCCTAACCTTAAACCTAATCCTAATGCTCATCCTCACCCTCACCCTAAACCAAAACCTAAACTTAACCCTCACCCTAAACCTAAGCCTAAACCTAACCCTAACCTTAACCCTCAACCTCACCCTCACCCTAAACTTAATCCTAACACTAACCCTATCCCTAACCCTAACGCTCACCCTAACCCTCACCCTAGCCCTAAGCCTAACCTTAATGCTAACCCTAAACCTCACCCTAACCCTCACCCTAACCCTAACCCTAACCCTCACCCTAACCCTAACCTTAACCCTCAACGTCATTCTCAGCCTAAGCCTAAGCCGAAGCCTAACCCAAACCCTAAACCTCACCGTAACCCTAATTGTAACACTAAGGCTAACTCTAAACCTAAACCTCACTCTCACCCTAACCCTAACTCTAACCCAAACATTAAACCTAAACCTCATCCTAACCCAAAACATAACCCTCACTCTCACCCTCACCATAATTGTAACTCTAACCCTAACCCTAAAAATAACCCCAACCCTAACCCTCACCCGAACCATAACCCTCACCCTAACCCAAACCCTCACCCTAACAAATACCCTCAACCTAACACTAACAGTAACCCTAACACTAACCCTCACACTAACCCTAATCCTAACCCGACACCTCAACCTAACCCTCACACTCACACTAACCCTAACACTAACCCTAAACTTAACCCTCACCCTAACCATCCCCCTAAAACTATATCTAACCCTAAACCTCACCCTCAACTTAACACTAAAACTAAACCTAACACTAAACCCCACCATAACCCTAACCGAAACCCTCACCAATACTCTCACCCTCACCATAACTCTAACCATAACCTTAACAATAACACTAACCCTAACCCTAAACATAACCCTAACCCTAAGTCCAACCCTAATCCTAACACTCACCCTCACCCTAACCCTAATCCTAACCCTAAACCTCACCCTAACCCTAACCCTCACCCTCACCCAAACCCTAGCACTCACCCTAAACCTAACCCTAAGCCTAATCCTCATCCTAACCCTCACCCTAACCCTAACCCTAACCCGCACCCACAGCCTCCCCCTCCTCCTCACCATAACTCTAACCCTAACCCTAACAATAACACTAACCCAAACCCGAATCATCAACCTAGCATTAATTCTCACCCCCACCCTCACCCTCAGCGTAACCCTAAGCCTAAGCCTAACCCTCACACTAACCCTCATACTCACCCTCACCCTAACCCTAATCCTAAACCTAACCCTATCCCTAAAGCTCAACCTAACCCTCAACCTCTCCCTAACCATAACACTAAACCTAACGCTGACCCTCACCCTAAACCTCCCCCTCACCCTAACTCTAACCCTAAACCTCACCCTCACCCTAACCCTAACCCTTACCCTAAAACTCACTCTAAACTTCACCCTAACCAAAACCCTCACCCTCACCCTCAACCTCACCGTAACTCTAACCCTAACCCTAACATTAACACTAACCCTAACACGAACACTAAACCTGACCCTAACCATAACCCTCACCCTCAGCCTCACACTCACCGCAAACTTAACCCTAATCATAACACTAACAATAAACCAAACCCTACCCCTAACCCAAAACCTAATCCGCACCCGCACCCTCACCCTCACCCTCAGCCTAACCCTAGGCCTAAGCCTAACGCTAACCCTAACCCTCACCATAATCCTAACCTTAACCCTAAACCTAACCCTAACCCTAACCCTAAACCTAACCCTAATCCTCAGCCTCACCCTCACCCTTACACAAAACCTAACCCTAACCCTCACCCTAACCCTAAGCCTACACCTAACCCTAACCCTAACCCTAACATTTACCCTCACCCTAACACTAACCCTAACTCTCACACTAACCCTCACAGTAACCCTAACTCTCACCCTAACCCTAAACCTCACCCTAAACCTAACCCTCATCTTCACTCTAAACCTCACACTAACCCTAACCCTAATCCTCAATCTATCCCTCACCCTCACCCTAACTCTCACCCTAACCCTAACCCTCATCCAAACACTCACTCTAACCCGAACCCTATCCATCACCCTAACCCTAAACCTCACCCTCACACTCACCCTCAGCCAAAACCTAAGCCTAAGCCTAACCCTAACCCTAATACTCACCCTCACCCTAGCCCTTCCCTAAACCTAATCCTAACCCTAACCCTCATCATAACCCTCACCCTAACCCTAATCCTAACCATCACCCAAAACCTATTCCTAACCCCCCAATATCACCCTCAGCCTAACCCTAAGTCTAAGCCTAAAACTAGCCCTAACCCTCACCCTCAGCCTCACCCTCAATGCAAACTCAACCCAAAAAATAACACTAAAAATAACCCTAATTTAAACCCTAACCTAACCCTAATCCTCACCCCCACCCTCACCCTCAGCCTAACCCTAAGCGTAACCCTAGGCCTAACCCTAACCTTCACTGTAACCCTAACCCTAATCCTAACCCTAAACCTAACCTTAAACCTAACCCTAGTCCTCAGCCTCAACCTCACCCTAACCCAAACCCCAACCCTAGCCCTCACCCTAACCCTAAAACTCACCCTCACGCTCACAGTAACCCTAACACTAAACCTAACCCTAACCCTAACCCTAACACTAAACCTAACCCTAACACTAAACCTAACCCTAAACCTAATATTAACCCTCATCCTAACCATAATCCTCACCCTAACCCAAACCCTCACCCTAACAATTACCCTCACCCTAACACTAACACTAACCCTAACACTAACACTCACACTAACCCTAACCCTATCCTTAAACCTAAACCTCAACCTAACCCTCAACCTCACGCTAACCCTAACACTAACCCTATCCCTAACCCTCACCTTGACCCTCTCCCTAACACTATATCTAACCCTAAACCTCACACTCACCATAACCCTAACCCTAAGCCTAAACCCCATCCTAACCCTAACCCTAACCCTCAACCGCACCCTCACCCTCACTGTAACTCTAAACCTAACCCTAACAATAACACTAACCCTAAACCGAACCATCACCCTAACCCTAATCCTCACCCCCACCCTCAATCTCAGCCTAACCCTAACCCTAACCCTCACCTTAACACTTACCCTCACCCTAACACTAATCCTCAATCTAACCCTCACCCACACCCTTCCCCTAAATCTAACCCTGACGCTAACCCTAATTCTACCCCTAAACCTCAACCTCACCCTAACCCTAACTGTAACCCTAAACCTAACACTAAACCTCACCCTCACCCTAAACCTAACCCTCACCCTAAACCTAAACCTCACCCTCACCCTCACCCTCAGCCTAAACCTAAGGCTAACACTGACCCTAACCCTAACCCTCACACTCACCCTAACCCTAACCCTAATCCTAATCCTAACCCTAAACCTAACCCTCACCCTAACCCTAACCCTAATCCTAACCCTAACCCTAACTCTCAACCTCAGCTTCACACTAACCCTAATTCTAACACTAAACCTCACCCACATCCTAAAATAACACTAACCCTAACCCTAACCCTCCCCCTAACTCTCAACCTAACCCTAACACTAACACTAACCCTAACCCTAAATCTCAACCTAACCCTCACCCTAACCCTAAATCTATCCCTAAAACTCACCCTCTCCCTAACCCTCACTGTAACCCAAACTGAAACCCTAATCCTCACCCTGACCCTAAACTAACCCTCACCCTCACCCTCACAGTAACCGTAACCTAAACCTATCACTAACCCTCTCCCTAACCCTCACCGTAACCCTCTCCCTAACCCTATATTTAACCTTAAAACTCACCCTCACCCTAACCCTTACCCTAACCCTAAACCACACCCTAACCCTAAACCTAACCCTCATCCGCACTCTCACCATCACTGTAACTCTAACCCTAACCCTAACAATAACACTAACCCTAACCCGAACAATCACCCTAACCCTAATGCTCACGGCCACCCTCACCCTCAGCCTAAACCTAAACCTAACCCTAACACTATCCCTAATCCTCACCCCCACCCTCACCCTCAGCCTAACCCTAAGTCTAAGCCTAACCCTCACCCTCACCCTAACCCTAACCCTCACCCAAACCCTAATCCTCAACCTAACCATCACCCTAACCCTAACTCTACCCTGTAACCTCACACTCACCATCAGCCTAAACTTAAGGCTAAGCCTAAGCCTAATCCTAACACTCTCTCTCACCCTTACCATAACCCTAATCCTAACCCTAACCCTAACGCACACCCTCACCTTAACCCTTACCGTAACCCTAACACTAACCCTAAACCTAACCCTCACCCTCAGCCTTACCCGAATCCTACTTCTAAAACTAAACCTCACCCACATCTTAACGCTAACGCTAACCCTAACCCTAACCCTAAACCTCCCCTTAACTCTCAACCTAACGCTAACACTAAAACCTAACCCTAAAACTCAACCTAACCCTCAACCTCACCCTAACCCTAACACTAACCCTATCCCTAACCCTCACATTAACCCTCTACCTAACCCTATATCTAACCCGGAACCTCATACTCACCCTAACCCTAACCTTAAACCCCACCTTAACCCTAACACTAACCCTCACCCTCACCCTCAAACTCACTGTAACTATAACCTTAACCCTAACAATAACACTAACCCTAACCCGAACCATCACCCTAAACCTAATGCTCACCCCCACCCTCACACTCACCCTAACCCTAAACTTAACCATAACACTAACCCTAATTCTCACCCCCACCCTCACCCTCACCCTAACCCTAAGCCTAAGGCTAACCCACACCCTCACGCTCACCATAACCCTAGTCCTAAACCTAACCCTATCCCTAAACATCAAACTAACCCTCACCCTCACCCTCACCCTAACACTAACCCTAACCCTAAACCTCACCTTAACTCTGCCCATAAACCTAACCCTAACTCTAACCCTAACCCTCAACCTAACCCTAGCCGTAACCCTAAACCTAACCTTAAGCCTAACCATAAACTTAACAGTAATGCTCACCCTCACCCTCACCCTAACCCAAACCCTTAACCTAACCCTCACACTCACCTTCAGCCTAACCCTAAGCCTAACCCTAACCCTATCCCTAACTCTCATCGTAACCCTCACTCTAACCCTAAGCCTAACCCTCAATCTAACCCTAACCCTAACCCTAAAGCTAACACTAATCCTCACCCTCACCCTAACACTAAGCCTCACCCTCACACTAACCCAAACCCTAACCGTAAACCTCACCATAACCCTAAGCCTAATGGTAACCCTAACACTAACCCTCACCCTCACCCTCACACTAACCCTAATCCTAACCTAACCCTATCACTAAACCTAACCCTCACCCTAACCCTCAGTCTAGCCCTCACCCTAACCCTAATCCTAACCCTAAACCTCATAGTAACACTCACCCTAACCCTAACACTAACCCTCACCCTAACACTAACCCTAACCCTCACCCTCATGCTCGGCCAAAGCCTAAGCCTAAGCCTAACCCTAAACCTCACCCTCACCCTAACCCTAACATTAACCCTAATTGTAGCTGTAAACCTCACTCTCACCCTAACCCTAACTCTCACCCTAACCCTAAAGCTAAACCTCATCCTAACCCTAACCTAACAATCAGCATCACCCTCACTGTAACCATAACCCTACCCCTAAACATAACAATAACCCTAAACCTAACCCTAAACCTCAAACTAACCATAACCCTCACCCTAACCGTAACCCTCGACCTAACACTTGCCCTCACCCTAACACAAAACCTAACCCTAACACTAAACCTCACACTAAATCTAACCATCACCCTAACCCTAAACCTCACCCTAGCCCTAACACTAACCCTCACCCTCACCCTACCCCTCACCCTAAACCTAACCCTCATCCTCACCCTAAACCTCACACTAACCGTAACACTAATACTCAATCTAACCCTCACCCACATCCTTCCCATAACCCTAACCCTCACCATATCCCTAACCCCCACCCGACCGTAACCATGACACTCAGCCTAACACTCAAGTTTACCCTTACTGGCAACCCCACCCTAACTCTTACCATGACCCTAATGCTCACCTAACCCTCACCCTAACCCTAACTCTACCCCTAAACCTCACCCTCACCCTAAACTAACCCTAACTCGAAATCTAACCCTAACATTAAACCTCAACCTAACCCTAACCCTAACCCTCACACTAACCCTCACTATAAACGTAACCCTAACCCTAACCCTAACAATAACCCTAACCCTAACCCTCACCCTAACCATAACCCTCAACCTATCACTTACTCTCACCCTAACCCTAACCCTAACCCTAACACTAACCCTTACACTAACCCTAACCCTCAGCCTAATCCTAAACCTCACCCTAACCCTAACTCTAACACTAACCCTCACCCTCACTCTAGCCCTCAACCTAAGCCTAATTCTAACCCTCACCCTCAACCTAATTCTATCCCAATTCCTCACCCTAAAACTCACATTAACCCTAACCCTAATCCTTCATTTAACCCTCACCCTAACCCTAACCCTAACCCTAACCCTAAACCTATCCGTAACCCTCAACCTTATTTTAAACCTCACCCTCAGCCTAAACCTACCCTTTACCCTTACTATTATCCTCACCCTAACCCTAAACCTCATCCTAACAATCACTCTAACTGTAAACGTAACCATCAAAATAAACCTAACCCTCACCCTCACCCTAGCGCTCACCCTAAACCATCCTAACCCTAACCCTCATCCTAACCCTCACCCTAACACTAACCCTAACCCTAAGCCATAACCTCAACCTAACCCTCACTCTAACCTTAACCCTAACACTAACCCTAACCATAAACCACAAGCTAACACTACCCCTAACCCAAATCTAACCCTAAACCTCAACCTCACCCTAACTCTAATCCTACCCCTAACCCTAAACCTCACCCTAAACCTAACCCTAACCCTCACCTTCACCCTCACCCTCACCCTCACCTTAAAGCTAACCCAAACCCTAACAATAACACTAATCCTAACCCTAAACCTAACCGTAACCCTAACCCTAACCCTAATCCTAACACTCACCCTCACCCTCAGCCTAACCCTAAGCCTAAGGCTAACCCTAACCCTCACACTTACCCGCACCGTAACCCTAATCCTAACACTATCCATAACCCTAAATCTTAACCTCAACCCAAGCCTCACCCTAACCCTAACCCTCACCCTCAACCACACCCTCACCGTAACTGTAACTCTAAACCTAACCCTAACAAAAACCCTAAACCTAATCCTAACCCTCAACCATAAACCTCAGCTAAACCAAACCCTCACGCTAACACTTACCCTCACCCTAACACTAACCCTAACCCTAACACTAATTCTCACACTAACTCTAACCCTAACCCTAAACCTCAACCTAAACCTCACCCTCACCCTAACAATAATCCTAACCCTAATCCTAAAACTCACCCTAACCCTAACCCTAACCCTCCCCCTCCCCTTCCCCCTCACCCTCACCATAACTCTAACCCTAACCCTAACAATAACAGTAATCCTAAACCTAAAAATAACCCTAACCTTAACCCTAACACTAATCCTAACACTCACCTTCTTGCTAACCATAATCCTAACCCTAACACTCAACCTAACCCTAATCCTCACCCTCACCATAACCCGAACCCTCAAACTAACCCTCCCCATATCCCTAAACCTAACCATAAACATTAATCAAACACTAACCCTAACCTTCAGCCTCAAAATTGCCATCACCCTAAACCTAATCCAAGCCCTAATGCTCATCCTTACCCTCACCCTAACCCAAAACCTAACCCGAAATCTCAACCTAACCCTAAACCTCAAGCTCACCGTAACCCTAACCCTAACCCTCACCATAACCCTAAACATAACTGAAACCTAACTCTCACCCTAACCCTAACGCTAACCCTCACGTAACCCTGAACCTAAACCTCACCCTAACCCTAACCCTCACCCTCAACACAGCCTAACCATAAGCCTATCCATAACCCTAACCCTAACCCTCACACTTACCCTAAACCTAACCCTAATCCTACTCCTAACCCTAACTCTAACCCTCACCCTAACCCTCACCTTAAGCATAAACCTAACATTAATCCTAAATCTAACCATCAACCTCAGCCTCACCCCAACCCTAACTCTAAACCTAACCCAAACCATAAACCTCACCCTAACACTAAACTTAACCCTAAACCACACCCTCACCCTCAGGCTAATCCTAAGCCTAACCCTAACCCTAACCCTCACACACACCCTAACCCTAACCCTAAACCTCACCCTCAACCTCAGCCTAACCCTAAGCCTATCCCTAATCCTAACCCTAACCCTCAGACTCATCCTAACACTAGCCCTAATCCTACTCCTAACCCTAACCCTAACCCTCACCCTCAACCTAACCCTCACCTTAAGCCTAACCCTAACCCTAACTCTAACACTAAACCTCACCCTAACCCTCACCCTAACCCTAACCCTAAACCTCATCCTAGCCCTAAGCCTAATCTTCACCCTCACCCTCAGCATAACCTTAACCCTAACCCTAATGCTAACAATAACCCTAAACCTAACCCTAACCCTCACCCTAACCATAACCCTCACCCTAACCCTAACCCTGACTCTAACACTAACCCACACCCTAACATTAACCCTAAACCTAACAATAACCCTCACACTAACCCTAAGCCTCACCCTAATCCTAAACCTCACCCTAACCCTAAACCTAATCCTAACCCTCACCCACACCCTAACCCAAACACGAACCCGAATTCTAACACTTACCCTCACCCTAACCCTAAACCTCACCCTCACCCTAACCCTCCTCCTCATCCTAAACCTCACAGTAATCCTAAGCCTAATCCTCAATCTAACCCTCAACCTAAAGCTAAACCTAACCCTAACACTCACCGTTAATCTTAACCCTCACCCTCAACCTAAACCTCACCTTCACCCTTACCATTATCCTCACCCTAACCCTAAGCCTAACCCTAAAACTAATCCTAACCCTCACCCTAACCGTAAACCTAACCATCACCCTTAACCTAACCCTCACCCTCAACCTCCCGCTCAGCCTAAACCTAAGCCTAAGCCTAACCCTTACCCTAACCCTCACCCTCACCCTAGCCCTCACCCTAACCCTAATTCTAATCCGAACCCTCATCCTAAACCTCACCCTAATCCTAACCCTAACCATCACCCTAAACCTAATCCTCATCCCCACCCTAACCCTCAGCCTAAACCTAAGCCTAAGCCTCACCCTAACAATAACCCTCACAGACACCCTCACCCTCACACTAATCCTAACCCTAACCCTAACCATAACCCTAAACCTCAACCTAACCCTCACCCTATCCTTAAACCTAAACCTAACCCTAACGCTAACCCTCGACCTAACCCTCCACCTAACCCTAAATTTATCCCTAAACCTCACACTCACCCTAATCCTAATCCTATCCCTAACCCTAAACCTCACCCTAACCCTCACCCTAACCATCACCCTCACCCTCAACCTCACCCTCACCGTAACTCTAACCCTAACCCTAACAATAACACTAAACCTAACCCAAAATCTAACCCTAACCCTAAACCTAATCCTAACACTCAGCCTCATCCTAACCCTAATCTTAACCCTAACCCTCACCCTAACCCTAATCCTCACCCTCACCGTAACCCTGACCATCAAACTAACCATCACTCTAACCCTAACCCTTACCCTAAACTTTAACACTAACCCTAACCCTCACCCTCACCCTAGCCTTCACTCTAAACCTAATCCTAACCCTAATCCTCATCCTTACCCTCACCCTAACCCTAAGCCTCCTCCTCACAGTAACCCTAACCCTCATCCTAACCCTCACCCTAACCCCAACCCTAACCCTAAACCTTATCCAAAAACAAACCCTAATCCTTACGCTCACCCTAGCCCTCACCCTAACCCTAATTGTAACCCAAATCCTCACCCTAACCCTCAAACAAACACTAACATTAACCCTCATCCTTACCCTAACCCCAAACCTCAACCTATCCCTAACACTGACACTCACCCTAACCCTAACCCTAACCCTCACCCTACCCCTAAACTTAACCGAACCCTAACTCTCACCCTAACCCTAACCATCACACTCACCCTCACCCTCAACATAACCGTAATACTAACCCTGACCCTAAACTCACACTAATCCCCAACCTAACACTAACCCTATCCCTAAACCCCACGCTAACCCTACCCCTAACCCTCACCCTCACCCTCAGCCTCAGCCTAACCCTAGCCCTAAACCTAACCCTAACCCTAACACTCAAACTCACCCTAACACTTACTCTAATCCTAATCCTAAACCTAACCCTAATCCTCACCCTCACCCTAACCTTCACCCTAACCCTAGCCCTCACCCTAACCCTAATCCTAAACCTCATCCTAACACTCACCCTAACACTAAGCCTAACCCTCATCCTCACTCTCACCCTAACCCTAATCCTAACCCTAACCCTCATCCTAACCCTCCCCCTAACCCTTACCCTAAACCTTACCCTAACCCTAACCCTCACCTTCAACCTCATCCTTAGCCACACCCTTAACCTAAACCTAAACCTAACCTAACACACTCACTCAACCTCACCTTAACCCTAATCCTAATCCTAACCCTCACCCTCACCCTTACTGTAACCCTAAGCCTAACCCTAACCAGAACCTTAACCCTCACACTCACCCTAACCCTTACCATAATCCTAATCCTAACCCTAACCCTAAGCCTCACACTCAGCCTCAGCTTAACCCTAAATCTAATCCTATACCTCACACTCACCCTAACCCTAACCCTAAACCTAACCCTAAACCTCACCCTAACCCTAACCATAAACCTCAACCTCTTCCTAGCCCTCACTCTAACACTAATCCTAACTCTAACCCTAAAATTCAACCTAACACTAATCTTAACCCTAAACCTATTCCTAATCCTAACTCTAACCCTAACCCTCACCCTAACCCTAACCCTCACCCTCAACCTCAGCCTAACCCTAAGCCTATCCCTAACCCTAAACCTAACCCTCACACTCACCCAAAGCCTAACCCTAATCCTACTCCTAACCCTAACTCTACCCTCACCCTCAACCTAACCCTCACCTTAAGCCTAACCCTAACATTAATTCTAAACCTAACTCTCACCCTCTGTCTCATCCTAACCCTAACTCTAACACTAAACCTCACCCTGACCCTAACCCTAACCTTATAACTAAACCTCATCCTAGTCCTAAACCTAAGCCTCACCCTCACCCTCATCATAACCGTAACCCTAACCTTAATGCTAAAAATAATCCTAACCCTCACCCTAACCATAACACTCACCTTAACACTAATCCTCACCCTAACACTTACCTTCACCCTAACACTAACTCTAACCCTAACACTAATCCTCACACTAACCCTCACCATCACCCTAACACTAATCCTCAATCTAACCCTCACCCTAACCCTAAAGCTAACACTAACCCTCACCCTAACTCTAACCCTAACCCTTACCATAACCATCGCCCTCAGCCTAACCCTCAAATTTACCCCTACCATCACCCCCAAGCTAACCCGCACCCTAACCCTAACTGTACCCCTAAACCTCACCCTCACCTTAACCCTAACTCTAACCCTAACCCTAACACTAAACCTCACCCTAACCCTAACCCTAACCTTAAACCTCACCCTCACACACACCCTAGCCCTTACTCTAACTCTAATCCTAACCGTAACCCTCATCCTAAACCTCCCGCTAACACTAACTGTCAACATCAACCTCACCCTCACCCTAACCCTAAACCTAAACCTAACACACACACTCACCCTCACTCTAACCCAAATCCTATCCTTAACACTAACCCTAACCCTAACCCTCCCCCTAACTCTCACTATAACCCTAAACCTAAAACTAACCCTTACCCTAACTCTCAACCTAAACCTCACCCTAACCCTAACTCTAAACCTAAACCCCAACCTCACCCTAACCCTAACCCAAACCCTAAACCTCAACCTAACACTAATCTTAACACTAACCCACACCCTCACCCTCAGGCTAATCCTAAGAATAACCCTAACCCTAAACTTCACCCTAACCCTAAACCTCACCCTCAACCTCAGCCTAACCCTAAGCCTATCCCTAATCCTAACCCTAACCCTCACACTCACCCTAACACTAACCCTAATCCTACTCCTAACCCTAACCCTAACCCTCATCCTCAACCTAACCCTCACCTTAAGGCTAACCCTAACCCAAAATCTAACACTAAACCTCACCCTAACCCTCACCCTAACCCTAACCCTAAACCTCATCCTAGCCCTAACCCTAACCCTCACACTCACCCTCACCATAACCTTAACCCTAACCCTAATGCTAACAATAACCATAACCATAACCCTAACCCTCACACTAACCGTAACCCTAAACCTAACCCTAACCCTCACCCTAACACTTACCCTCACCCTAACACTAACCCTAACCCTCACACTAACCCTAAACATCACCCTAACCATAAACCTCACCCTAACACTAACCCTAAACCTCACCCTCTCCCTAGACCTCGCCCTAACCCTAACCCTCATCCTCACCCTAAAATTCACACTAACCCTAACCCTAAACCTCAACCTAACCCTGTAACTAACCTTAACCCTAACACTTGCCCTAATCCTAACCCTAGACCTATCCCTCCAACTAAACTTAAATCTAACCATAAACCTCAACCTCACCCTAACACTAACCCTAACCCTAACTCTAACCCTAATCCTCACCCTCACCATCACTCTCAACATAACTCTAACCCTAACCCTAACAATAACAGTAATCCTAACCCTAAACCTAACCCTAACCTTAACCCTAACCCTAATGCTAACACTCAACCTCACCCTAACCTTAATCCTAACCCTAAACCTCACCCTAACCCTAACCCTCACCCTCATCATAAGCCTAACCCTCATCCTAACCCTCACCCTAACCGTAACCCTAACCCTAAGCATTACCCTATCACTAACCCTAATCCTCACCTTCACCCCAGCCCTCACCCTAACCCTAATCGTAAACCTAATCCTAACTCTAACCCTAAATCTTATCCTCACCCTAACCCTAACTCTAACCCTAATCCTAACCCTAACAATAACCCTAACCCTCACCCTAACCATAATCCTCACCCTAACCCTAAACCTCACACTAACACTTACCCTAACCTACCACTAACCCTAACCCTAACACTAACCCTCACACTAAGCCTAACCCTAAACTCACCCTAACGCTAACCCTAAACCTAACCCTCAACTTAACCCTAACCCTCACGCTCAATGTAACCCTAACCCTAACCCTGACCCTCACCCTAACCATAACCCTCACCCTCACCTTAACCCTCACCCTAACACTTACCCTCACCCTAACACTAACCCTAATACTAATCCTAACCCTATCGCTAACACTCACCCTCACAGTAACAGTAACCCAAACCATAATCCTAACAAAAACTCTAACCTTCACCCTAACAATCACCCTAAACATTACCCTCACCCTAAACCTAACCCTCACCCTAACAATTACCCTCACCTTAACACTAACCGTAACCCGAACACTAAGCCTCACACTAACCCTAACCTTCACCCTAACCCTAACCCTCACCCTAACACTAACCCTAATACTAATCCTAACCCTAACCCTAACACTCACCCTCAAAGTAACAGTAACCCAAACCATAATCCTAACAAATTTCCTAACCATAACCCTAACACTCACCCTAACCATTACCCTCACCCTAAACCTAACATTCACCCTAACAGTTACCCTCACCTTAACACTAACTGCAAACCGAACACTAAGCCTCACACTAACCCTAACCATCACCCTAACCCTAAACCTCAACCTAACCCTATCCCTATCCCTAAAGTCTTTACAGAAGCTGTGACTCAAGCAGGAGATTGCTTGCTTAGTAAGATTATGGTTCTTGCTGAGTTCAAATCCCAATCCTTTGATTTGAAGGGTTTTTTTTGTTAATCAAAGAATGTGCTTGTATTTGTTTCCTCTTTTGATTTTTTTCTTTTGCTTGTATAAGAAGGGATAAATATTTGCTTAACACTATGTTCAACCTCTAGCCCTTATGCTATGCCAATGGCTAGAGAATATGGTAAAGGAAACTTATTCATAGTCTTATGCATACTATAGGTGTCCCTAACCCTAACCCAAAACCTGAACCAAACCCTAATCCTCAGCCTCACCCTCACCCTAACCCAAAACCTAACCCTTACCCTCACCCTAACCCTAAGCCTAACCCTAACCCTAACCCTCACAATCACCCTCACCCTATCCCTAATCCTAAACCTAACCCTATCCCTAAACTTAACCCTCACATTAACCCTCAGCCTAGCCCTCACCCTAACACTAATCCTAACCCTAAAACTTATCCAAACCCTCACCCTAACCCTAACCCTAGCCCTCACCCTAACCCTAACCCTCACCCTCAGGCTCAGCCTAAGGCTAAGCCTAAGCCTAAGCCTAAGCCAGACCCTAACCCTAACCCTCACACTAACCCTAAACCTAACACTAACCCCAACCCTAACCCTCACCCTCAGCCTCACCCTAACACTAACTCTAATAATAAGCCTCCCCCTCCCCCTAACCCTAACCGTCACCCTCATCGATAAAGTAACCCTAACCCTAACAACAAACCTAACAATAACCCTCACCCTAACCATAACCCTCACCCTAACCCTAACCCTTACCCTAACACTTACCCTCACCCTAACACTAACACTAACCCTCACACTAACCCTAACCCTCACCCTAATCCTAAGCCACACCCTAACCCAAAACCTCACCCTCACCCTAGCCCTCACCCTAACCCTAATTCTAACCCTCATCCTCACCCTAAACCTCATACTAACCCTAACCCTAAACCTCAATCTAGCCCTCACCCTAACCCTAACCCTAACCCTTCCCCTAACCCTAAACTTAACCCTAACCCACAATCTTAGCCTAACCCTCACCCTCAGCCTAAACCTCAGCTTTACCCTTATGATCATCCTCACCCTAAACCTCCCCCTAACCCTAAATCTTATCCTAACTCTCACCCTAACCATAAACCTAAACATCACCCTAACCCTAATCCTCACCCTCAAACTCAAACTCAGCCTAACCCTAAGCCTAAGCCTAACCCTTATCCTAAACCTCACCCTCTCCCTAGCCCTCACCCTAACCCTAATCCTAACCCTAACCCTCATCTTAACCGTCACCCTAACCTTAAACCTAATCATCACCCTAACCATAATCTTCACGCCCACACTCAACCTCAGCCTAAACCTAAGCCGAGGCCTAACCCTAAGCCTAACACTCACACTCATCCTCACCCTAAACCAAACCTAACCCTACCCCTAAACCTTAATCTCAACCTAACCATCACCGTAACCTTAACCCTAACTCTAACTCTAACCCTAACCCACGAACTAACCCTCCCCCTAACCCTAAATCTAACCATAAACCTCACCCTCACCCTAGCCCTAATCCTACCCCTAACCAAACCTCACCCTAACCTGAACCCTAACCCTCACCCTCACCCTCACTTGAACTCTAACTCTAACCCTAACAATAACACTAATCCTAACCCTAAATCTAACCCTAACCCTAACCATAACACTTATCCTAACACACACCCTCACCCTAACCCTAATCCTAACCATAACACTAACCCTCACCCTCACCATAACCTTAACCCTCATCCAAACCCTCACCCTAACCCTAACCCTCACACTAAACCTAACACAAACCCACACCCTAACCCTAAACCTAACCCTAACCCTCAACCTAACCCTAGCCCTCACACTCACCATAACCCTAACCCTACTCCTCATCCAAACTCTAAACTTCTCCTGAACCTTAACTCTCACCCTAATCCTAAGCCTAACCCTCACCCTAACCCTCACCCTCACCCTCACCCTAACCCTAAGCCTAACACTAAAACTCACAATAACCCTAAGCCTTATCCTAATCTCAATCCTAACCCTAAGCCTAAGCCTCACACTCACCCTAACCCTCATTCTAACACTAAATCTAACACGAACCCTAACCCTCAAAATCAGCCTCAACCTAACCCTAACTCTAACCCTCACACTCACCCTCAACCTAACCCTCATCCTAAACCTAAACCTTAACCTCAATCTAACCCTCACCCTAACCTTAACCCTAACACTAACACTAACACTAACCCACGAACTAACCCTCCCCCTAACTCTAAATCTAACCCTAAACCTCCCCCTCACCCTAACCCTAATCCTAACCCTAACCCTAATCCATACCCTAACCCTCACCCTAACCCTCACCCTCACCCTTACCTTCAGCATGAATGAAACCACAACCATAACAATAACACTAATCCTAACCCTAAACCTAAACCTAAACCTAACCCTAACCCTAATCCTAAAACTCACCCTCACCCTAAGCCTAATCCTAACCCTAACCCTCACCCGAACCCTAACCCTCACCCTCACTATAACACTAACCCTAATTCAAACCCTTACCCTTACCCTAAACCTCAACCTAACACTAACCCTAAACCTCACCCTCACCATAGCCCTCACCCTAACCCTAATCTGAACCCTAATCCTCATCCTAACCCTCAGCCTAACCCTAACCCTAACCCTCACCCTAACGGTAAACCTAACTCTAACCCTCAACCTAACCCTAACCCTCATGCTCACCGTAAGTCTAACCCTAACCCTCACGCTAACCCTAAACTTAACCCGAACCCCAACTCTCAAACTAAACCTAACCCTAACACTCACCCTAACACTAACCCTCCCCCTTACCCTCAACATAACCCTAAGCCTTACCATAACCCTAACCCTCACACTCACCCTAAACCTTACCATAATTCTAATATTAACCCTAAGCCTAACCCTCACCCTCAACCTAACCCTCACCCTAACCCTAACTTTAACACTAACCCTATCCCTAACCCTCACAATCAGCCTCAATGTAAACCTAACTCCAACCCTGAACCTCACCCTCACCTGAACCCTAAATCTAAACCTCACCCTCACCGTAGCCCTCACCCTAACCCTAATCCTAACCCTAACCCTCATCCTAAACCTCCCCATAACCCTAACCCTAACCCTCACCCTAACTCTAACATTCACCCTCACCCTCACCCTCAGCCTAATCTTAAGCATAACCCTAATCCTAACACAAACCCTCACACTAACCCTAACCCTAATCCTAAACCTCACCCTCACCCTAACCCTAACAATAACCCTAACACTAAACCTCACCCTAACCCTCCCCTAACCCTAAATCTAACCCTAAGCTTCACCCTCACCCTCACACTAGCACTAACCCTAAGCCTCAACTTAAAAACTAACCTCACCCTAACCCTAACCCTCACCATTACACTTCCCCTCACTCTAAAACTAACCTTAAACCAAACACTCGCCCTCACACTAACCCTAAACCTCACCCTCATCCTAACACTTACCCTAACACTAACACTAACCTAACCCTCACCCTCACCCTAGCCCTCACCTTAACCTAATTCTATCCCTCATGCTCACCCTAACCCTAACCCTAATCCTCACCCTAAACCTCACACTAACCTTAACCCTAATCCTCAATTTAACCCTCACCCTAACCCTAACCCTAACCCTTACCCTAACCCTAAACCTAAACCTAACACTCACCCTTATTTTAATCCTCAGCCTCAGCCTAAATCTCACCATTACCCTTACCATCATACTCACCGTAACACTCCCCCTAACCCTAAACCTCATCCTAACCCTCACCCTAACCGAAAACCAAAACATCACCCTAACCCTAAACCTCATCCTCAAACTTATGCTCAGCCTAACCCTAAGCCTAAGCCTAACCCTTAACCTAACCCTCACCCTCACCTTAGCCCTCACCCTAACCCTAATCCTAACACTAACCCTCATCCTAACACTTAACCTAACCCTAACCCTAACCATCATCCTAACCTTAATCCTCAACCCCACCCTCACCCTCAGCCTAACCCCAAGCCTAAGCCTAACCCTAACCCTAACCCTCACATTCACCCTCACCCTAACCCTAATCCTAAACCTAACCTTAACTCTAACCCTTAACCTCAACCTAACCCTCACCATAACCTTAACCCTAACACTAACCCTAACCTTAACCCAAGAACTAACCCTCCCCCTAACCCTAAATCTAACCCTAAAACTCACCCTCATCCTAATCCTAATCCTAACCCTAAACCTAAACCTCACCCTAACCCTAACCCTAACCCTCACCCTCACCCTCACCGAAAATCTAACCATAACCCTAACAATAACACTAACCCTAACCCTAACGCTCACCTTAACTCTAACCCTGACACTAAACCTCAACCTATCCCTAACCTTCATCCTAACCCTAAAGTTAACCCGAACCCTAACTCTGACCCTAACCCTAACCCTAACCCTCACCCTAACCCTAACCCTAAACCTCACCCTCACCCTCAGCCTAACCCTATGCTTAACCCTAACCCTAACCCTCACACTCACCTTACCCCTTATCCTAATCCTAATCCTAATGCTAAGCCTAACCCTCACCCTCACCCTAACCCTAACTCCAACACATACCCTAACGCTAAACCTCACAATCAACCTCACCCTAACCCTAACTCTAACCCTAAACCTCACCCTCACCCTCACCCTAACCCTAACCCTAAGCCTCACCCTAACCCTAACCCTAAATCTCACCTTCATCCTAGCCCTCACCCTAACCCTAATCCTAACCCTAACCCTCATCCTAAACCTCACCCTTACACTAACCCTAAACCTAACCCTCAACCGCACCCTAAATCTTACACTAACCCTCACCCTCACCCTAAACTTAACACGAACCCTAACTCTCACCCTAACCCTAACCCTCACCCTAAACCTAACCCTAAACCTCACTCTCACCCTAGCCCTCACCCTAACCCTAATCCTAATCCTAACCCTCATCCTAACCCTCCCCCTAACCCTACCCTTAACCCTCACCCTAACCCTAACCCTCACCTTCAACCTCACGCTCACCCACACCCTAAGCCTAACACTAAACCTAACCATAACATACACACTCACCCTCACCCTAACCCTAATCCTAACCCTATCACTAACCCTAACGTTCCCCCTAAATTTCACCCTGACCCTAACCCTAACACTAACCCTAACGCTAACCCTCAAACTTACCTTCACCCTAACCCTTACCCTAAACCTAAATCTAACTCTAACTCAAAACCTAAACCTCAACCTATCCCTAACCCTAACACTCACCCTCACTGTAAACGTAACCCTAAACCTAACCCTAACAATAACACTAACCCTAATACTAACCCTCATCCTAACCATCGCACTCAACCTAACCCTAACCCTCACACTAACACTTACCCTCAACCTAACACTATCCGTCACACTAACCCTAACCCTAACCCTAAAACTAAACCTCAAGCTAAACCTCACCCTCACACTAACCCTAACACTCACCCTCACCCTAACCCTCCCTCTAACCCTATATCTAACCCTAAACCTCAACCACACCCTAACCCTAACCCTAACCCTAACCCTCACCCTAACCAAAACCCTCACCCTAACCCTAAGCCTCACCAAAACGCTTACCCTCACCGTAACACTAACCCTAACACTAACACTCGCCCTCACACTAACCCTAACCCTCATCCTAATCCTAAACCTCACCCTATCTCTAACCCTAACCATAACCCTAACCCTTACTCTAACCCTAAACCTCACAATTCACTGTAAACCTAACTCTAACCCTAACCCAAACCCTCAACCTCAGCCTAAACAAAATCCTAACCCTAACCCTCACCCTCACCCTAGCCCTCACCCAAACGCTAATTCTAACCCTCACCCTCACCCTAACCCTAACCCTCATCGTCACCCTAAACCTCACACTAACCCTAAACCTAATCCTCAATTTAACCCTTACCCTAACCCTAACCCTAACCCTTATCCTAACCCTAAACCTAACCCTATCACTCACCCTTAACGAAACCCTCTCTCTCAGCCGAAACCTCACCTTTACCTTTATCATCATTCTCAACCAACCCTCAACCTAACAGTAAATCTCGTCCTAACGCTCACCCTAACCATAAACCAAATCCTCACCCTAACCCCAACCCTCACCCTCAACCTCACACTCAGCCTAACCCTAAGCCTAAGCCTAAGCCTTACCCTAACCCTCACCCTCACCCTAGCCGTCACCCTAATCCCAATCCTAACCCTAACTCTCATCCTAACACTCAACCTAACCCTAAATCTAACCATGACCGTAACCATAATCCTAACCCCCACCCTCAGCTTCAGCCTAACCCTAAGCCTAAGCCTAACCCTCACCCAAAACGTCACACTTACCCTCACCCTAAGCCTAATCCTAAACCTAACCCTATCCCTAAACCTCAACCTAAACCTTTCCTTCACCCTAACCCTAACATTAACCCTAGCCCTAAACCTCACCCTAACCCTCCCCCTAACCCTAAGTCTAACACTAAACCTCACCCTCACCCTAACCTTAACCCTAACCCTAAACCTCACCCTACACCTCACCCTAACCCTAACCCTCACCCTCACCCTCAAACTCACCGTAAAACTAAACCTTTCCCTAACAATAACACTAACCCTAAACTTAACCGTAACCCTAAACATAACACTCAGCCTCACCCTCACCGCAAACTTAACCCTAACCATAACACTAACAATAACCCTAACCCTAACCCTCATCCTCTCCTCCACAATCACCCTCAGTCTAACCCTAAGCCTATCCCTAATCCTAACCCTAACCTTAATCCTAAACATAACCCTTACCCTCAAGGTCACCCTCACCGCAAACTTAATACTAACCATAACACTAACAATAACCCTATCCCTAACCCTAACCCTAACCCTAACCCTAATCTTCACCCCCACTCTCACCCTCAGCCTAAACCTAAGCCTAATCCAAACCCTAAACCTAACCCTAAACCTCACCGTAACACTATCACTAAACCTAACCCTAACCCTAAACATAACCATAACCCTAAACATAACGATAATCCTCAGCCTCACCCTCACCCTAACCCAAACCCTAACACTCACCCTCACCATAACCCTAAGCCTAACCCTAAACCTAACCCTAATCCTCACACTCACCTTCACCCTAACCCAAATACTAAACCTAACCCTATCCCTAACCCTCACCATCTCCCTAACCCTCACCCTAACCCTTATCCTAAACCTAATCCTAACCCTAAGCCTAACCCTCACCCTCACCCTAACCCTCACCCTATCCCTAACTCTAACACTAACCCTAACCCTAAACCTCATCCTCAAACTCACCCTCAGCCTAATTCTAACCCTAAACCGCACCCTCACCCTAACCATTACCCTAACCCTAACCTTCACTCTAACCCGAACCCTAAACCTCAACCTAACCCTCACCTTAACCCTAACCCTAACAGTAACCCTAACCCTAACCCTCCCCCTAACCCTAAGTCTAACCATAAACCTCAGCCTTATGCTAACCCTAATCCTAAACCTCACCCTAAACCTAACCCTAAACCTCACCCTCAGCCTCTCCCTCACAGTAACTCTAATCCTAACCCTAACAATAACACTAATCCTAACCCTTAACCTAACCCTTAACCTAACCCTAACCCTAACCCTAACCCTAATCCTAACACCTACATCACCCTAACCCTAATCCTAACCCTAACCCTCACACTAACCCTAAACCTCACCCTCACTCTAACCCTAACCCTCATCCAAACCCTCACCATAACCCTAAACCTAACCCTCACCCTAACCCTCACACTCACACTCACCCTAAGCCTACTCCTAAACCTAACCCTATCCCTAAACCTGAACCTAACCCTTTCCCTCACTCTAACCCTAACACTAACCCTAGCTGTAAACCTCACCCTAACCTTCCCCCTAACCCTAAGATTAACCCTAAACCTCACCCTCACCCTAACCCTAACACTAACCCTAAACCTCACCCTACACCTCACCCTAAACCTAACCCTCACCTTCACCCTCAAACTCACCATAACTCTAACCCTTACCCTAACAATAACACTAAGTCTAAATTTAACCCTAACCCTAAACATAACCCTCACCCTCAGCCTCACCCTCACCGCAAACTTAACCCTAACCATAACACTAAAAATAACCCTAACCCTAACTCTAATTCTCACCCCCACCATTACCCTCAGCCTAAGCCTAAGCCTAACCATAATCCTAACCCTAACCTTAAACCTAAACATAACCCTCACCCTCAGCATCACCCTCACCACAAACTTAACCATAACCATAACACTAACAATAACCTTATCCCTACCCCTAACCATAACCCTAAACCTAATCCTCACCCCCACTGTCACCCTTAGCCTAAACCTAAGCCTAATCCTAAACATAAACCTAACCCTAACCCTAACCCTCACCCTAACCCTCACCCTAATCCTTATCCTAAACCAAATCCTACCCTAAGCCTATCCCTCACCCTCAACCTAATCCTCACCCTATCCCTAACTCTAACACTAACACTAACCCTAACCCTCACCCTCAGCCTCACCCTAACCCTAACTCTAACCCTAAACCCAACCCTCACCCTAACCCTAAACCTCACCCTAACCCTAACCCTAAACCTCAACCTAACCCTCACCTTAACCCTAACCCTAACATTTACCCTAACCCTAACACTCATCCTAACCATCCCCCTAACCCTAAGTCTAACCATAAACCTAACCCTTACCCTAGCCCTAATCCTAACCCTAACCCAAAACCTCACCCTAAACCTAACTCTAACGCTCACCCTCACCATCACCCTCACAGTAACTCTAAACGTAACCCTAACAATAACACTAATCCTAACCCTAAACCAAACGCTAACCCTAAACCTAACCCTAAACCTAAACTAATCCTAAAACCTACCCTCAACCTAACCCTAATCCTAACCCTAACCCACACACTAACCCTAAACCTCACCCTCACTGTAACCCTAACCCTCATCCAAACCCTCAACCTAAACCTAAACCTAACCTTCACCTTAACCCTTACCCTCACCCTAAACTGCACACTCAGTCTAACCCTAAGCCTAACCCTAAATCTAACCCTAACACATACACTCATCCTCACCCTAAGACTAATCCTAACCCTAACCCTAACCCTAACCCTCAACCTCCCCCTAACTCTCACCCTAAATCTAAAACTAACACTAACCCTAAACCCAACCCTCAACGTAACCCTCACCCTAACCCTAACACTATAACTAACCCTAAACCTCACCCTCACTTTCACCGTAACCGTAACCGTAACCCTAACCCTAACAATAAACCTAACCCAAACCCTAACCCTAACCCTAACCATAACCCTCACCGTAACCGTAACCCTCACTGTAACACTTCCACTCACCCTAACACTAACACTAAGCAAAACACTAACCCTCACCCTCACCCTAGCCCTCACCTAAACCCTAGTCCTAACCCTCACCCTCACCCTAACCCTAACCCTCATTCTCACCCTAAACCTCACACTAACCCTAACCCTAACCATCAATCTAAACCTCACCCTAACCCTAAACCTAACCCTTACCCTAACCCTAAAGTAACCTTAACCCTCATCTTTATCTTAACCCTCACCCTCAGCCTGAACCTCACGTTTACCCTTACCATCATCCTCACACTAACCCTCACCCTAAACCTAAACTTCATCCTAACCAACACCCTAACCGTAAACCTAACCATCACCCTAACCCTAACCCTCAACCTCAACCTCACACTCAGCCTAAGCCTAAGCCTAAGCCTAAGCCTTACCCTAAACCTCACCCTCACCCTAGCCCTCACCCTAACACTAATCCTAACTCTAACCCTCAAACTAACCCTCACCCTCACCCTAACCCTAACCATTAGCCTAACCCTAATCCTCACCCCCAGCCTAACCCTAACCCTCACACTCACACTCACACTCACCCTAACCCTAATCCTAAACCTAACCCTAACCCTAAATCTCAAGCTAACCCGCACCCTAACCTTAACCCTAACACTAACCCTAACCCTAACCCTCGATCTAACCCTCCCCCTAATCCTAAATCTAACCCTAAACCTCACCCTCACCCTAACCCTAATCTTAACCCTAAACCTAAACCTCACCCTAACCCACACCATCACCCTCACCCTCACCCTCATCTTAACTCTAACCCCAACAATAAAAATAACAATAATCCTAACCCTAAATATAACCCTCACCCTAAACTTAATCCAAACACTCACCCTAACCCTTACCCTAATCCTAACCCTAAACCTAAACCTAACCCTCACCCTCACTGTAACCCTAACCCTCATCCTAACACTCACCGTAACCCTAAACCTAAACCTCATGCTAACACTAACCCTAACCCTCACCCTCATCATAGCCCTCACTCTAACCATAATCCTAACCCTAATCCTCATCCTAATCCTCACCCTCACCCTAAACCTAACCCTAACCCTCACCCTAACACTAACCCTAACCCTAACCCTCATCCTAACCCTAAACTTAACCTGAACCCTAACTCTCACCCTAACCCTAACCCTAACACTCACCCTAAACCTAACCCTCACCCTCACCCTCATCCTACCCTAAACCTAACCCTAACCCTAACCCTAAACCTCACACTCACCCTAAACCTTACCCTAAACCTAATCCTAACCCTAAGCCTAACCCTCACCCACACCCTAACCCTCAACCTATCCCTACCTCTAACACTAACCCTAACCCTAACCCTCACAATCAGCCTCACCCTAACCCTAACTCTAACCCTAAATTTCACCCTCACCCTAACGCTAACCCTAACCCTCACCCTAACCCTCAACCTAACCCTAACCCTAAACCTCACCCTCACCCGAACCATAACACTCACCCTCACCCTAGCCCTCACCCAAACCCTAATCCTAACCCTAAACCTCATTCTAAACCTCCACCTAACTTATGACTAACCCTCACCCTAACCCTAACTTTCTCACCCTCAACCTCACCCTCAGCCTAGCCCTAAGGCAAACCCTAACCCAAACCCTAAACCTCACCCTAACCCTAACCCTAACACTAACCCTAACCCTAACCAAAATCATAACCCTCACCCTCAGCCTCAACATCACCGCAAACTTAACCCAAACCATAACAGTAACAATAACTCTAACCCTCACCCTAACCCTCACCCTAACCCTAAACCTAAACCTCACCCTCAACCTTACCCTCAACTTAACTCTAACCCTAACCCTAACAAGAAACCCAAACCCTAAACCTAACCCTAACCCTTACCCTCAACTTAACTCTAACCCTAACCCTAACAATAGCCCTAACCCTAAACCTAACCCTAACCCTCACACTCACAGAAACTCTAACCCTAACTCTAACACTAAACCTGACCCTAACGCTACCCATAAGCCTCACCCTCACTCTGGCCCTTACCCTAACCCTAATACTATCCCTAATACTAACCCTAAACTTCATCCTAACCCTCACCCTAACGCTAAAACAATAACCCTCACACTAGCCCTCCACCTAACACTAAATCTAACCCTAATCCTCCCCCTCACCTAACCCTAACCCTCACCCTCACCCTCATCATCTGCCTAACACTAAGCCTAACCCTAACTCCAACCCTAACGCTAACACTAACCCTAACCCTAACCTTCACCCTAACTGTCAACCTCACCCTAGCTCACACCCTAAACCTAAGCCTAAGCCTAACCCTCACCCTAACTCTCACTCTAACCCTAACCCCAACCCTCACCCTAATCCTAAACCTCACCCTCACCCTAACTCTAATCCTAACCCTTACCCTAACCATAACCCTCACACTCACCCTCATCTTAACCCTAGACCTAATCCTAACCTTAACCCTAACTGTCACCCTCACCATAAACCTCATCCTAACCCTAACACTAAGAGTAACCCTAACCCTAACCCTAAGCATAACCCTCACCCTCAGCCTAACCCTCACTGCAAACTTAACCCAAACCATAACACTAACAATAACCCTAACCCTCACCCTAACCCAAACCCTAACCCTAAAACTAACCCTAACCTTAACCCTAATCCTAAACCTAAACCTAAACCTAGCCCTAAACCTAAGCCTCAGCCACACCCTCAAAGTAACCATAACACTTAACCTAACCCGTACAATAACCCTAACCCTAAACCTATCCCTCATCTTAACCAAATCCTTCACCCTAACCCTAACCCTCACCCTTACACTTACCCTCACCCTAACCCTAACCCTAACCCTCACACTCACCCTAACCCTTACCCTAATCCTAATTCTAACCCTAAGCCTAACTCTCACCCTCACCCTAAACCTCACCCTAACCCTAACACTAACCTTACCCCTAATCCTCTCCTTTAGCCACCCCTAACCCTAATTGTAACCCTAAACCTCCCACTCCCCCTAACCCTAACCCTAACCCTAACCCTAAACCTCAACCTAACCCTACCCCTACACCTCACCCTCACCCTAGCCCTCACCCTAACCCTAATCCTAACCCTTATCCTAACCCTCACCCTAACCTTCAAACTAACCCTAACCGTCACCTTCAAAAAACCCTTACCCTAACCATCACTCTAACCCTAAACTTAACCCAAACCCTAACTCTCACCTTAACCCTAACCCTAACCCTCACCCTAACCTGAACCCTCACCCTCACACTCAGCCTAAGCCTAAGCCTAACCCTAACCCTAACCCTAAACATTACCCTCACCCTAACCATCACCATAACCCTAACCCTAATCCTAACACTAAACCTCACCCTAACCCTAACCTTAATCCTAATCCTAACCCTAACCCTAACCCTGGCCCTCACCCTAACCCTCACCTTAACCCTAACCCTAACCATAACCCTATTCCTCACCTCAATCTCATCCTAACCGTAACAGTAACCCTAACCCTCACCCGAAACCTAAACCTCATCCTAACCCTAGCCCTAAACCTCACTCTCACCCTAGCCCTCACCCAAACCCTAATCCTAACCCTAACCCTCATCCTAACCCTCCCCCTAACCCTAACCCTAACCCTCACCCTAATGCTAACCCCCACCCACAACCTCACCCTCAGCCTAACCCTAAGCCTAACCCTAAACCTAACCTTAACACCCATACTCACCCTCACATTTACCCTAATCCTAACCCTAAACCTAACCCTAACCCTCACGCTCACCCTAACCCTCACCTTAACCCTAACGCTAACATTAACCCTAACCCTAACGCACACCCTCAGCCTCACCCTAACCCTAACCCTCACCCTCACCCTAACCCTAACCGTGACCCTCACCCTAGCGCTCACCCAAACCCTAATCCTAACCCTAAACCTCATCCTAACCCTCCTCTTAACCCTATGACTAACCCTCACCCTAACGCTAACTTTCTCACCCTCAACCTCACCCTCAGCCTAACCCTAAGCCTAAACCTAAACCTGACACTAACACAAACACTCACCCTCAGCCTAACCTTAAGCCTAAACCTAAAACTAACGTTAACCCACACACTCACCCTCACCCTAACCCTAATCCTAACCCTAACCCTTACACTATACCTCCCCCTAACTCTCACCCTAACCCTAACACTAACACTATCCCTAACCCTAATTCTCAACCTAACACTCACCCTAACCTTGACTCTAACCCTAAACCTCACTCTCACCCTAACCCTAACTCTAACCCTAACCCAAACCCTAAACCTCACCCTAACCCTAATCCTAAACCTAACACTGTCCCTAAACCTAACCCTCACCCTAGCCCTCAAACAAACCCTAATCCTAACCCTAAACCTCATCTTAAACCTCACCCTAACCCTAAACCTAATCCTCACCCTCACCCTTACCCCCAACTTAACTCTAACCCTAAGCCTAACAATAACCCTAACCCTAAACCTAACCCTAATCCTCACACTCACCGTACTCTAACCCTAACCGTAACACTAAACCTCATCCTAATGCTAACCATAAACTTCACCCTCACTCTAGCCCTCACCCTAACACTAATCCTAACCCTAAACCTCATCCTAACCCTCACTCTAACCCTAAAAGCCTAACCATCACACTAGCTAAATATAACCCTAAACCTCACCCTCACTTAACCCTAACCCTCACCCTCACCCTCACCCTCCGCCTAACACTAAGCCTAACCCTAACTCCAACCCTAAACCTAACATTAACCTTAACCCTAACCCTCACCCTTACCCTCACCCTAACCCTCAAACTCACCCAAGCCCACATCCTAAACCTAAGCCTAAGCCTAAGCCTCACCCTAACTCTCACTCTAACCCTAACCCCAACCCTCACCCTAACTCTAATCCTAACCCTAACCCTAATCCTCACACTCACCCTCACCTTAACCCTAGTCCTAATCCTAAACTTAATGCTAACTCTCACCCTCGCCCTAAACCTCACCCTAACCCTAACCCTAACATTAACCCTAACTTTAACCCTAACCGTAACCCTCACCATGAGCCTTACCCTCAGCACAAACAACCCAAACTATAACACTAACAATAACCCTAACCCTCACCCTAACCCTAACTCTAACCATAAACCTAACGCTAACCTTAAACCTAAACCTAAATCTGACCCTAACACTAATCTTAACCCTTACCCTCACCCTCACAGTACACATAACCCTAACCCTATCCCTTACAATAACCCTAACCCTAACCCTATCCCTCATCCTAACCATATACTTCAACCTAAACCTAACCCTCACAGTAACACTAACCCTCACCCTACCCTAACATTAACCCTCACACTCACCCTAACACTTACCCTAATCCAAATCCTAACCCTAAGACTAACCCTCACCGTCACCCTAACCCTCACCCTAACCCTAACTATAACACTAACCCTAACCCTAAACCTCACCCTCAGCTTCCCCCTAATCCTAACTCTAACCCTAAACCTCACCCTCCCACTAACCCTAACCCTAAACCTCACCCTAATCCTACCCCTAAACCTAACCCTCACCCTAGCCCTCATGCTAACCCGAATTCTAAACCTTACCCTCATCCTAACCCTCACACTAACACTAACCCTAACACTAACACTCACCCTTACCCTAAACCTAACCCTAACCCTCAACCTAACCACAACCATCACCATCACCCTAACCCTCACCCTAACCCTAAACTTAACCCAAACCCTTACCCTAACCCTAATATTAACCCTAAATCTCACCCTAACCCTAAACTTAATCCTAATCCTAACCCTAACTCTAGCCCTCACCCTAATCCTCAACTTAACCTTAACCCTAACATTAACCCTAACCCTAACCCTCAACCTCAACCTTAACCCTAATTGTAACCCTAAACCTCACCCTCTTCCTAACCCTAAACCTAACCCTAAACCTCATCCTAACCCTAACACTAAACCTCACCCTCACTCTAGCCCTCACACTAACCCTAATCCTAACCCTAACTCTCATCCTCACCCTCCCTCTGACCCTAAACCTAACCCTTACCCTAACGCTAATCCTCACCCTCAAACTCACCCTCAGCTTAACCCTAAGCATAACCCAAAACCTAAACCTAACACACACATGCACCCTCACCTTTACCCTAATCCTAACCCTAAACCTAAACCTAACCCTAAGCCTCCCCTTAACTCTCACCCTAACCCTAAACCTAACACTAACCCTAACCATAACCCTCAATCTAATCCTCAACCTAACACTCACCCTAACCTTAACTCTAACCCTAAACCTCACTCTCACCCTAAACCTAACTCTAACCCTAACCCAAACCCTAAACCTCACCGTAACCCTAAAACTAACCCTCACCCTCACCTTAACAGTAAACCTAAACCTAACCCTAACAATAACCCTAACTCTAATCCTAACCCTCACCCTAACCATAACCCTCACCCTAACCCAAACCCTCACCCAAACACTTACCCTCACACTAACACTAACCCTAACCATAAAACTAACCCTCACACTAACCCTAACCCTAACACTAACCCTAAACCTCAACGTAACCCTCACCCTCATGCTAACACTAACACTAACCCTAACCCTAAACCTCACCCTCACCCTCCCCCTAAACCTATATCTAACCGTAAACCTCACCCTCACCCTAACCCTAACCCTAACCGTAAACCCCACCCTAACCCTAACCATCAATCGCACCCTCAACCTCACCGTAACCCTAACCCTAACATTAACAATAACCCTAACCCTAACCCTAACTATCACCCTAACCCTAATCCTCACTCCCACCCTCAGCTTCAACCTCGCAGCAAACTTAACCCTAACTATAACACTAACATTAAACCTAAACCTAACCCTAACCCTAATCCTCACCCCCACCCTCATTCTCAGCCTAACACTAAGCATAACCCTAACCCTAAGGCTAACCCTCACCGAAACCCTAACCCTAACCTTAACCCTAACCCTATACCTAACCCTAACCCTAAACCTAACCCTAACCCTAAACCTAACCCTAATCCTCAGCTTCACCCTCACCCTAAACCAAACCCGAACCCGAACCCGAACCCTAACCCTAAGCCTAATCCTAACCCTAACTCTAACCTTCACACTCACTCTACCCTAACCATATTCCTAAAACTAACAGTATCCCTAAACCTAACACTCACCGTAACCCTCACGCTAGCCCTCACCCTAACCCTATCCTAACACTAACCCTCACCCTAACCCTATCTCTACCCTTAAACCTCACCCTCACCCTATCCCTAACTCTAACCCTAACACTAAACCTCACCCTAACCCTAACGCTAACCCACACCCTCACCCTCATCCTCAGCCTAACCCTAAACCTAAGCCTAAACCTATCCCTAACAAACACACTCACCCTCACCCTAACACTAATCCTTACCCTAACCCTAACCCTCCCCATAACTCTCACCCTAACCCTAAACTTAACAGGAACACTAACCCATACCATCACCCTAATCCTAAACCTAACCCTAACCCTAACCCTCACCCTCAACCTAGCCCTCAACCTAACCCTAACTCTCATCCTCACCCTAAACCTCACACTAACCCTAACACTAATCCTCAATCTAACCCTCACCCTCACCCTAACCCTAACCCCCACCCTTAACGTAACCCTCAACCTCAGCCTATCCCTCACCTTTACCCTTACCATCACCCTCACACTAAACCTCACCCTAACACTAATCCTCATCCTAACACTCACCCTAATGGTAACCCCAACCATCACCCTAACCCTAACCCTCACCATCACACTCAGCCTCAGCCTAACCCTAACCCTAAGCCTAACCCTAACCCAAACCCTCAACCTCAACCTAGCCCTCACCCTAACCCTAATCCTAAACCTAGCCCTCATCCTAACCCTTAAACTAACCATAACCCTAAACATCTTTCTAAACCTAACCCTCATCCCCACCCATACCCTCAGCCTAACCCTAAGCCTAAGGCGAACCCTAACCCTAACCCTCACACTCACTCTCACCGTAAACCTAATCCTAAACCTAACCCTAACCCTAACATTAAACCTCAACCTAACCCTCACCCTAAACCTAACTTTAACACTAACCCTAACCCTAACCCTCACCCTAACCCTCCCCATACCCCTAACTTAACAATAAATCACACCCTAACCCTAACCATAACCCTAACCCTAAACCTCACCCTAACCCTGATCCTAACCCTCATCCTCACCCTCACTGTAAATCTAACCCTATCCCTAATCCTAACCTTCACCCTCACCCTAACCCTAACCATAACACTCACCCTAACCCTAACTCTCACACTCACCATAATCTTAATCCGAACCCTAACCCTAAACCTCACCCTAACGCTAACCCTAACCCTCACCCTCACTCTAACCCTCACTCTAACCCTAATGCTATGCCTAAACCTCATCCTAACCCTCACCCTAACTCTAAAACCCTAACCCTAACCCTCACCCTCACGCTAAACCTACCTCTAACCCTAAGCAAACCCCAACCCTAACCCTAACATTCACACTCACCCTCACCCAAACCCTAATCCTAAAACTAACCCTATCCCTAACCCTAACCCTCACCCTAACCCTAACACTAACCCTCACACTATCCCTCACCTTAACACTAACTCTAATCCTAAACCTCACCCTCACCCTAACGCTAACCCTCACCGTCACTCTCACCCTCAGCTTATCCCTAAGCCTAACCCTAACCCTAACTCTCACACTCACCCTCACCTTAACCCTAATCCTGACCCTAAACCTAAGCCTCATACTAACCCTAACACTCACCCTAACCCTAACACTAACCCTAACCCTAAACCTCAACCTATCCCTCACCCTAACCCTAAGTCTAACCCTAAACCTGACCCTCACCCTAACCCTGAACCTCACCCTCACCCTAGCCCTCACACTAACGCTAATCCTAACTTTAAACCTGATCCTAACCCTCAGCCTAATCCTAAACCTAACCCTCACCCTCACCATAACCCTCAAGCTTAACCTCACCCTGAGCCTAAAAATAAGCCTAACCCTAAACCTAACCCTAACCCACACACTCACCCTCACCCTAACCCTAATCCTAACCCTAACCCTAACCCTAAACCTCACCGTCAACCTAGCCTTCACCCTAACCCTAATCCTAAACCTAACCCAAACTCTAACCATAACCCTAAACCTAAACCTCACCCTAAACCTAACCCTAACCCTCACCCTCACTGTAAGGGTAACCCTAACCCTAAACCTAACAATAACCCTAACCCTAACTCTAACCCTCATCCTAACCATAACACACACCCTAAACCTAACCCTCACACTAACACTTACCCTCAACCTAACACTAACCCTAACCCTATCACTAACCCTAACCATCACCTTAACCGTAAACCTCACCTTAACCCTAACCCTCACCCTCAACTTTGCCCTCAACCTATCCCTAACCCTCATCTTCACCCTAAACCTCACACTAACCCTAACACTAATCCTCAATCTAACCCTCACCCTCACCCTAACCCTAACCCTCACACTTACCGTAACCCTCATGCTCAGCCTAACCCTCAACTTTACCCTTACCGTCACCCTTACCCTAACCCTCACCCTAACCCTAGTCCTCATACTAAGCCTTCCACTAACGGTAACCCCAACCATCACCCTAACCCTAACCCTCACCCTCACCCTCAGCTTCAGCCTAACATTAAGCATAACCCTAACCCCAACCCTAACCCTAACACTAACCCTAACCCTCATTCTAACACTCACCCTAACCCTAAGCTTAAACCTCAACCTCACCCTAGCCCATACCCAAACCCTAAGCCTAAGCCTAACCATCACCCTAACCCTCACTCTAATCCAAACCTAACCCTAACACTCACCCTCACCTTAACCCTAATCCTAATCCTAAACCTAATACGAATGCTCACCCCCACACTAAACCTCACACTAACCCTAACCCTAACACTAACCCTAAACCTCACCCTCACCCTAACCATAAAGCTAACCCTAATCCTAAACCTCACCCTAAACCTAAACCTTACCCTAATACTTACCCTCACCTTAACACTAACACTAACCCTAACACTAACCCTCACACTAAGGCTAATCATCAACCTAAACCTAAACCTCACCCTAACCCTAGCCCTCAACTTCACCATAGCCCTCACCCTAACCCTAACACTCATCCTAACCCCAAACCTCACACTAACCCTAAGACTAATCCTCAATCTAACCTTGACCCTCACCCTAAACCTAACCTGAACCCGAACCCTTACCATAACCCTCACCCTCAGCCTAACCCTCATCTTTTCTCTTACTGTCACCCTCACCCTAACCCACACCCTAAACCTAACCCTCATGCTAACCCTCCCCCTAACCATAAAACTAACCATCACACTAACCCTAACCCACACGCTTACCTTCAGCCTCAGCCTAACCCTAAGCCTAAGCCTAAAACTATCCCTAAACCTCACACTCACCCAAGCCCTCACCCTAAAACTAATCCTAACCCTAACCCTCATCCTAACCCTCAACCCAACCATAACCTGAACCATCACTCTAAACCTAATTCTAATTCCCACATTCACCCTCAGGCTAACCCAAAGCCGAAGCCTAACCCTAACCCTAACCCGCACACTCACACTCACCCTAACCTTAATCATAACCCTAACCCTAAACCTAAACCTCAACCTAATCCTCACCCTAACCCTAACCCTAACCCTCATCCTCACCTTAGTCCTCACCCTAACCCTCACCACAAACCTAACCCTCACGCTCACCATAACCCGAACCCTAACCCTCACCCTAACCCGAATCTTAACCCTAAACCTAAACCTCACCCTAAGCCTAAAACTAACCCTCACCCTCACCTGAGCCCCCACCCTAACCCTAATTCCAACCCTAACCCTCATCAAAACACTAACCCTAACCCATAACTTAACCCTAAACCTAATTCTAACCCTCAACCTAACCATAACCCTGACCCTCACCGTAACCCAACCCTAACCCTCTCCATAACCCTAAACCTAAACCAAACCCTAAACCTTACCCTAACACTAACCAGAACCATAACCCTCACCCTATCCCTCGTCATAACCCTAATCCTAACCCAAACCCTAATGCTAACCCTCACCCTAACCCTAAACCTAACCCTCACCCTAAACCTAGCCCTAATCCTAATCCTCAACCTAACCCTAACCATAACCCTAAGGCAAAAACTCACCCGAACCCTGAACCTAACCCTAACCCTAAACCTCACCCTAAACCTAACCCTCAACCTCACCCTCACCCTCAGCCTAGCCGTAACCCTAACCCTAATCCTAACATTAACCCTCATCTTAACCTTCACCCTAACCCTAAACCTAACCCTCACCCTAACACTAACCCTCACACTTAACCTCACACTTAGCCTAAAACTAAGCCTAACCCTAAACCTAACCCTAACCCACACAATCACCCTCAACCTAACCCTAACCCTAACCCTCAACCTAACCCAAACTCTCACCCAGAACCTCAACTTTAGCCTAACCCTAAGCCTAACCCTAAACCTAAACCTAACCCACACACTCACCCTCACCCTAACTCTATTCCTAACCCTAACCCCAACCCTAACCCTCACCCTCACCCTAGCCTTCACCCTAACCCTAATCCTAACCCTAACCAAACTCTAACCATAACCCTCATCCTAAATCTCACCCTAAAACTAGCCCTAACCCTCACCCTCACTGTAAGGGTAACCCTAACCCTAAACCTAACAATAACCCTAAACCTAACTCTAACCCTCACTCTAACCATAACACTCACCCTAACCTTAACCCTCACCCTAACACTTACCCTCACCCTTACACTAAGCCTAACCCTAACACTAAACCTCACAGGAATCTTAAACCTTAACCTAACCCTAAACCTCACCCTAACCGTAACCCTAACCCACACCCTCACCCTAGCCCTCACCCTAACCCTAATCCTAAGCCTAACACTCATCCTAACCCTCATTTTAACCCTAACACTAACCCTCACCCTAAACCTAACCCTTACACTCACCCTCAGCCTAACCATAAGCCTAATCCTAACCCTAACTCTGACCCTCACACTCACCCTCACCCAAACTCTAATCCTAAACTTAACCCTATCCCTAACCCTAAACCTCACTCTAACCCTCACACTAACCCTAAACCTAACACTAACCCTAACACTAACCCTCACACTAACCGTCACCCTAACGCTAACTCTAACCCTAAATCTCACCCTCATCCTAACACTAACCCTCACCCTCACCCTCACCCTCAGCCTAGCCGTAACCCTAACCCTAATCCTAAACTTAACCTTCATGCAAACCCTCACCCTAACCCTAAACCTAACCCTCACCCTAACCCTAACCCTCACACTTAACCTAACCCGTAGCCTAAACCTAAGCATAACCCTAAACCTAACCCTAACCCACACACTCACCCTCAACCCAAGCCTAACCCTAACCCTCACCCTAACCCAAACTGTCTCCCCCAAACTCACCTTTAGCCTAACCCTAAGCCTAACCCTAAAACTAAGCCTAACCCACACACTAACTCTCACCCTAACACTATTCCCAACACTAACCCCAGCCCTAACCCTCACCCTCACCCTAGCCTTCACCCTAACCCTAATCCTAACCTAACCCAAACTCTAACCCTAACCCTAACCCTAAATCTCACTCTAAACCTAACCCTAACGCTCACCCTCATTGTAAGGGTAACCCTAACCCTAACCCTAACAATAACCCTAACCCTAACTCTAACCCTCACCCTAACCATAACACTCAACCTAACCCTAACCCTCACCCTAACACTTACCCTCACCCTTACACTAAGCCTAACCCTAACACTAACCCTCACAATAATCTTAAACCTTAACCTAACCCTAAAACTCACCCTAACCCTAACCCTAACCCACACCCTCACCATAACCCTAATTGTCACCCTAACCCTCACCCTAATCCTAACCCTCACCCATAAACCTCACACTAACCCTAAACCTAATTCTTAATTTAACCCTCACCCTCAACCTAAACCTAAGCGTAACCCTAACCCTAACCCTCACCCTAACCCCAACCCTTATCCTTATCTTAACCCTCAACCTTAGCCTAATCCTCACCTTTATGGTACCGTCACCCTCACAATAACCCTCACCCTAACCCTAAACCTCATCCTAACCGTCACACTAACCCTAACCCTAAACATCATCCTAACCCGAACCCTTATCCTCAACCTCACCCTCGGACTAACCCTAAGCCTAAACCTAACCCTAACCCTCAACCAAACCCTAGCCCTCACCCTAACCCTAATCCTAACCCTAACCCTCCTCCTAACCCTCAACCTAACCCTAACACTAACCAACACTCTAACTGAAATCCTGACACCCAACCTCACCCTAATCCTCACCCTCAACCTCACCGTAACTCTAACCATAACCCTAACAATAACACTAATCCTAACCCTAAACCTAACAATAACCCTAATCATATATCTAACCCTCACCCTCAGCCTCACCCTCACTGCAAACGAAACCATAACCATAACACTAACAATAAACCTAACCCTAACCCTAACCCTCACCCTCACCCTCACCCTAACCCTTATCCTAACCCTAACTCTCACCCTAACCCTCACCATAATCCTAACCCCATCCTAACCCTCACCCTAACCCTAACCCTAAACCTCACCCTAACCCTTATCCTAACCCTAACCCTCACCCTAACCCTAATCCTAACCCTCACCCTAATCCTAACCATCATTCTAACCCTCACCCTAACCCTAACCCTAAACCTCACCCTAACACTAACCCTAACCCTCACCCTCACCCTAGCCCTCACCTTAACCCTAATACTAAGCCTAATCCTCATCCTAACACTCACCCTAACCCTAACCCTAACCCTCACTCTAACCCTAATCCTAACCCTAACCCTCAAACTAACCCTAACCTTCACCCTCACTGTAACCTGAACCCTAAACCTCACCCAAACCCTAAAATTAACCCGAACGCTAATTCACACCCTAACACTAACCCTAACCCGAACCCTAACCCTAACCCTCACCCTTACCCTCACCCTCAGCTTAACCATTAGCCTAACCCTAAACCTAAGCCTAATCCAAACATTCATCCTAAAATTAAACCTAATACTAATCCTAACCCTAACCCTAACCCTCACCCTCATCCTAACCCTCACCCTAACCCTAACACTAATCCTAACCATAAACCTCACCCTAACCCTCACCCTAACCCTAACTCTAACCCTAAACCTCACCCTCACCCTCACCCTAAACTTAACCCTAACCCTAAATCTCACCCTAACTCTAACCCTCACCCTCACCCTCACCCTCAGCATAACTCTAATCCTAACCTAACAATAATACTAATCCAAACCCTAACCCTAACCCTAACGCTCACCCTAAACCTCACCCTAACCCTAAACCTAAACCTCACCTTCAGCCTCACCTTCACTGTAAACTTAACCCTAACCATAACACAAACCATAAACCTAACCTTATCCCTAATCTAACCCTCACACTCACCCTAACCCTAACCATAACCCTCACCCTAACCATAACAATCACCCTCACTGTAACACTAACCCTAAACCTCACCCTAACCCTAAACCTAACCCTAACCCTAAATCTCACCCTAACGCAAACCCTAACCCTCAACTTCACCCTAGCTCTCACCCCAACCCTAATCATCCTCACCCTAAACCTCACACTAACACTAACACTAATCCTCAATCTAACCCTCACCCTCACCCTAACCCGAACCCGAACCGTCACCCTTACCATAACCCTCACCCTCAGCATAACCCTCACCTTTACTCTTACTGTCACCCTCATCCTAAACCTCACCCTCATCCTAACCCTCACCCTAACCGTAACCCTAAACATCACCCTAACACTAACCCTCAGCCTCACCTTCAGCCTCAGCCTAGCCCTAAGACTAAGCTTAACCCTAACCCTAAACCTCACACTCACCCTAACCCTCACCCTAACACTAATCCTAACTCTAAACCTCATCCTAAACCTCAACCTAACCATATGAACCATCACTCTAAACCTAATCCTCATCCCCACACTCACCCTCAGCCTAATCCTAAACCTAAGCGGAACCCTAACCCTAACCCTCACACTCACCCTCACGAGAACCCTAATCCTAATGCTAACCCTAACCCTAAACCTAAACCTCAGCATAACCCTCACCCTAACCCTAACCCTAAACCTAAATTTAACCCAAACCCTAACTCTTACCCTAAACTTAACCCTAACCCTCACCCTAAACCTAACCCACACCCTCACGCTCACCCTCAGCCTAAGCCAAAGCCTAAGGCTAACCCTAACCCTCACACTCACCCTAACCTTAACCCTAACACTAATCCTAACCCTAACCCTCACACTCTCTCTAACCCTTATCTTTACTCTTACTATCACCCTCATCCTAACCCTCACCCTAAACCTAACCCTCATCCTAACCGTAACCCTAAACATAACCCTAACCCTAACCCTCACCCTCACCTTCAGCCTCAGGCTAATCCTAAACCTAAGCCTAAACCTAACCCTAAACCTCACACTCACCCTAGACCTCACCCGAACCCTAAACCTAACCCTAACCCTCATCCTAAACCTCAACCTATAACCAGAACCATCACTCTAAACCTAATCCTCATCCCCACCCTAAGACTAAGCTTAACCCTAACCCTAACCCTCATCCTCAGAGTAACCCTTACCCTAACCCTCACCCTAACACTAAACTTAACCCGAAACCTAACTCTCACCCTAAACCTAACCCTAAACCTCACCGTAAACCTAACCCTCACCTTCACCCTCACCCTCAGCCTAATCCTAAGGCTAAGCCTAACCCTAACCCTAACACTCACACACACCCTAACCTTAACCCTAATCCTAACCCTCAACCTAACCCTCACCCTCACCCTAACCTCACCTTAACCCTAAACCTAACATTTACCCTAAATTTATCACACACCCTCAGCCTCACCCTAACCCTAACTCTAACCCTAAACGTCACTCTTACCCGAACCTTAACCCTAACCCTAAACCTCACCCTCAGCCAAACCGTAACACTCACCTTCACCTGAGCAATCACCCAAAACTTATTCCCAACCCTAAACCTCATCCTAACCCTCCCCTAACCCTATGCTTAACCCTCACCCTAACCCTAACTTTCTCACCCTCAACCTCACCCTCAGCCTAACCCTAAACCTAACCCTAACCCACACAGTCACCCTCACCCTAACCCAAATCCTAACCCTATCCCTAACACTATCCCTAGCCCAAACTCTCACCCTAACACTAACACTAACACTAACACTAACCCTAAACTTCATCCAAACCCTCACCCTAACCCTGACTCTAAACCTAAACCTCACCCTCGCTCTAACACTAACTGTAACCCTAAACCAATCCCTAAACCTCACAGTAACCCTAACCCTAACCCACAACCTCACTGTAACCATAAACATAAACCTTACCCTAACAATAACCCTAACCCTAATCCTAAGCCTCACCATAAACCTAGCCCTAACACTAACCCTAAACCTCACCCTCACCCTCACCCTAACCCCAACCCTAACCCGAACCCTAAACCTCAACCTAATCCTAACCCTCACCTGCACCCTCACCCTTACCCTAAATCTAACCCTAACCCTAAGAATAACACTAACCCAAACCCTAACCATCACCATAACCCTAATCCTAACCCCCAAACTCACCCTCAGCCTTACCCTTAAACTAAGCCTTACCCTAAACCTAACCCTCACACTCACCCTCACGCTAACCCTAATTCTAATGTAACCATATCCCTAAACATCAACTTAAAACTCACCCTCACCCTAACCCTAACAATAAACCTAACCCTAACCCTCACCCTAAACCTCCACCTAACCCTAATTCTAACCCTAAAACTTACCCTCACCCTAACCCTAACCCTCACCATAAACTTCAACCTAACCCTCACCCTCAACATTACCCTCAACCTCACTGTAACTCTAACCCAAAACCTAACAATAAGATTAACCCTAATCCTAACCCTAACCCTAACCTTAACCCTAAACATAACCCTCACCCTCAGCCTCATCCTCACCGCAAAATTAACCCTAACCATATCACTAACAATAACCCTAACCATAACTCTAAACCTAACTCGAACCCTAAACCTTGCCTAATCCTCACTCCCAAATTAACCCTAAACTTCACCCTCAACCTCACCCTAACCCTAACCCTAACCCTAAACCTCACCCTAACCCTAATACACACCCTCACCCTCACCCTCACCATAACTCTAATCCTAACCCTAACAATAACACTAATCCTAACCCTAACCCTAACCCTCACCCTCATCTTAACCTTAACGCTAACCCAAACCCTCACCCTAACCCTAACCTTAACCCTAACCCTAAAACTCACCCTAACCCTAACCCTAACTCTCATCCTCAGCCCCACCCTCACTGTAAACTTAACCCTAACCATAACACTAACAATAATCCTAACCCTAACTCTAATCTAACCCTCACACTCACCCTAACCCTAACCCTAACCCTCACCCTAACCCTAAACCTCACCATAACCCTAAACCTAACCATCAACTTCACCCTAACCCTCACACTAACCCTAATCATCTTCACCCAAAACCTCACACTAATCCTTACACTAATCCTTAATCTAACCCTCATCCTCACCCTAACACTAATGTGAACCCTCACCCTTACCATAACCTTCACCCTCAGCCTAAACCTCACTTTTACTCTTATTGTCACCCTCATCCAAACCCTCACCCTAAACCTAACACTCATCCTAACCCTCACCCTAACTGTAACCCTAAACATCACCCTAACCCTAAACCTCATCCTCAGCTTTAGCCTCAGCCTAACCCTAAGCCTAAGCCTAACCCTAAACCTAAACCTCACACGCACCCTAGCCCTCACCCTAACACTAACTCTCACCCTAACCCTAATCCTAACCCTATCCCTAACCCTAACCCTAAACCTAAACCTCAACCTCACCCTAACCCTAACCCTAACACTAAACCTAACCCTAACCATAATCATAACCCTCACCCTCACCGCAAACTTAACCCAAATCATAACACTAACAATAACCCTAACCCTCACCCTAACCCTAAACCTAAAACTAACCCTAACTGTAACCCTAACCCTAAAACTAAAACTGACCCTAGCCCTAATCCTAACCCTCACCCTCACCCTCACTGTAACCATAACCCTAACCTAACCCTTACAATAACACTAACCCTAACCCTATCCCTCATCTTAACCATACCCTTCACCCTAACCCTAACCCTCACCCTAACACTTACCTTCACCCTAACCCTAACGCTAACACTAACCCTATCCCTAACCCTCACCCTCAGCTACCCCTAACCCTAACTCTAACCCTAAACCTCCCCTTCCCTCTAACCCTAATCCTAACCCTAACTCTAAACCTCAGCCTAATCCTAAACCTAAACCTCACCCTCACCCTAGCCCTCACCCTAACCCGAATCCAAACCTAACCCTCATCCTAACCCTCATTCTAACACTAACCCTAAACCTCATCTTCAGCCTCACCCTAACCCTAAACATAACCCTAACCCTCCACCTAAAACTAACCGTCACCATCACCATAACTCTTACCCTAACCCTCACCCTAACCCTAAACTTATCCCAAACCCTAACCCTAACCCTCATTCTAACCCTAAACCTAACCCTCACACTCACCCTAACCCTCACCTTAACCCTAAGTGTAACACGGACCCTAACCCTAAACCTCACCCTCAGTCTCATCCTGACCCTAACTCTAACCCTAAACCTCACCCTCATCCTAACCCTCACCCTAAACCTAAACCTCATCCTAACCCTAACCCTAAATCTCACCCTCACGCTAGCCCTCACCCTAACCCTAATCCTAACCCTAAACCTCATCCTAACCCTAACCCTAAACCTCACCCTCAACCTCCCCCTAACCCTACATCTAAATGTAAACCTCACACTCACCCTAACCCTAAACCCCACCCTAACCCTAACCCTAACACTCACCCGCACCCTCAACCTCACCGTAACTCTAACCCTAACCCTAACAATAACACTAACCCTAACCCTAACCATCACCCTAACCCTATTCCTCACCCCACCCTCAGCCTCACTCTTACTGCAAACTTAACCCTAACCATAACACTAACAATAACCCTAACCCTAACCCTAACACTAATCCTCATCCCCACCCTCATCCTCAGCCTAACTCAAAGCCTAACCCTAACCCTAAGACTAACCCTCACCGAAACCCTAACCCTAACCCTAACCCTATACCTAACCCTAACCCTAAACCTAAGCCTAACCCTAAACCTAACCCTAATCCTCAGCTTCACCCTCACCCTAACCCAAACCCTAACCAGAAACCTCACCCTAAACCTAAGCCTAACCCTAACCCTAACCTTCACACTCACTCTACCCTAACCCTAATCCTAAACCTAACAGTATCCCTAATCCTAACCCTAATCCTCATCCTAACATTCACCCTAACCCTAACCCTAAACCTCACCCTCACCCTAAACCAAACTCTAACCCAACCCTAACACTAAACCTCACCCTAACACTAACTCTAACACTCACCCTAACTCTAACCCTCACCCTCACCCTCAGCCTAACCCTAAGCCTAACCCTAACACTAACCCTAACCCACACACTCACCCTCAACCTAAACCTAACCCTAACCCTCACCCTAAACCTGACCCTCACCCTCACCCTCAACCTCACCCTTACCCTAACCCTAAGCCTAACCCTAAACCTAACCCTAACCCACACACTCATCATCACCCTCACCTTAATCCTAACCCTAACCCAAACTCTAATCATAACCCAAACCCTAAACCTCACCCTAAACCTAACCCTAACCCTCACCCTCACTGTAAGGGTCACCCTAACCCTAACCCTAACAAAAACCCTAACCCTAACTCTAACCCTCACCCTCACCATAACAGTCACCCTGACCCTAACCCTCACCCTAACACTTACCCTAACCCTAACACCAACCCTAACCCTAACACTAACCCTCACACTAACCCTAACCCTCACCCTAATCCTAAACCTCACTCTAACCCCAACCCTAACCCTAAACCTCACCCTCACCCTAGCCCTCACCCTCAACCTAATTCTAACCATCACCCTCAACCTAACCCTAACCTTCATCCTCACCCTAAACCTCACACTAACCCTAACCCTAAACCTCAACCTAGCCCTCAACCTAACACTAACCCTCATCCTCACCTTAAACCTCACACTAACCCTAACACTAATCCTCAATCTAATCCTCACCCTCACCCTAACCCTAACCCTCACACTTACCGGAACACTCAGCCTAACCCTCACCTTTACCCTTACTGTCACCCTCACCCTAACCCTCAGCCTAATCCTAATCCTCATCTGAACACTCACCTTAACGCTAATCCCAACCATCACCCTAACCCTAACCCTCACCCTCAGCCTCAGCCTCAGCCTAACATTAAGCCTAACTCTAACCCCAACACTAACCCTAACACTAAACCTAACCCTCAACCTAACGCTCACCCAAACCCTAACCTTAACCCTCACCCTCACCCTAGCCCATACCCAAACCATAAGCTTAAGCCTAACCCTCACCATAACCCTCACTCTAACCCTAACCCCAACACTCACCCTAACCTTAATCCTCACCCTCACCCTCACCCTAACTCTAATCCTAACCCTAACCCTAACACTCACCCTCAACTTAAACTTAATCCTAATCCTAACCCTAACACCAACCCTCACCCCCAAACTAAACATCACCCGAACACTAACCCTAACCCTAACCCTCACCCTAAACCTAACTCTAACCCTAAACCTCACCCTCACCCTATCCGTAACCCTAACATTAATCCTAAATCTCACCCTAAACCTAAACCTCACCATAACCCTAACCCTAACCCTCAACTTCACCCTAGCCCTCACCCTATCTCTAACCCTCATCCTAACCCTTAACCTCACAGTTACACTAACACTAATCCTCAATCTAACACTCACCCTCACCCTAACCCTAACCCGAACGCTCGCCCTTACCATAACCCTCACCCTCAGCCTAACCCTCACCTTTTCTCTTACTGTCACCCTCATCCTAACCCTCACCCTAAACCTAACCCTCATTCTAACCCAAACCCTAACTGTAACCCTTACCATCAACCTAATCCTAAACCTCACCCTCACCTTCAGCCTCAGCCTAACCCTAAGCCTAAGCCTAAACCTAACTCTAAACCTCACACTCACCCTAGCCCTCACCCTAAACCTAATCTTAACCCTAACCCTCATCCTAACCCTCAAGCTAACCATATCCTGAACCATTATTCTAAACCTAATCCTCATCCCCACAATCACCCTCCGCCTAACCCAAAGCCTAAGCCTAACCCTAACCCTAACCCTCACACTCACCCTCACCCTAACCTTAATCCTAACCCTAACTCTAAACCTAAACCTCAACGTAATCCCCACCCTAAACCTAACCCTAACCCTCACCCTCACCTTAGGCCTCACCCTAACCCTCACTCCAAAGCTAACACTCACCCTCACCATAACCCGAACCCTAACCCTCACCCTAAACCTACCCCTAACCCTAAAACTAAACCTCACACTAAGCCTAACACTAAGCCTCACCCTCACCGTTGCCCTCACCCTAACATTAATTGCAACCCTAACCCTCATCCAAACACTCACCCTAACCCTAACCCTAACCGTCAACCTAACCCTACACCTAATTCTAACCCTCAACCTAACCCTAAACCTGACCCTCACCGTAACCCTAACCCTAACCCTCACCCTAACCTAAACCTAATCCAAACCTTAAACCTAACCTAACCCTAACCCTCATCCTCACCCTATCCCTCATCCTAAACCTAATCCTAACCCGAACACTCATGTAAACACTCACCCTAAGCCTAACACTAACCCTCACCTTAAACCTAGCCCTAATCCTAACTCTCAAACTAACCCTAACCCTCACCCTCACCATAACCCTAACCGGAAACATCACCCTATCACTAAACCTATCCATAACCCTAAGCCTCACCCTAAACCTAACCCGAAAACTCGCCCTCATGCTAGCCCTCACCCTAACCCTAACCGAAACCTAACCCTCATCCTAACCCTCACCCTAACCCTAACCCTAACCCTCACCCTAACCCTAACCCTAACCCTAACTCTAACCCTAACCCTCACCCTAACCCTAAATCTCAGAATCACCCTCAGCAAAACCCTACGCATAACCCTAACCCTAACACTCACACTCACCCTCACCGAAACCCTAATTGTAAACCTAACCCTATCCCTAACCCGAACCCTCACCCTAACCCTAAACCTAACACTAACCCTAACACTACCCTAAAGCTAACACTAATCCTAACACTAACCCTCACAATAACCCTCACCCTAATGCTAATAATAACCCTAAACCTCACCCTCACCCTAAACCTAACCGTCACCCTCACCCTCACCCTCAGCCTATCCCTAAGCAAAACCCTAACCCTAACCCTCACACTCACCCTCACACTGACCCTAATACTAATCTTAACCCTAAACTTAACCCTCATCCTAACCCTAACCCTCACCCTAACACTAACCCTAATCCTAATCCTAACCCTAAGCCTAACACTCACCCTCATCCTAACCCACACCCTAAACCTAACACTAAACCTAACACTTACCCTCACCCTAACCCTCTCACTAACACTAACTCTAAACCTAAACCTCACCCTCAACCTCACCCTTACCCTAACCCTAACCCTAAACCTCACCCTAACCCTAAACCTCACCTTCACACTCACCATAACTCTAATCCTAACCCTAAAAATAACACTAATCCTAACCCTAACCCTAACCCTCACCCTCACTGTAACCCTAACCCTAACCCAAACCCTCATCCTCACCCTCACCCTAACCCTAACCCTAACCCTAAACCTCACCCTAACCCTAACCCTAGCACTAAAAAAACCCTAAACATAACCCTAACCCTCATCCTAACCACAACCTTCAACCTATCCCTAACCCTCACCCTAACACTTACCCTCACCCTAACACTAACCCTTACCCTAATATTAACCCTCACACTAACCCTAACCATCACCTTAACCCTAAACCTCACCCTAACCCTAACCCTCACCGTCAACCTAGCCCTCAACCTAACACTAACCCTCATCCTCTCCCTAAACCTCAAACTCACCCTAACACTAATTCTCAATCTAACCAGCACCCTCACCCTTACCCTAACCCTCACCCTTACCATAACCCTCACACTCAGCTTAAACCTCACCTTTACCCTTACTGTCACCCTCACCCTAACACTCACCCTAACACTAATCCTCATCCTAACCCTGACTATAAGGGTAACCCCAACCATCACCCTAACCCTAACCGTCACCCTCACCCTCAGTTTCAGCCTAACCCTAAACCTAAGCCTTAACCTAACCCTAACCCTCACCCTCACCCTAGACCTCTCCCTAACCCTAATCCTAACCCTAACCCTCCTCCTAAACCTTAACATAACTATAACCCTAACCATCATTCTAAACCTAATCCTCATCCCCACCCATACCCTCAGCCTAACCGTTAGCCTAAGCCGAAGCCTAAACCTAATCCTCAAACTCACCCTTAATATAAACCTAATCCTAAACCTAACCCTAACCCTAACATTAAACCTCAAACTAACCTTCACCCTAACCCTAACCCTTACACTAACCGTAACCTTAACCCTCCCCATAACCCTCCCCCTAACCCTAACTCTAACCCTAAACCTCACCCTCTCCCTCACCCTAACCCTAAATCTAACCCTAACCCTAAAACTCAACCTCACCCTCTCCCTCACCCTAACCCTAAATCTAACCCTAACCCTAAAACTAAACCTCACCCTAACCCTAAACCTAACCCTAACCCTCTCCCTCACCCGAACCCTAACTCTAACTCTAACCCTAACCCTAAACCTCACCCTCTCCCTCACCCGAACCCTAACTCTAACACTAACCCTAACACTAAACCTCACCCTAACCTTAATCCTAACCCTCACCCTAACCCTAACCCTCACGCTCACCCTCACTCTGACTCTCAGCCTAACCCTAAGCCTAACCCCAAACCTATCCCTAGTAGAAACCCTCACCCTCACCCTAACCCAATCCTAACCGTAATCCTAACCCTAACCCTAACCCTCCCCCTAACTCTCACCCTAACCCTAACCCTAACACTTACCCATATCTTAACCCTCACCTCAGACTAACCCTCACCTTTACGGTACCATCACCCTCACCCTAACCCTCACCCTAACCCTAACACTCATCCTAACCCTCACCCTAACCATAACCCTACACCTAACTCTCACTCTCAGCCTCACCCTCAGACTAACCCTAAGCCTAACCCTAACCCTAACCCTCAACCTCACCCTAGCCCTCACCCTAATCCTAATCCTAAACCTAACCCTCATCCTAACCCTCAACCTAACACTAAACCTAACCATCACCTGAACCCTAATACTCACACCCAACCTCAACTTCACCCTCACCTTCCACCTTAATGTAACTCTAACCCTAAGCCTTAGAATAACACTAACCCTAACCCTAACACTAACCCTAACCCTTACCCTAACTCTAAACCTCAACCTAACCCTCACCCTAAACCTAACATTAACACTAACACTAACACTCATCCTTACCCTCAACCTCACCGTAACTGTAACCCTAACAATAACACTAATCCTAAGCCTAAACCTAACCCTAACTCTAATCCTATATATAACCCCCACCCTCAGCCTCACCCTCACTGCAAACATAACCATAACGATAACACTAACAATAATCCTAACCCTAACCCTAATCCTAAGCTTCATCCTCATGTAACCCTCATCCTAACCCTAACCCTCACCCTAACCCTAACCCTCACCCTCACCATAACCCTAACCCTCATCCTAACCCTCACACTAACCCTAAACCTAAACGTCACCCTAACACTAACCCTAACCCTCACCCTCACCCTAACCCTCACCTTAACCCTAACCCTCACCCTCACCCTCACCCTCACCATAACACTAATCCTAACCCTCACCCTAACCCTAAACCTAACCCTAACCCTAAACCTCACCCTAACCCTAAACATAACCCTCAACTTCACCCTAGCCCTCACCCTAACTTTAATCCTCATCCTCATCTTAACCACACACTAACCCTAAGACTAATCCTCAATCTAACTCTCACCCTCACACTAACCCTAACCCGAACCCTCACCCTTGCAATAACCCTCAAGCTCAGCCTATCCCTCATCTTTACTCTTAATGTCACCCTCATCCTAACCCTCACCCTAAACCTAACCCTCACCCTAAACCTCACCCTAAGTGTAACCCTAACCATCACCCTAATCCTAACCCTGACCCTCACCTTCAGCCTCAGCCTAACCCTAAGCCTAAGGCTAACCCTAACCCTAAACCTCACACTCACCCTAGCCCTCACCCTAACCCTAATCCTAACCCTAACCTTCATCGTAACCCTCAACCTAACCATTACCGGAATCATCACTCTAAACCTAATCCTCATCCCCATATTCACCCTCAGCCTAACCCTAAGCCTAAGCCTAACCCTAACCCTAACCCTAACCCTCACACTCACCCTCACGGTAACCCTAATTCTAACCTTAAACCGAACCCTAAACCTACACCTCAACCTGATCCTCACCCTAACCCCAACACTAATCTTAACCCTCACCCTCACCTTCGTCCTCACCCTCACCCTCACCCCAAACCTAACCCTCACCCTCACCATAACCCTAACACTAACCCTCACCCTAACCCTACCCCTAATCCTAATCCTAAACCTCACCCTAACACTAACACTAACCGTCACCCTCACACTAGCCCTCACCTTAACCCTAATTGTAACCCTAACCCTCATCCTAACCGTCACCCTATTCTTAACACTAACCATCACCCTAACCCTAAACCTAATTCTACCCCTCAAGCTAACCCTAACCCTGACCCTCACCGTAACCCTAACCCTAACCCTCACCCTAACCTTAAACCTAACCTGAACTCTAAACCTCACCCTTAACCTAACCCTAACCCTCACCATCACCATAGACCTCATCCTAACCCTAATCCTAACCCTAACCCTCATGCTAACCCTCACCCTAAACCTAACCCTATACCTCACCCTAACCCTAGCCCTAATCCTAACCCTCAACCTAACCCTACACCTCACCCTCAACATAACAATAATCCTAAACCTCACCCTGTCTCTAAACGTAACCCTAACCCTAAACCTCACCCTAACGCTAACCCTAAACCTCACCCTCAAACTAGCCCTCACCCTAACCTTAATCCTAAACCTAACCCTCATCCTAACTCTCACCCTAACCATAACCCTAACCCTCACCCTAACCCTAACCCTCACCCTCACTCTCAGCCTAACCCTAAGCCTAACCCTAGGCCTAACCCTAAACCTCACACTCACCCTCACCCAAACCCTAATCCTAAACCTAACCCTGTCCCTAACCCTATCCCTCACCCTCACCCTCACCCTAACCCTAACCCTAACACTAACCCTAACACTAACCCTCACACCAACCCTCACCTTAACACTAACTCTAACCCTAAACCTCAACCTGACCCTAACCCTAAGTCTAACCCTAACACAAACCCTAAACCGCACCCTAATCCTAAACCTAACACTCATCCGCACCCTCACAGTAACTGTAACCCTAAACCTAACCGTAAAAATAACCCTAACCGTACTCCTAACCCTCACCCTAACCATAACATTCACCCTAACCCAAACCCTCACCCTAACACTTACCCTCAACCTAACAAAAACCCTAACCCTAACACTAAACCTAACACTAACCGAAACTCTAACCCTAACCTTAAACCTCAACCTAACGCTCACCTTCACCCTAACCATAACACTAACCCTAACCCTAACCCTCACCCTAAACCTCCCCCTAACCCTATATCTAACCCTCATCCTCACCCTTACCTTCACCTTAAACCTAACCCTAAACCCCACCGTAACCCTAACCCTAACCCTCACACTCATGCTTGGCCTAAGCCAAAGCCTAAGCCTAACCCTAACCATAACCCTCACCCTAACCCTAACACTAATGCTAACCCTAACTCTAATCCTAACCCTCACCCTCACCCTAACCCTAACTCTAACCCTTACCCTAAACCTAAACCTCATCCTAACCCTAACCCTCACCCTCACCCTCAACCTCACCGTAAACGTAAACCTAACCCTAACCCTAACAATAACCCCAACCCTAACCCTAACCCTCATCCTAATCATAACCTTCACCCTAACCCTAACCCTCACCCTAACACTTACCCTCACCCTAACACTAACCCTATCCCTAACACTAACACTCACACTAACCCTAACCATCACCCTAACCCTAAATCTCACCATAACCCTAACCCTCAACCTCAACCTAGCCCGCAACCTAACCCTAACCCTCATCCTCACCCTAAATTTCACACTAACCCTAACAATAATCCTCAATCTAACCCTCACCCTCACCCTAATCCTAACCATCACCCTTACCATAACCCTCACCCTAAGCCGAAAACTCACCTTTATGCTTACCGTCACCCTCACCCTAACCCTAATACTCATCCTAACCCTCCCCCTAACGGTAACCCCAACTATTACTCTAACCCTAACCCTAACTCTCACCCTCACCTGCAGCCTCAGCGTAACCCTAAGCCTAAGCCTAAAATTAACCGTAACCCTCACCCTCACCCTAGTACTCACCCTAACCCTAATCCTAACCCGAGCCCTCATCCTAACCCTCACTCTAACAATAACCCTCACCCTAACCCTAACCATCACCCTAACACTTACCCTCACCCTAACACTAAATCTAACCCTAACACTCACCCTCACAATAACCGTAACTCTCACCCTAACCCTAAACCTCACCCTAACACTAATCCTAACCCTCAACCTCACCCTAGCCCTCACCCTAACCCTAATTCTAACCGTTACCCTCACCTAACCCTAACCATTGTCCTCACCCTATAACTCACACTAAGCATAACCCTAATCCTCAATCTAACCCTCACCCTCACCCTAACCCCTAACCCTCACCCTTAAACTAACCCCCACCATAACCTTAACTCTCACCCTTATCTTAACCCTCACCCTCAGCCTAACCCTCAAATTTACCCTTACCATCACCCTCACCCTAACCCAAACCCCAACCCTAAACCTCCTCCTAACCTTCAAGCTAACCGTAACCCTAACCATCACCCTAACCCTAACCCTCACCCTCAACCTTACCATCAGCCTAAACCTAAGCCTAAGCCTAACCCTAGTCCTAACACTCACCCTCACCATAGCCCTCACCCAAACCCTAATCCTAACCCTAACCCTCATCCTAACCCTCACCCTAATCCTAACCCTTACCATCACCCAAACACTAATCCTCACACCCACCCTCAGCCTCAGCCTCAGCCTAACCCTAACCCTAACCCTCACACTCACCCTCACCCTAACCCTAATCCTAAACCTAATCCTAACCCTAAACCTAAACCTCAACCTAACCCTCACCCTAACCCTAACCCTAATCCTAACCCTAACCCTGAACCTAACCCTCCCCCTAACCTTAACCCTAACCCTTACCCTAACACTAACCCTCACACTAACCCTAACCCTCACCCTAACCCTAAACCTCACCCTAACCCTATCTCTAACCCTCACTCTTACCCTAACCCTCATCCTCACCCTAATCCTAACCCTAAACCTCACCCTCAGCCTCACCCTCCCAGCAAAGGTAACCTTAACCATAACACTAGCAATAACCCTCACCTTAACCCTGATCCTAACCCTCACCCTCACCCTAATCCAAACCCTAACCCTTACCCTAACCCTAACCCTCACCCTCACTATAACCCTAAACCTCATCCTAACTTCACTCTAAACAAAATCATCACCCTCACTGTAACACTAACCCTCACCCCCACCCTCACCCTCAGCCTAACCCTAAACCTAAGCCTAACCCTATCCCTAACCCTCACACTCATCCTCACCCTAACGCTTATACTAACCATAACCCTCACAGTAACCCTAACCCTTACCCTCACCTTAACCTTAACCATAACACTCAGCCTAACCCTCATCCTAACCATCACACTAAACCTAAATCTCACCCTAACCATAACCTTAACCCTCAGCCAAACGCACTTCCTAACCCTAACCCTAACCCTCAACCCAACCTAACACTAACCTTAACTCTAACCCTAACCCTAACCCTAAACCCCACCCTCACCCTCAGCCTCAGCCTAAACCTAACCCTAAAGCTAAACCTAAACCTAACCCTCACACTGACCCTCACCCTAAATCTAACCCTAAACCTAACCCTGACCTTCACCCTAAACACAACCCTATCCCTAACCCTCACCTAACCCTAACCCTGTCCCTAACCCTCACCCTAACCCTCACCCTCACCCTAACCCTAACCCTCACCCTAACCCTCACCGTAAACCTAAGCCTAAACCTAACCCTCAACTTCACCCTAAACCTCACCCAAACCCTTACCCTCACCCGAACCCTAAACCTAACCCTCAGCCTAACCCTCATCCTAAACCTACCCCTAACCCTAACCCTCACCCTAAACTTAATGCTAACCCTAACCCTAACCCTCACATTAACCCTAACCCTAACCCTCACGCTCAACCTAACCCTCAGCCTAACCCTCATCCTAACCCTAAACCTAACTCTCACCCTAACCTTAATGCTAACCCTAACCCTCACATTAACCCTAACACTATCTGTCATGCTCAACCTCACCCTCAGCCTAAACCTAACCCTAACCCTAATCCAAAACTAACCCTACCTCTCACCCTAACGCTATACCTAATCCTAACCAAAACCCTCACCCTAATCTTAAACCTATCCCTAACCCTCACCCTAACCATAACCCTAATCCAAAACCTAATCCTCACGCTAACCCTTAACATCACTCTAAACCTTTCCCTCACCCTAACCCTAAATTATCAGTCTAACCATCATCCTAATTCTAACCATAACACTCACCCTAAACTTAACCCTAACCGTAAACCTGACCCTCACCTAAACCCTAACCCTCACCCTCACCCTCAACCTCACCCTCACGCTCACACTAACCCTCACACTCACGCTCACCCTAACCCTCACCCTAACCCTATCCCTCATCCTAACCCTCACCCTAACCGTAACCCTAACCATCACCCTAACCCTAACCCTCACCCTTACCCTCAGCCTCAGCCTAACCTTAATCCTAAGCCAAACCCTAACCCTCACCCTCACCTTAGCCCTCACAGTAACCCTAATCCAAACCATAACCCTCATCCTAACCCTCAATGTAACCATAACCCTAACCATCACTCTAAACCTAAGCCTCATCCCCACACTCAGCATCAGCCTAACCCTAAGCCTAAGCCTAAACCTAACCCTACCCCTAAACCTCACTATAAACCTAACCATAACCCTAACCCTAAGCCTAACCCTAATCCTCACAATCACTCTCACCCTAAACCAAACCCTAACCCTAACCTTAAACCTCATCCAAACCCTCATTCTAACCCTAAATCTCACCCTGACTGTAACACTAACCCTCATCCCCACCCTCACCCTCAGCCTAACCCTAAGCCTAAGCATAACCCTAACCCTAACCCTGACACTCACCCTCACCGTAAATAATCCTAACCCTAACCCTATCCCTAAACCGCAACCTAAACCTCACACTCGCCCTAAGACTAACACTAAGCCTAAACCTCACCCTCAACCTAACCCTGACACTAAATCTAACCCACAACCTCACCCTCACCATAACTCTAACCCTAACCCTAACAATAACACTAACACTAACCCTAACGCTAAACCTAACCCTAACCATAAACCTCAACCTCACTGCAAACTAAACCCTAACCATAATACTAACAATAACCCTAACCCTAACCCTAAGCCTAACCCTAACACTAACCCTAAATCTAACCCTAAAACTCAACCTCACCCTAAACCTAACTCTAACACTAACCCAAACCCTAAACCTCACCCTAACCCTAACACTAACCGTAACCCTCAACCGCACCCTCACCATAATTCTAAACCTAACCCTAAACCTAACCATCACCCTAACCCTAATCCTCACCCCACCCTCACCTTCAGCCTAACCCTACGCCTAAGCCTAACCCTAACCCTAACCCTCACTATAACCCTAAAAGTAATCCTAACCCTAACCCTAAACCTAACCGTAATCCTGACCATCACCCTCACATTAAAACAAACCCTAACCCTAACCCTAAGCCTAACCCTCATCCTCACCCTAAACCTCACACTAAACCTAACCCTAATCCTCAATCTAACCCTCACCCTCACCTTAACCCCTAACCTTCAACCTTACCCTAAACCTCACCCTAACCCTAACCCTAAAACTTATCTTAAGCCTCACCCTCACCCTAACCCTCAACTTTACCCTTACCATCACACTCACCCTAACCCTCAACCTATCCCTAATCCTCATGCTAACCTTCAACCTAACCGTAACCCTAACCGTAACCCTAACCCTAACCCTCACCCTCACCCTAGCCCTCACCCGAACACTAATCCTAACCCTAACCCTCATCCAAACCCTCACCCTAGCCCTCACCCTAACCCTAATCCTAACCCTAACCCTCATCCAAACCCTCACCCTAACCCTATCTCTCACCCTCACCCTCACCCTCACCATAACTCTAACCCTAACCTTAACAATAACACTAATCCTAACTCTAAACCTAACCCTAAAGCTAATCATAAACCTAACCCTCACCCTCAGCCTCACCCTCACAGCAAAGGGCATCTTAACCATAACACTAACAATAACCCTAACCCTAAACCTAATCCTAACCCTCACCCTCACCCTCACCCTAACCCTAATCCTAACCCTAACCCTTACCCTAACCCTAAACCTCACGCTCACCTTAAGCCTAATCCAAATTCTAAAACTCACCCTAACACTAATCCTCATCCTCACCATAACCCTAACCCTCACACCTACCTTCACCCTCAGCCTAACCCTAAGCCTAAACCTAACCCTAACCCTCACCCTAACCCTAACCCTAACCCTCACCCTCAAGCTCGGCCTAAGCCTAAGCCTAAGAATAGGCCTAACCCGAACTCTAACCCTCAACCTAACCCTCACCCTAACCCGAACCCTAAAACTAACACTAACTCTAACCCTAAACCTCACCCTCAACCTAAGCCTAACTCTAACCCTAACTGTAAACCTTTACCTCTCCCTAACCCTAACACTAACCCTCACCCTCACCATAACCTTAAACGTAACCTTAACCCTAACAATAACCCTAACCCTAAACTTAACCCTCACACTAACCATATCCCTCAACATAACCCTAATCCTCAATCTAACCCTCACCCTCACCTTAACCCCAACCCTCAACCTTACCCTAACCTTCACCCTAACCCTGACCCTCACCCTTATCTTAACCCTCACGCTCAGCCTAACCCTCAACTTTATGCTTACTATCACGCTCACCCTAAACCTCACCCTATCCCTAAACCTCATGCTAACCTTAAAGCTAACCGTAACCCTAACCGTAACCCTAACCCTAACCCTCACCCTCACCCTAGCCCTCACCCGAACACTAATCCTAACCCTAACCCTCATCCAAACCCTCACCCTCACCCTAAACCTAACCCTCACCCTCACCCTCACCCTCACCATAGCTCTAACAGTAAACTTAACAATAACACTAATCCTAACTCTAACCCTAACCCTAACCCTAACGCTAATCCTAAACCTAAACCTCACCCTCAGCATCACCCTCACAGCAAAGGTAACCTTAACCATAACACTAACAATAACCCTAACCCTAAACCTAATCCTAAACCTCACACTCACTCTAACCCTAAACCTAACCCTAACCCTCACCCTAACCCTAACCCTCACGCTCACCTTAAGCCTAATCCAAATTCTAAAACTCACCCTAACACTTATCCTCACCCTAAACATAACCCTAACCCTCACACCTACCTTCACCCTCAGCCTAACCCTAAGCCTAAGCCTAACCCTAAACCTAAACCTCACACTCACCCTTACCCTAACCCTAATCCTAACTCTAAGCCTATCCCTAAACCTCAACCTCACCCTAACCCTCACCTAACCCTCCCCCTAAACCTAACTCTAAACCTGAACCTCACCCTCAACTTAACCCTAACCCTAAACATCACCATAAATCTCACTCTAACCCTAAACTTCACCCTCACCCTCAACTTAACTCTAACCCTAACCCTAACAATAACACTAACCCTAACCCTAAACCTAAACCTAACCCTAACCATAAACCTCACCCTCATCAGAAACTAAACGCTAACCATAACACTAACACTAACCCTAACCCTAACCCTAACCCTAACTTTAACCCTAACCCTAAACCTAACCCTAATTCTCAACCCCACCCTCAACCTTAGCCTAACCCTAAGCCTAACCCTAACCCTAACCCTAACCCTAAACCTAAATCTCACCCTAAACCTAACCCTACCTCTAACCCTAACCCTAAACCTCACCTAACCCTAACCTTAACCCTCACCCGCAACCTCACCCTCAACGAAAATCTAACCTTTCCCTAACAATAACACTAACCCTAACCCTAATCATCATCCTAACCCTAATCCTCACCCCCACCCTTAACCTCAGCCTAACCCTAAATCTAAGCCTAACCCTAACCCTAACACTCACACTCACACTCACCCTAAACCTCACCCTAACACTTACCCTCACCCTAACCTCACCCTAACCCTAAGCCTAACCCTAAACCTCACTCTCACGCTAACAATCACCCTAACCCTTACCCTCACACGAACACTAACTCTCAGCCTAACCCTCATCCTAACCCTAGCCCTAACCCTACCCCTCACTCTAACCTTAACGCTAACCATAAAGGTAACCCTCATATTAACCCTAACCCTCACACTCACACTCAACCTCACCCTCAGTCTAACCCTAAACCTAACCCTAATCCAAACTCTAACCCTCACCCTCACCCTAACTCTAAACCTAACCAAAACCATCACCCTAATCCTAACCCTATCCCTAACCCTCATGCTAACCCTAAACCTAATCCTAAAACTAATCCTTACCCTAACCCTAACCCTTACGCTCACCCTAACCCTAACCCTCACCCAAAACCTCACTCTCACCCTCAACCTCAGCCTCACCCTCACCCTCACCATCACCCTCACCCTAACACTCACCCTCACCCTAATCCTAACCATAACCCTAACCCTCACCCTAAATCTAACTCTGACACTCACCCTCACCCTCACCCTAAGCCTTAACCTACACCTAAGCCTAATCCTAAACCTCACCCTCGCCTTCACCCGAAACCTAAACCTTACCCTAACCCTAACTCTAGCCCTCACCCTAACCCTAACCCTAATCCTCCCCCTCACCTTAACCCTAACCCTAATGCTAACCCTAACACTCACCGTCACAGGAAACCTAAACCTAACCCTGACCCTAAACCTAACCTTAACCCTAATACTATCCGTAACCCTCACCGTCACCCTAAACCTCACTCTAAGCCTTACCCTAACCATAACACTAACACTAAACCTCTCCCTAACCCTCACCCTATTCCTAAATCTAAACCTAACCCTCACCCTAACGCTCACCCTAACCCTCAATCTAAACCTAAACCACACCCTCACCCTAACCCTCACCCTAAAACTTACCCTCACCCTAACCCTAACATTAACCCTAACACTAATCCTCACCATATCCCTAACCCTGAAACTCACCCTAACCCTCACCGTCACCTTAACCCTCACCCTAACCCTAACCGTCACTCTCACCCTAAAACTCACCCTCTCCCTAAACCGAACCCTCACCCTAACCCTACCCTAAACCTCACCCGAATCCTAATCCTCACCCTAAACCTAACTCTAAACCTAACCCTCATACTAACCCAAACCCTCACCTTAAACCTCACCCTAACCCTCATGCTAACCCTAAAGCTAACCATAACTCTCACTCTCACCCTAACCCTCATCCTAACCCTTATCCTCACACTAAAACTAACCCTAATCCTCATATTAACCCTAACCCTCACACTAACCCTAATGCTACCCCTCACCCTACCCCTCACATTAACCCTAACCCTAACCCTCACCCTAGCCCTATCCGTAACCCTCACCTTCCCACTAACCCTTAATGTCACTGTCACCCTAACCCTCACCCTAACCCTCACCCTAAACATCACCCTAATCCTAACCCTCACCCTAAACCTAACTGTAATCCTCACCCTAACCCTAAATCTCACCTTAAACCTCACCCTCACCCTAATCCTCACCCTCACACTAACCCTAACCCTAAGCCTTTCCTAGCCGAAACCCTCACCTTCATCCTCACCCTCACCCTAATCCTCACTCTCACCCTATCCCTCATCCTAACCCTAACCCTCACCCTAACCCTAAACCTCCCCCTAACACAAACCCTCCCACTAACCCTCACCTTAACCCTAACACTAACCCTAACCCTCACCCTCACCCTCACTCTAAACCTCACCCTAACGCTTCCCTCACATAACCCTAACCCTAACCCTAACTCTAATCCTCACCCTCACCCTAATCCTAACACTAATCCTCAACCTAACCCTAATCCTCCCCTTAAACCTCACCCTCAACCTAATCCTCACCCTAACCGTAACCCTAAGCCTTTCCTAACTGAAACCCTTACCCTCACCCTAACGCTAGGCCTAACCCTCACCCTCACCCTAACCCTCACTATTACACTAACCCTAACACTAACACTAACCCTCACCCTAACCATCACAGTCACCCTAACCCTCACTCTAACCCTAACCCTCAACCACACCCTAACCCTCCCCCTCAACCGAACCCTCAGCCGCACCCTAACACTCACCCTCACCCTAAACCTCACCCTCACAATCAACATCACCCCAACGCTAAACCTTACCCTAACTATAACCCTGAACCTAACCCTAACACTCACTCTTATCCTCACCCTAAACCTAACCCTAATGCTAAACCTAAACCTAAACCTCATCCTAAAAATTACCATATCCCTAAGCCTCACCCTCACCCTCACCCTCACACTAACCCTAACCCTCACACTAACCCAAACCCTAACCCTCACACTCACCCTCAACCTCACCCTAAACCTAACCCTAACCCTAACCCTCATCCTAACTCTAATGATAACCCTAACCCTTAACTTCACCCTAAATCTCACCATAACCCTAAAACTCACCATAACCCTAAACCTAACCCTAAACCTAATCCTCATCCTAACCCTAACCCTCGCACACACCGTAATCCTCACCATCACCGGAACCCTTCTCCTCACCCTAACACTCACCCTAACGCTAACCCTAACCCTAATCCTAAACCTAACACTCACCCTCACCTTAACACTCACCCTGACCAAAAACATCACCATAACCCTAACCCTCACCCTAAACCTAACCCTAACCCTCACCCTAAACTTAACCCTCATCCTAATGCTCTCCCTATCCCTAACACTAACCCAACACCTCACCATCACCCAAACCCTCACACTAACCCTTATCCTCACACTTACCCTAATCCTAAACCTCACCCTAACCCTCACACTAACATTAATCCTCACCCTATCCCTAACCCTAACCCAAACCCTCACCCTAACCCTCACGTAATCCTTACCCTCACCCTAACCCTAACCATCACCCTCACCCTAAATCTCACCCTAACTGTTACCCTCAACCTAATCTGCAAACTAACCCTAACCCTAAACCGACGGCACACCCTAACCCTCACCCTCACCATAACCCTAACCCTAAACCTAACCCTCACCCTAACCCTAACCCTCACCATCACCCCAACCCTCACCCTAACCCTTACCCTCACAATAACCCTATCCCTCACCCTAAACCTAACCCTTATTCTCAAAAGAACACTCACCCTCACGCTAACCCTCGCCCTCACACTAAACATCACCCTAACCCTAACACTCACCCAAACCCTAACCCTAACCCTCACCCACACCCTAACCCTCACCATGACCCTAAACCTTACCCTAACCCCAACCCACACCCTCACCCTAAACCTCACCCTAACCCTAACCCTAACCCTTACCTAACCGAAAACCTCACCCTCACACTCACCCTCACCCTAATCCTCACCCTCACCCTAGCCCTCACCCTAAAACTAACCCTCACCCTCACCCTAACCCTAAGCCTCACCCACACCCTAACCCTAATCCTAAACCTAACCCTAACACTCATCCTAACCCTAACTCTAAACCTAATGCTAACCCTAAACCTCACACTCACCCTAACCCTCACCCTATCCCTTACAGTCACCCTAACCATAACCCTAACCCTCAAGCTAACCCTAAAACTTCCCCTCAGCCTAACACTCACACTAAACCCAACCCTAAACCTAAACCTCACCCTCACACTAACCCTCACCCTAACACTTGCCCACACCCTCACCCTCACCCTAACACTAACCCTAAACCTATACTTCACCCTAACACTCACCCTTACCCTAACCCTCACTCTCACCCTAACCCTCACCAGAACCCTAAACCTAACCCTCACACTAACCTAAGCCTAACCCTCAGCCTAAAACTTATGCTAACCTTAAATCTATCCCTAACATTCACCATACCCCTAAACCTAGCCCTAACCCTAACCCTCACACTAAACCTAACCCTAACCCTCAGCCTAACCCTCATCCTAACCCTAAACCTAACCCTAATCCTAACCTCACCCTCACCCTCACCCTAACTCTAAACCTAAACCTAAACCTAACACTCACCCTCATCCTCACCCTAACCTAACACTATCCCCCAACCTCACCCTAACCCTAACCATCACCCTATATCTCACCCTCACCCTAACCCTAACACTCACCCTAACACTAACGCTAACCCTAACCCTCACCCTCACACTAAAACAAACCATAACCCTTACCCTGACCATAACCTTAACCCTCAGCCTAAACCTAATCCTCACCATAACCCTAACCCTCACCCACACACTAAACCACACCCTCACCCTCACCCTCACCCTCAACATAACACTTACCCTCACCCTCACCTTAACCTAACACTATTCCTAACCCTCATCCTAACCCTAACCCTCACCCTATACGTCACCCTCATCCTAACCCTAATCCTAACCCTCACTCTAACCCTCACCCTAAACTTAACACTAATCCTAACCCTCATCCTTAACACTTTCCCTCACCATAAACTTAACCCTAAGCCTAAACCTAATCCTCACCCTCACCCGAACACTCACACTCACCTAAACCTCACCCTAACCCTAACATTACCCCTCTTCCTAACCATCACCATAACCATAACACTAACTCTAACCCTCAACCTAACCCTAACCCTAACGCTAACACTCAAACTCACCTAAACCTAACCCTAACCCTAACATTACCCCTCTACCTAACCATCACCCTAACCATAACACTAACCCTAACCCTCACACACACCTAAACCTCACCCTAAACCTTACATTACCCCTCTCCCTAACCATCACCCTAACCCTACCCTAACACTAACCCTCACCCTAACATTAACCCTATTCCTAAACCTAGCCCTCATCCTCAAACTAGCCCTAACCCTAACTCTAACATTAACCCACACCCTAACCCTAACCCTCAACCTAAACCTAAACCTAACCCTAACCCGCACACTTACCTAAACCTGACCCTAACCCTAACATTACCACTCTCCCTAACCATCACCCTAATGCTAACCCTAACCCTAACTCTCAACCTAAGCCTAATCCTACCCCTCACCCTCACCCTCAAACTAACCCTAAACCTAATGCTAACCGTCACCCTAACCCTAACCCTCAACCTAAACATAAACTCAGCTTAACACTCACTATCACCCCAATCCTCACCCTAACCCTAACACTTACCTAACCGAAACCCTCACCCTCAACCTCACCCTAAACCTCACCCTCAGCCTAGCCCTCACCCAAACCCTAACCCTAACCCTAACCCTCACCCTCAACCTCCCATTCAACCTCAGCATTACCCTAACCCTTACCCTAATCCTAACCCTAAGCTTCAATCCCAAACTCACCCTAACCCTAACACTATCCCTAACGCTAAACCTCACCCTCAACCTAACCCTAACTCTAACTCTAACAATAACCTTAACCCTAACCCTAACCCAATCCCTAACCCTAAAAATCACCCTAACCCTCACCCTAACCCTCACCCAAACACTTACCCTCACCCTCACCCTAACCCTAACCCTAACCTCACACTAAACCTAAGCCTCACCTTAACTCTAACCCTAAACCTAAACCTAATCCTAAACCTAACCCTCAAACTCACCCTCACCCTAACCCTCACACTCACCCTCATCCTAAGCCTCACCCTAAACATCACCCTAAACCTAACCCTCACCCTAACCATAAACCTAACCCTCAAACTAACCCTCACCCTAACCCTAAGGATAAACCTAACCCTCACCCTCAATCTCACCCTCAACCTAACCCTTATCCTCACACTAATCCTAAACCTAACCCTAACCCTAACCCTCACACTAAACCTTAACCTCACCTTAACCCTACCCCTACACATCACACTACCCCTCACCCTAACCCTAAACCTAACACTCACCCTCACTTTCACCCTCACCCACAGCCTAACCCTAAAACTAAGACTAATCCTAACACTAACCCTCACACTAATCCTCCACCTAACTCTGAAAAAAACACTCACCCTCACCCTAACTCTAACCCTAACCCTAACTCTCACCCTAACCCTCACCCTGACCCTCACCCTAAACCTAACCCTAACCCTCAGCCTAACACTTACACTCAACCTAATCCTCACCCTAAACCTAACCCTCACCCTCACCCTCACCCAAACCCTCATCCTAACCCTAACCCACACCTCACCCTCACACTTACCATAACCCTCATCCTAACCCTAACCCCAAACCTAATGCTAACCCTAAACCGCGCTCTCACCCTAACCCTCAACCTAACACTTACCCTCACCCTAACCCTAACCCTAATCCTCACACTAAACCTAACCCTCACCCTAACCGTAACCCTACCCCTCAGCCGAACCCTCACCTTAAACCTAACCCTAAACCTAACCCTTACCCTATCACTAACCTTAACCCTAACCATCACCCTCACCCTAACCCTGATGCTAGCCCTAACCTTCACCCTCACCCTAACCCTAACCCTAACCCTTACACTCACCCAAACTGTAACCCTCACCCACACCCTAACCCTCACCCTAACACTTACCCACACTCTAACCCTCACCTGAAACCAAAACCTAAACCTAACCTTTACCCTAACCCTAACCCTAACCATAACCCTAACCCTCAACCTCTCCCTAACCCTCACCCTCAACTTTACCCTCAACCTAACCCAAACCCTAACCATAAAACTAACACTCACACTAACCCTAACCCTTACCCTCAGCCTAACCCTTATACTAACCCTAAACCTAATCCTAACACTCAACGTAACCCTAACCCTAAACCTAACCCTCACCCTCAACCTCCCCTTCCTCCTCAGCCTTACCCTAACCCTAACCCTAATCCTAACCCTATCCCTCAACCCCACCCTCACCCTAACCCTAATCCTAACCCTAACGCTAACCCTCACCCTCACCCTAACCCTAACCCTAAGAATAACCCTCACCCTAACACTAACCCTAAACCTAAAACTCACCCTAACCCTAATCCTAACCCTAACCCTCACCCTCACCTTCATTCTAACACTCACCCTCATCCTGATCCTCACCATCACACTAACCCCCACACTAACCCTAACCCTCACCCTAACCCTAACCCTAACCCTCACCCTCAATTTCACCCTCACCCTCAGCCTAACAATAACCCAAAACCTAATCCTAACCCTAACCCTCACCCTCATCATAACCCTAAAGATAACCCTCACCCTCACCCTCACACTCACACTCACCCCCAACCTCAACCTAACCCTCACCCTCACCCTTACCCTCACACTAACCTCAATCTCACCCTAAACATCACACTAACCCTAACCCTCACCCTAACCCTAACGCTAACCATAACCCTCACGCTCAACCTAACCCTCATCCAAACCCTTATCCTCACACTAACTCTAACCCTAACCCTATCGCGACACCTCACCCTAACTCTCACCCTAACCCTAACCCTCAAACACACCCTAACCCTCACACGAACCCTCACCCTCACATGAACACTAACCCTCAGCATAACACTCACCCTCACAATAAACTTCAACCTAACCCTAACTCTCACACTAACCCTAACCCTAAACCTCACCCTAACCCTAACTCTCAACCTAACGTTAACCCTCATCCTCACCCTAACCCTAATCCTCATCCTATACCTAACCCTCACCCTTAACCTAACCCTCACACTCTCCCTAACCCTAACCCTCATCCTAACCCTAACCCTCACCCTCAACCTAACCATCACCTTAACCCTAATCCTCATCCTAACCCTAACCCTAAACCTAATGCTAACCCTAAACCTCACACTAAACCTAACCCTCACCCTAACCGTAACCTTAAACCTCAGCCTAACCCGCCCCCTAAACCTAACCCTAACCATAATCCTCACACTATACCTAACCTTAACCATAAACCTCACCCTAACCCTCACCCTAACGCTAATGCTAACCCTATCCCTTACACTCACCCTAACACTCACCCTAACCCTAAACCTCACCCTAACCCTAACCCTCATCCTCATTCTAACACTCACCCTAACACTTACCCACACCCTAAGCCTCACGCTAACCCTAAAACTAAACCTAAACTTCACCCTAACCCTCACCCTAATCCTAACCATAACCCTAAACCTAAACCTCACCCTAACCCTAACCCTCACCCTCTCCCTAAACCTCACCCTAAGCTTTACCCTCAACCTAACCCAAACCCTAACCCTAAACCTAACACTCACACTAACCCTAACCCTTACCCTCAGCCTAAACCTTATACTAAACCTAAACCTAACCCTAACCCTCACCCTAAACCTAACCCAAAACATAACCCTCACCCTCAACCTCCCCTTCCCCCTCAGCCTTACCGTAACCCTAACCCAAATCCTAACCCTAACCCTCAACCCCTCTCTCACCCTAACCCTAACCCTAACCCTAACGCTAAACCTCAGCATCACACTCAACTTCTCCCTAACCCTAACCCTAAAAATTACCCTAACCCTAACACTAACCCAAACCCTCAAACTCACCCTAATCCTAATCCTAACCCTAACCCTCACCTAAACCTCATTCTAACACTCACCCTCACCGTGACCCTCACCATCACACTAACCCTCACACTAACCTGAACCCTCAGCCTAACCCTAACCCTCAGCCTCACCGTAACCCTAACTATAACCCTCACCCTCACCCTCACTCTCACTGGCACCCTCACCCTAACTCTCACCCTAACCCTTACCCTCACACAAACCCTAACCCTATCCCTATCCCAACACCTCAACCTAACTCTCACCGTAACCCTAACCCTCAACCACACACTAACTCTCACCCTCACCCGAACCCTCATCCTGAACCGAACACTCACCCTCACCCTAACCCTCACCCTCACAATAAACATCACCCTAACCCTAACTCTCACCTTAACCCTAACTCTAAACCTCACCCTAACCCTAATCCTCAACCTAACCCTAACCCTCATACTCACCCTAAGCATAACACTCATCCTAATCCTAATCCTCACCCTAAAACTAACTCTGAACCTCGCCCTAACCCTCACCCTCACCATAACCCTCACACTAACCTTAACCCTGAACCTAAATATATCCCTAACTCTAACCTTCACCATCACCCTGACCTTCACCTCAGCCTAACCCTAACACTAACTCTATTCCTAATCCTAACTCTCACCCTCACCCTAACCATCAACCTAACCCTAAACCTCACCCCACCCCTAACCCTAACCATCACACTAAACCTAACATCAGCTTAACCCTCAGCCTCACCCTAATCCTCACCCTAACCCTAACACTTACATAACCGAAACACCCTCACCCTCATCCAAACCCTGACACTCATCCTCGCACTCACCCTAACCCTAAACCTAACCCTAATGCTGAACCTCACCCTCAGCCTCACCCTAACCCAAACTCTAACCCTAACAATAACCCTAAAACTAACCCTAATCCTAAAATTCACCCTAACCCTAATCCTAACCCTAAACCTCACCCTCACACTCACCCTCATTCTAACCCTCACCTTCTCCCTGACCCGCACCATCACACTAACACACACACTAATCCTAACCCTCACCCTAACCCTAACCCTAAACCTAAACCTCACCATCACCCTCACCCTAACCCTCACCCTAACCCTTAACCTCACCCTAACCCTAAACCTCACCCTCACCCTAATTCTCACCCTAATCCTTACCCTCACCCTAAGCTGCAAACTAACACTAACCCTAAACCTACTGCTCACCCTAAACCTCACCCTGACCATAACCTTAACCCTAACCCTAACCCTAACCTTAACCCTCACCCTCACACTAACCCTCACCCTTACCCTTATCCTAATACTAACCCTAATCCTAACCCTCTCCCTATCCTTCACACTAACACTAATCCTCACCCTATCCCTAACCCTAACCCAAACCCTCACCCTAACCCTTACCCTCACCCTAAACCTAAAACTCACCCTCACCTTAACCTCACCTTAACCCTTAACCTCACCCTAAACCGCAAACTAAATTTAACCCTAAACCTACTGCTCACCCTAACCCTCAACCTCACCATAACCCTAACCCTAAACCTAACACTCACCCTAACCATAAACCTCACCCTCACCGTAACCCTCACCCTAACCCTTACCCTCACATTAACGCAATCCCTAACCCTAACCCTAACCCTAATTCTCAACAGAACACTCAACCTCACCCTAACCTTTACCCTCACACTAAACATCACCCAACCCTAACCCTCCCCATAACCCTAACCCTAACTCTCACCCTAACCCTCACCCTCACCCTAAACCTAACCCTCATCCTAACACTAACCTTCACCCTCACCCTCACCCTAACCCTAACCCTAACCACAAACCACACCCTCACCCTAAACCTCACCCTAACCCTATCCCTAACCCGTACCTAAATGAAAAAATCACCCTCACCCGAATCCTCACCCTCACCTTAACCCTAACTCTAAACCTAACGCTAACACTCATCCTAACCCTAACTCTAAACCTAATGCTAACCCTAAACCTCACACTGACCGTAACCTTCACCCTAACCCTTACCGTCACCCTAACCCTAATCCTAACCCTCACACTAAACCTAACACTCACCCTAACCCTAACCATTCCCCTCAGCCTAACCCTCACCACAAACCTAACCCTAACCCTAATCCTCACCCTATCATTAACCTTAAGGCAAAAACTCACCCTAAACCTCACCCTAAACCTAATGCTAACCCTAACCCTCACCCTGACCCTAACACTTACGCTAACCCTTGCCCTCACCCTAAACCTAAAACTCACCCTCACCATAACCCTCACATTAAAACTTACCCAAACCCTCACCCTCACCCTAAACCTAACCCAAAACTTCACCCTAAAACTTCACCATAACGCTCACCCTAACCCTAACACTCACCTTCACCCTAACACTCACCGTAACATTTACCCTCACTGTAACCCTTACCCTATCCCTATACCTAACCCTCAAACTAACCCTAACCCTAACCTTCAGCCTAAACCTTATGATAACCCTAAATCTACCCCTAACCCTAACCCTAACCCTCACACTAACCCTAACCCTAACCCTCAGCCTAACCCTCATCCTAACCCTAAACCTAACACTAATCCTAACCCTCACCCTCACCCTCACCCTAACTCTAAACGTAAACCTAAACCAAACACTGACCCTCACCCTCACCCTAACCTAACATTATCCCTAACCCTAACCCTCGCCCTATACCTCAGCCTCAACCTAACCCTAGACTTAACCTTAACCCTCACCCTAACCCTCACCCTAAACTTAACACTAACCCTAACCTTAATCCTCACACTAAACCTAACCCTAACCCTCACCCTCACCCTATCCCTCAGCCTCACCCTAAACATCACCCTAACCCTAACCCTCACCCTAACCTGAATCCTACCCTAACCTGAACCCTAACCCTGACCCTAACACTCACCCTAAACCTAACGATAACCCTAACCCTCACCCTCAACCTAACCCTCAACCTAACCCTCATCCTCACACTAACCCTAACCCTACCCATCACACTAACCCTAAACCTCACCCTAACCCTAACCCTACCCCTCACTCTACCCCTCACCCTAATCCTAACCCTAACCCTAAACCTCAATTTCACCCTCACCCTCAGCCTAACCCTAACCCTAACACTTACCTAACCCTAACCCTAACCTTAATCCTCCACCTAAACCTGACAATAACCCTCACCCTCACCCTAACACTAACCCTAACCCAAACTCTCACCCCAACCCTAAACCTAAAACTCACCCGAACCCTAATCCTCAACCTAACCCTAACCCTCATCCTGACCCTCACACTAAACCTAACCATAACACTAACCCTCACCCTAACACTTACCTTGACCCTAACCCTAACCCTAAACCTAACCCGAACCTCACCCTAAACCTAACCCTCATCCTAAACCTAAGCCTCACCCTCACCCTAACCCTAACCCTCATCCTAACCTTAAACCTAAACCTAATGCTAATCCTAAAACTCACCCTCACCCTAAACCTCACCCTAACCCTCACCCTCACCCTAACACTAACCCTAACCCTCACACTAAACCTAAACCTCACCCTAACCCTAACCCTAATCCTCACACTAAACCTAACCCTCAAACTAAATCTAACCCTACCACTCAGCATAACCCTCACCCTATGACTAATCCTAACACTAATCTTCACCCTATCCCTAAACTTAACCCTAACCCTCACCCTAACCCTCAACCTCACCCTAACCCTAATTCTAACACTAACCCTCCTCCTGGTCCTAACCCTCACCCTCACCCTAAACCTCACTCTAACAGTTACCTACACCATAACCCTCACCCTAACCCTAAACCTAAACCTAACCTTCAACATAACCCTCACGCTAACCCTAAATATAACCCTAACCCTAACCCTCACCCGAACCCTCACTGTAACCCTAACCCTCACCCTCTCCCTAACCCTCAACCTAATTTTACCCTCAACCTAACCCAAACCCTAACCCTAAACCTAACCCTCACACTAACCCTAACCCTTACCCTCAGCCTAACCCTTATAGTAACACTAAACCTAACAGTAACCCTCACCCTGAACCAAACCCTAACCTTAAACCTCACACTCAACTTCCCCTTCCCCCTCAACCTTACCCTAAACCTAAACCTAATCATAACCCTAATGCTAACCCTCACCCTCACCCTCACCTAACCCTAACACTAACAATAACCCTAACCCTAACCCTAACACCCACCCTCACTTTCATCTTCACCCTCAGCCCAACCCTAACCCTTACTGTAATCCTGAACCTCACCCTCACCCTAAACCTAACCCTAACCCTCACCCTTACCCTCACCCGCACCCACACACTCACCCTAACCCTCACCCTCACCCTCACCCTCACACTAACCCTCAACCTCAACCTAAACATCACCCTAACTCACACCCTCACACTAACTCTAATCCTAACCCTCACCCTAACCATAAACCTCATCCTAACCCTCACCCTACCCCTAACGCTAACCCTAACCCTCACCCTCACACTAACCCACACCCTAAATCTTAACCTCACACTAACCCTAACCCTAACCCTAACCTTCACACTAACCCTAACCCTCACCCTAACCCTATCCCTACACCTCACCCTGACTCTCATCCTAAACCTAAACCTCAACCACACCCTAATCCTCACCCTCACACGAACCCTCACCCTCACCTGAACACTCACCCTCACCCTAACACTCACAGTCACAATAAACTTCACCCTAACCCTAACTCTCACTCTAGCCATCATCCTAAACCTCACCCTAACCCTAACCCTCAAGCTAACCCTACCCCTCACCCTCACCCTCACACTAAACCTAAACCTAATGAGAACCCTCACCCTAACCCTAATCCTCATCCACAACCTAACCCGAAATCTCACCTGAACCCACACCCACCCGCAAACTCTCATCCTCAACCTAAACCTCACCCTCACCCTAAACATCACCCAAACCCGAACCCTCACCCTAACTCTAACCCTAACCCTACCCCTCACCCTAACCCTACCGCTCACCATAACCCTTACCCTCACCATAACCCTTACCCTCACCATAACCATAACCCTCACACTAACCTTAAACCTCACCCTAATTATAACCCTAACCCTAACCTTCACCCTCACCCTGATCTTCACCTCAGCTTAAACCTAAACCTAACCCTCAACCTAACAGTACCCCTCACCCTCACACTCACACTAAACCTAAAACTAATGATAACCCTCACCCTAACCCTAATCCTCAACCCACACCCTAACCCGAAAACTCACCTGAACCCATAACCACACCCAAACTCTCATACTCACCCTAAACATCAACGAAACCCTAACCCTCACCCTAACCCTAAACCTTAACCTAACCTTCACACTAACCCTAACCCTAACCCTCAGATTAACCCTCATCCTAACCCTAACCCTAACCCTAATCCTAACCCTCACCGTCAGCCTCACCCTAACTCTATACCTAAACCTAAACTTAACACTCACCCTAACCCTAACCTAACACTATCCATAACCCTCACCCTAACCCTAAACCTCAACCTATACCTCATCCTCAACCAAACCCTAAACCTAACCCTAACCCTAAACCTAACCCTCACACACACCCTAAACCTCACCCTAACCCTAACATTACCCCTCTCCCTAAGCATCACCCTAACCCTAACCATAACCCTAACACTCAACCTAACCTTAACCCTACCCCTCACCCTCACCATCAAACTAAACCCTAAACATAATGCTAACCCTCACCCTAACCCTAATCATCACCCACACCCTAACTGGAATCATCACACGAACCCTCACCCTCATCCAAACACTCAATCCCACGCTAACCCTCACCCTCACTCTAAACATCACCCAAATCCTAACCCTAACCCTAACCCTGATTCTAACCCAAACCCTCACCCTAACACTTACCCTCATCCTAACTCTAACCCTAAGCTTCACCCTCACCCTGACCCTCACCCTCAGCCTAACCCTAACCCTAACCCTATTCCTAATCCTAACTCTCAAACTCACACTTACCCTAAGCCTAACCCTAACACTCACCCTCATCCTCACACTAACCCTATCCCTAACCCTCACCCTAACCCTAACCCTCACCCTACACCTCACTCAAACCCTAACCCTAATCCTAACTCTAACCCTAACCCTAACCCTCACACTAACCCTAACCCACATCCTCACACTACACCTCACCCTAACCCTCACCCTCACCCTAACTCTAATGCTAACCCTAACCCTCACTTTCACCCTATCCCTCAACCTAAGCCTTACCCTTACCCTAATACTAACCCTCAACCTCAACCTAAACCTCACCCTAACCCTTATCCTCAGAATAACCCGCAAACTATCCCTAACCCTAAACCTACCGCTCACCCTAACCCTAACCCTAACCCTCTCCCTTATCCTAACCCTCACCATCACCCTAACCATCACCCTAACCCTAACCCTCACCGTAACCCTAACCCAAACGCTCACCCTAAACCTAACCTCAGCTTAACCCCCACCCTCATCCTAATCCTCACCCTAACACTTACCTAACCGAAACCCTCACCCTCACCCTGACCCTAAACCTCACCCTAACCCTCACCCTCAACCTCCCCTTCCCCCTCAGCATTATACTAACCTTAACTCTAATCCAATCCCTAACCTTCAATCCCACCCTCACCCTAAACCTAACCCTAACGCTAATCCACACGATAACCCTCACCCTAACCCTAACCCTCACACTAACCCTAAACCTCACCCTAACCCTAACCCTACCCCTCACCCTAACCCTAACCCTAACCCTCACACTCACTTTCACCCTCACCCTCAGCCTAACCCTAACCCTAACACTTACCCTAACCATAACCCTCACCGTAATCCTCCACTTAACCCTGACCATAAACCTCACTCTAACCCTAACACTAACCCTAACCCTAACTCTCACCCTAACGCTAACCCTAAACCTCACCCTAACCCTAAAGCTCAAACTAACCCTAACCCTCACCCTGACCCTCACACTAAACCTAACCATAAGCCTAACCCTCACCCTAACACTTACCCTGACCATAACCCTCACACTACACCTAACCCGAACCCTTACACTAACCCTAACAATAATCCTAAACCTAAGCCTCACCCTCACCCTCACCCTCACCCTCACCCTAACCCTAACCCTCATCCTAACCTTAAACCTAAACCTAAAGCTAACCCTAAACATCATCCTCACCCTAAACCTCACCCTAAAATTTACCTTCACCCTAACCCTAACCGTAACCCTCACACAAAACCTAAACCTCACCCTAACCCTAAACCTAACCAACACCCTAAACCTAACCATCACCCTACCCCAAACCCTAAACCTCACACTAAACCTAAGCCTCAACCTAAACCTAACCCTACCCCTCAGCCTAATCCTCACCCTAAATCTAAACGTAACCCAAATCATCAACCTATCCCTCACCTTAACCCTAACCCTCACCCTCAACCTCCCCTTCCCCCTCAGCTTTACCCTAACCGTAAATCTAATCCTAACCCTCAACCTAAACCTCACCCTAACCCTAACCCTCAGCCTCACCTTAACCCTCACCATAACCTTTACCCTCAACATAACCCAAACCCGAACCCTAAACCTAACACTCACACTAACTGTAAACCTAACCCTCACCCTATACTTTATACTAACCCTAAACCTAACCCCAACCCTCACCCTAACCGGAATCCTCACACTAACCCTAAACCTAACCCTAACCCTGACCCTAAACCTCATCCTAACCCTAACCCTAACCCTAACCCTCACACTAACCTTAACCCTCACCCTCACGCTAACCCTCACCCTAAACCTTACCCTCACCCTAAACGTATCCCTAAACCTAACCCTAACTCTAACTCTCACACTAACACTCAACCTCACCCTAACACACACCCTCACACTAAACGTAACCCTAAAGCTAACACTCACCCTAACCCTAACAATAACCCTCACCCTAACCCTCACCCTCACCCTAACCCTAACCCTAACCCTCATCCTAACACTAACCCTCACCCTCACCCTTACACACCCCCAACCCTAACCCTCTACCTCACCCTAAACCTCACCCTAAGCCTTACCCTCACCCTAACTCTAATCCTAACCCTAACCGTAACCCTCACCCTAACCCTAAACCTATCCCTAACCCTCACCCTAACCCTAACCCTCACCCTACCTCACACTCACCCTAACCCTCACCCTAACCCTTACTGTCACCCTAACCCTAACCCTAACCCTCACACTAAACCTAACCCTCACCCAAACTCTAATGTTACCCCTCACCCTAACCCTCACCCTCAAACTAACCCTAACCCTAATCCTCACCCTATCCTTAATCTTAACCCAAAATTCACCGTAAGCCTCACCCTCACCCTCACCCTAATGCTAACCCTAACCCTCAGCCTCACCCTAAACCTCACCCTAACACTTACCCTCACCCTAACCCTAACCCTCACCCTCACACTAAACCTCACCCTAACACTTACCCAAACCCTAACCCTCACCCAAACCCTAAACCTAAACCTAACCTTGATGCTAAAACTCACCCTCAACCTAAACTTCACCCTAACACTTACCCACAGCCTTACCCTCATCCTAACCTTAAATCTAAACTTAAACTTGACCCTAACACTCACCCTAACCCTAAAACTCACCCTCACCCTAAACCTCACCCTAACACTTACCCAAACCCTAAACCTCACCCAAAACCTAAACCTAAACCTAACCTTGATGCTAACACTCACCCTCAACCTAAACTTCACCCTAACACTTACCCACACCCTTACCCTCACCCTAACCCTAAACCTAAACTTAAACTTGACCCTAACTCTCACCCTAACCCTAAAATTCACCCTCACCCTAACTCTCACCCTAACATTTACCCTCACCCTAACCCTTACCCTAACCCTAAACCTAACCCTCACATTAACCCTAACCCTAACCCTCAGCCTAACCCTTAACCTAACCCTAAACCTAGCCCTAAACCTCACCCTAACCTAATCCTAACCCTCAGCCTAACCCTCATCCTAACCCTATCCCTAATCCTAATCCTCACCCTCACCCTAACTGTAACCCTAAACCTAAACCTAACACTCACCCTCACAGTTACCCTAACCCTAACACTGTCCCTAAGCCTCAACATAAACCTAACCCTCACCCTAATCCTAAACCTAACCTTCACCCTCAAACTCACCCTAACTCTAACCCAAAACCTAACCCTAACCCTCACCCAGACCCTCAACTTAACCCTCAGCCTCATCCTAAACCTCACCCTAAACCTAAACCTACCCCTCTCCCTACCCCTCACCCTGATCCTAATGCTAACCCTAACCCTCAACCTAAGCAAAACCTACCCCTAACGCTAACCCTCAACCTAACCCTAATGCTCACCCACACCCTAACCCTCACCCTCACCCGAAGCCTCATACTCACCCTAACTCTCACCCTCACTCTAAACATCATCCAAACCCTAACCCTCACCCTAAACCTTACACAAACCCTAATCCAAACCCTCACACTCACCCTAACCCTCAGCCTAACCCTTTCCCTTACCCTAAACCTAACCATAACCCTCACACTAACCGTAACCCTCACTCTAACCCCAACCTTAACGCTGACCCTAACCTTCCCCCTCACCCTGACCCTCACCTTAATCCTATTCCTAATCCTAACATTTACCATCATCCTAAACCTAACCCTAACCATCACCCTCACCCTCTCCCTCAACCTAACCCTCACCCTCACCCTAAACATCACCCTAACCCTAACCCTCACCCTCAACCTAACCCTAACCCTTACCCTGAACCTAACCTCAGCTTAATCCTCACCCTCGCCCTAATCCTCACCCTAACCGTAACCTTTACCTAACAGAAACTCTCACCCTCACCCTCAGCCTATCCCTCACCCTCACCCAAGTCCTCACCCTAACCCTAACCTTAACTCTCACCCTCACCCTCAACCGCCCCTTCTCTCTCAGCCTTACTCTAACCCTAACAATAACTCTAACTCTAACCCTAAAACTCATCCTAACCTTATTCCTAACCCTAACCCTCAACCTCGCCCTCACCCTCATTCTAAACCTCAACCTCACTCTGAACCTCACCATCACACTAACCCTCACACTAACCCTAACCCTCACCCTAGCCTTAACCCTAACCCTCACCCTCACTTCCCCCATCACACTCAGCCTAACCCTAACTCTAACCCTAATCCGAAACTAACCTCACCCTCAGCCTCACCCTAACACTTACCCTCAAACTCCCCTTCCCCCTAACACTAAACCTCAACCTCACCCTAAGCATCACCATAACCTTAATCCTCACACTGAACCTAACTCTAACGCTCACCCTAACCCTCACCCTCAAACTAACACTCACCATAAACAGTATCCTCACACTAAACCTAACCCTAACTCTAACCTTCACACTAATCCTAACCCTCAACCTAACCATATCCCTGCACCTCAACCTAAATCTCACCCTAACTCTAACCCTAACACTCACCCTAACCCTAAATCTAAACCTAACCCTCACCCTCACCCTAACCCTCACCATCACGCTAATGCTCACCCTAACCCTAACCCTCACCCTAAACCTAACCCTCACCCTGACCCTCACCCTAAATCTAACCGTAACCCTAACCCTCACTCTCAACCTTACTTTAATACTAACCCTCACCCTAAACCTAACCCGCACCCTAACACTAACCCTCAAAATAACCCTAACCCTAGCCCTCACCCTCACCCTCACCCTCAACCTAACCCTAACACTAATCCTAAACCTAACCCTAAATCTAAACTTCACACTAAACCTAAGTCACTCTATCCCTAACCCTACCCCTCAGCCTAACCCTCACCCTAAACCTAACCCTAACCCTAATCCTCACACTATCCCTAATCTTAACCCTAAACCTCACCCTAACCCTCACCCTCACCCTAACCCTAATGATAATCTTAACCCTCACCCTCACCCTAACCCTCAACCTTACCCTTACCCTAACTCTAACCCTTACCCTCACCCTAAGCCGAAACCTCACCCTCGCCCTAACCCTCACCCTAACACTTACCCACACCTTCACCCTAACCCTAATCCTCACCCTCAACCTCACCCTAACCCTAACCCTCACCCTAACCCTAACCCTCACCCAAACCCTCACTCCTACAGTCACCCTCACCCTCAGCTCAACACTAATCCTTACCCTAATCGTAACCCTCACCCTCACCCTAACTCTAACCCTAACCCTAACCCTCACCCTCACCCTAACCATATCCCTAACTTTCACCCTAACACTAAAAATCACCCTATATGTCACCCTCACCCTAACCATAAACCAAAACCTAATCCTCACCCTAAACTTCACCCTAACCCTAACACTAACCATAATAACCCTCATCCTCACAATAAACCTCACCCTATACCTTACCTTCACCATAACCCTAACCCTAACCCTAATCCTCAACCACACCTAACTTCACCCTCACCTGACCTTCACCGTCACCCTCACCCTCACCCTCATCCGCACCCTAAACATCACCCTAACACTAACACTCACCCTCACGCTAATCCTCACAATAACCCTAACCCTGACGGAAAAGAAACCCTCAACCTAACACTCACACTGACCCTCACCCTGAACCTAGCCCTCACCCAACCCTAACCCGAACCCTAATCCTCACCTTCACCCTAACCCTCACCCTAACCCTTACCCTCACCCTGACCCTAACCCTAACCCTAATCATAACCCTCACACTAGCTGTAACCCTCACCCTAAACATAACACTAAACATAACCCTAACCTTCACCCTCACACTGACCCTCACCCTCACCATAACCCTAAACCTATTCCTAATCCTAACCCTCACAATCACCCTCAACCTAAACCTAACCCTAACACTAACCCTCACCCTCACCGAACACAAACCCTCATTCTAACCCTAAGCTCAGCTTAACCCTCACCCTCAACCTAATCCTCACCCTAACACTAACCCTAACGTAAATGTAACCCTCACCCTCACACTAACCCTCATCCTCACATTAGCACTAACCCTATCCCTAACCATAACACTTACCCACACCCTAACCCTCACCCTCATCCTCACTCTAACCCTAATCCTAACCGTAATCCGAACCCTAATGCTCACACTACCCCTCTCCCTAACCCTAACTGTAACCCTACTCCTCACCCTCATCCTAACCCTCACGCTCAGCTGAATACTCACCCTCAACCTAAACCATACTCTCACAATAAACATCACCCTAAACCTAACCCTCAACATAACTCTAAACCTGACCCCCACCCTAACCCTAACCCTCACCCTAACCCTCACCCTAACCCTTACACACAACATAATCCTATCCCTCACTCACAAACTTACCATCATCCAAACCCCTTACCCTCACCCTAACCCTCACCCTAACCCGCAACCTAACGCTCACCCTAACCCTAACCCTCACCCTTGCCCTAACCCTCACCCTAACCTTTATCCTCACCCTCACCCTAATCCTCACCCTAACCTTTACCCTGATGCTAACCCTAAACATAAACCTAACCCTCAAACTAGCCCTAAACCTAACCCTCAACCTAACCCTTATCCTATCCCTAAACCTAACCTTAACCCTCACCCAAACCCTAAACCTAACCCTCACACTAACCCTAAACCTAACCCTCAGCCTAACGCTCATCCTAACCCTAACCGTAACCCTAACCCTCACCCTAACCATAACCCTACCCATAAAACTCACCCTATCCCTAACACTCCCCCTCACCCTCAGGCTAACTCTAATACTAACCCTAACCCTCACCTTCACCCTAACTCTAACCCTAAACATAATCCTAAACCTCACCCTCACCCTCACACTAACCCTAAACCCATCCCTAACCCTCACCCTAACCCTAACCCAAAACCTATACCTCACCCTCACCCTAACCCTAACCCTAACCCTCATACTGAAACTCACCCTAACTTTACCCTCACCATAAACCTAACTCTAACCCCAATCCTCACCCTAAACCTAAGCCTCATCCACACCCTAACACTCACCCTAACCCTAAACCTAACCCTATTCCTAAACCTAAGCCTCACATTTAAACTCACCCTAACCCTACACCTAACCCTTACCCTCACACACGCCCTCACCCTAAACCTCACTGTCACCCTAACCCTCACCCTGACCCTAACCCTACCCTTCACTCTAACCCTCACACTAACCCTAACCCTAATCCAAACCCTCAACCTAACCCTAACGCTAACCCTAAACCTCACCCTCACACTAACCCTAAACCTAACACTAAGACTCAACCTAACCCTAATCCTCACCCACACCCTAACACTCACCCTCACCTTAACCCTCACCCTCACCCTAACCCTAATCCTAACCTTCACCCTAACTCTAACCCTTACACTAACCCTAACCCTAACCCCAAACCTCACCCTAACCCTAACCTTCACCCTAACCCTAACCCTAACCCTAACCCTCACCGTAACCCTAAACCTTACCGTATACCTAACCCTCAGCATCAACATAACCCTAATCCTAATCCTCGCCATAACACTAACCCTCACCCTAACCCTCAGCCTCACCCTAATCCTCACCCTAACTGTAACCCTCAACCTAAACCTCACCCTCACCCTAATCCTCACCCTAACCCTAACCCTAACCATTACCTAATCGAAACCCTCAACCTCACCCTCACACTCACCCTAACACTCACCCTCACCATAGCCCTCACCCTAAACCTAAACTTCACCCTAACCCTAACCATAAGCCTCACCCTCACCCTCATCCTAAACCTAACCATAACCATAACCCTAATCCTAAACCTAACACTCACGATCACCCTCACACTAATTCTAAACCAAACCCTAACCCTCACCCTCAATGTCACCTAACTCTAACCCTAACCCTAATCCTAATTCTAACCCTCACCCTCACCCTCACCCTAAATCTAACCCTAACCCTAATCCAGACCCTCACCCTCACACTAACCCTAATACTCACCCTATCCCGAACACTAACCCTAAACCTCAACCTAACCTTTACCCTGAACCTAACCCTAATGCTAACCCGAACCCAAACCCTCACACTAACCCTCACCCTAACACTTACCCTCACCCTAACCCAAACCCTCACCCTCACAATAACTCTCACTATAACCATTAGATTCACCCTAACCTTAACCCTAACATTAACCCTAAATCTCACCCTAACCCTCTCCCTAACCCTAACCCTCAAACTCAACCTAACCCTCACCATAAACCTTGCCCTCACCCTAACCAGAACCCTAAACCTAAACCTCACACTAACCCTAACTCTAACCCTCAGCCTAACCCTCATCCGAAACCTTACCCTAACCCTAATCCTAACCCTAAGTCTCACCCTCACCCTCACCCTAACCATAACCCTAACCTTTACCCTCATGCTAACCCTCACCCTCACTCTCACCCTATTACTATCCCTAACCCTAACTATAAAAATAACTCTAAACCTAACCCTAACCCTCACCCTAACCGTAACCCTAACCCTAACCCTCAACCTCAACGTCACTCTCAACCTCAACCTGAACCTCAAGCTTACCCTCACCCTAACCCTCACACTAACCCTAACCCTCAACCTAACCCTAACCCTAACCCTCACCTCACCCTCACCCTCACCCTCAGCCTAAGCTTTACACTAACCCCAATCCTAACGAGAACCCTTACCCTCATCCTAAACCTAATCCTAATCGTCAAACTCACACTCACCCTCACACTCACCCTAAACCTCACACTCAAACTCACCCTCACCCTAACTCTCAGCGGCACCCTAAAAATCATCCTAACCCTAACCCTCACCCTAACCCTAACCCTTACCCTCACCCTAACCTAACCCTCACCCTCAGCATCACCCTCACCCTCAGCCTAAACCTACTGCTACCCCTAATCCTAACCCTCACCCTCAACCTAACTCTAACCCAAAACCAAATTCTCCCCTTCCCCCTCACCCTCACACTAACCCTCACTCTAAACCAAACCCTCACCATCAACCTCAACCTCACCCTCAGCCTAACCATAGTCCTTACCCTAATCCTAACCCTCAACCAACCCCTGACCCTAACCCTAACCTTAACCCTAACCCTCACCCTAACCCTCTCCCTCACCATAGTCCACACCCTAACACTAACCATAAACGTAACCCTCACCCTCACCCTAACCCTAACCCTAAACCTAACCCTCACCCTCACCCTAAACCTAACCCTCACCCTAACCCTTACCCTTACCCTAAACCTAACCCTAATCCTAAACCTAACCCTAACCCTAACACTCACCTTCACCCTCACCCTAACCCTAACCCCAACCCTCACCCTCAACCTAACCCTAACCCGAATCCTAACCCTAACCCTCACCCTAACCCTAACCCTACCACTCACCCTAACCCTAACCCTAAACCTAACCCTCACCCTCACCCTCACCCTCTGCCTAACAGTAACCTTAACCATAATCCTAACACTAATCCTCACCCTCATACTCACTCTAACTCAAACCCGAACCCTAACAATAACCCTCAACCTAACCCTAACCCTATCCCTAACCCTCACCCTAACCCTAAACCTCATCCAAACCCTAAATCTAACACTCAACCTCACCCTAACCCTAACCCTTACCCAAACCCTATACCTCACCGTAACCCTAACCCTAACCCTAACCCTCACCCTCACTCTAAACCTAACCCTAACCCTTACCCTCACCATAACCTTAACCCTAACCCTAAACCTAATACTCACACTAACTCTAACCACCACCCTCACCCTATCCCTCACCGTCACCTTAAACCTCACCCTAACACTAACTGTCATCAACACCCTAACCCTCACCCTCACCCTCACCCTCACCCTCACCCTCACCCTAAGTCTAATCCTAAGTCTAATCCTAACATTAACCCTAACCCAAACCCTCACACTCACCCTCACCTTAACCCTAATCCTAATCCTAACCCTAAACCTCACCCCCACCCTAAACCTCACCATAACCGTAACCCTAACACTAAACAAAACCCTCACACTAACCCTAAACCCTAACTCTAACCCTCACCCTACCTCTAATCGTAAACCTAATACTCATCCTCACCCTAACGCTCACCCGAACACTTGCCCTTACGAAAACGCTCACCCTAAACCTAACCCTAAAGCACACCCTAAACCTCACCCTAGCCCTCACCCTTAGCCTAACCCTAACCCTCACCCTCACACTAAATCTCAACCTAACCCTTACCCTCACGTTAACCCTAACCCTAACCCTTACCCTAACCCTCACACTAACCCTAACCCTCACTCTCACCCTCACCCTCCACCTAACACTAAGCCTATACCTAACCCCAACCCTAACCCCAACAATAACCCTAACCCTAACCCTCACCCTAACCCATACCCTAACCCTAACCCAAACCCTCACCCTCACCCTAGCCCATACTCTATCCCTAAGCCTAAGCCTAAACCGCACCCTAACCCTCACCCTCACCCACACCCTAAGTCTAATCCTAACCCTAAATCTAACCCTCACACTCACCCTCACCTTAACCCTAATCCTAATCCTAATCCTAACCCTAACCCTAACCCTCACCACCAACCTAAACCTCACCATAACCCAAACCCTAACACTAAACCTTACCCTAACCCTCACCCTAACCTTAACTCTAATCCTAAACATCACCCTCACCCTAATCCTAAACTTAACCCTAACCCTAAACCTCACCCTAATCCTTAACCGCACACTAACACTTACCCTCAACCTAACACTAACCCTAACCCCAACACTAACCCTCAAACTAACCTAACCATCACCCTAAACCTACACCTTACCCTAAACCTAACCCTCACCTTCACCCTAAACCTAACACTAACCCTAACCCTCATCCTAAACTTAACCCTCAACCTAACTCTAAGGCTAAACCTCACCCTCAACCTAAACCTAAACCTAAACCTAACCCTAACCCTCAGCCTAATACTAACCCTAACCCTAATGCTAACCATAACCCTCACCCTCACCCTAACCCTCACCCTAACCCTAACCCTAACCCTAACCCTAATCCTCACTCTATCCCTACCCTAATCCTCACCCTCATCCTAGCTCTCACCCTAAACCTAATCTTAACCCTCACCCTCACACTAACCCTAATGCTAAACTTACACTCACCTTCACACTAACCCTCACCCTAACCCTAATCCTAACCCTAACACTCACCCTCACCCTCAACCTCACCCTAACCCTAACCATAAACCTGAACCTCACCCTAAGCCTAACCCTAACCCTCACCCTCACCCTAGCCCTCACACTAACCCTAACCCTAACCCTACAACTCACCCGAACCGTAACCCTAAACCTAACCCTAACCTGCACCCTAAGCCTAACCCTAACACTAACCCTCACCCTAACACTCAGCCTAAACCTAACCCAAACCATCACCATAACCCTAACCCTCCCCCACACCCTAACCCTTACACTCACCGTAGCCCTCACACTAACTCAACCCTAAACCTACCCCTCACACTAACCATCACCCTAAACCTAACCTTAAACCTCACCCTAAGCCTAACCATAACCCTCACCCTAACCCTAGCCCTCACACTCACCCTAACCCTAACCCTCACCATCACCCTCACCCTCACCCTAACCCTAACCCTAACACTAAACCTCACCCTAAACTTAACCCTCAGCCTAACCCTAACCCTCACCCTCACCTAAAACCTAATCCTCACCCGAACCCTCTCCCTAACCCTAATGCAAATTCTAACCCTTACACTCAACCTAACCCTCACCCTCACCCTCACCCTCACCTAATCCTCACCTTTACCATAACCCTTACCTAAACTAAACCCTCACCCTCACCTTCAGCTTAACCCTCACACTCACCCTAGCCCTCACAATATCCCTCACCCTAACCCTAAACCTCAACTTCACCCTCACCCTCACCAATACTCTAACCCAAAGTCTAGCCCTCACCCTAACCCTAACCTCCACCCTAACCCTAACCCTCACCCTCACCTTCACCCTCAGCCTAACCCTAACTCCAATCCTAACCTTAAACCTCACCCTCACTCTAAACCTAACCCTACCCATAACCCTAAGTCTCACCTGAACCCTAACCTCCACTGTAACCCTAACCCTGACACTAACCCTCACCCTAACCCTAACCCTCACCCTACCTCACACTCACCCTAACCCTCACCCTAACCCTTACTGTCACCCTAACCCTAACCCTAACCCTCACACTAAACCTAACCCTCACCCAAACTCTAATGTTACCCCTCACCCTAACCCTCACCCTCAAACTAACCCTAACCCTAATCCTCACCCTATCCTTAATCTTAACCCAAAATTCACCGTAAGCCTCACCCTCACCCTCACCCTAATGCTAACCCTAACCCTCAGCCTCACCCTAAACCTCACCCTAACACTTACCCTCACCCTAACCCTAACCCTCACCCTCACACTAAACCTCACCCTAACACTTACCCAAACCCTAACCCTCACCCAAACCCTAAACCTAAACCTAACCTTGATGCTAAAACTCACCCTCAACCTAAACTTCACCCTAACACTTACCCACAGCCTTACCCTCATCCTAACCTTAAATCTAAACTTAAACTTGACCCTAACACTCACCCTAACCCTAAAACTCACCCTCACCCTAAACCTCACCCTAACACTTACCCAAACCCTAAACCTCACCCAAAACCTAAACCTAAACCTAACCTTGATGCTAACACTCACCCTCAACCTAAACTTCACCCTAACACTTACCCACACCCTTACCCTCACCCTAACCCTAAACCTAAACTTAAACTTGACCCTAACTCTCACCCTAACCCTAAAATTCACCCTCACCCTAACTCTCACCCTAACATTTACCCTCACCCTAACCCTTACCCTAACCCTAAACCTAACCCTCACATTAACCCTAACCCTAACCCTCAGCCTAACCCTTAACCTAACCCTAAACCTAGCCCTAAACCTCACCCTAACCTAATCCTAACCCTCAGCCTAACCCTCATCCTAACCCTATCCCTAATCCTAATCCTCACCCTCACCCTAACTGTAACCCTAAACCTAAACCTAACACTCACCCTCACAGTTACCCTAACCCTAACACTGTCCCTAAGCCTCAACATAAACCTAACCCTCACCCTAATCCTAAACCTAACCTTCACCCTCAAACTCACCCTAACTCTAACCCAAAACCTAACCCTAACCCTCACCCAGACCCTCAACTTAACCCTCAGCCTCATCCTAAACCTCACCCTAAACCTAAACCTACCCCTCTCCCTACCCCTCACCCTGATCCTAATGCTAACCCTAACCCTCAACCTAAGCAAAACCTACCCCTAACGCTAACCCTCAACCTAACCCTAATGCTCACCCACACCCTAACCCTCACCCTCACCCGAAGCCTCATACTCACCCTAACTCTCACCCTCACTCTAAACATCATCCAAACCCTAACCCTCACCCTAAACCTTACACAAACCCTAATCCAAACCCTCACACTCACCCTAACCCTCAGCCTAACCCTTTCCCTTACCCTAAACCTAACCATAACCCTCACACTAACCGTAACCCTCACTCTAACCCCAACCTTAACGCTGACCCTAACCTTCCCCCTCACCCTGACCCTCACCTTAATCCTATTCCTAATCCTAACATTTACCATCATCCTAAACCTAACCCTAACCATCACCCTCACCCTCTCCCTCAACCTAACCCTCACCCTCACCCTAAACATCACCCTAACCCTAACCCTCACCCTCAACCTAACCCTAACCCTTACCCTGAACCTAACCTCAGCTTAATCCTCACCCTCGCCCTAATCCTCACCCTAACCGTAACCTTTACCTAACAGAAACTCTCACCCTCACCCTCAGCCTATCCCTCACCCTCACCCAAGTCCTCACCCTAACCCTAACCTTAACTCTCACCCTCACCCTCAACCGCCCCTTCTCTCTCAGCCTTACTCTAACCCTAACAATAACTCTAACTCTAACCCTAAAACTCATCCTAACCTTATTCCTAACCCTAACCCTCAACCTCGCCCTCACCCTCATTCTAAACCTCAACCTCACTCTGAACCTCACCATCACACTAACCCTCACACTAACCCTAACCCTCACCCTAGCCTTAACCCTAACCCTCACCCTCACTTCCCCCATCACACTCAGCCTAACCCTAACTCTAACCCTAATCCGAAACTAACCTCACCCTCAGCCTCACCCTAACACTTACCCTCAAACTCCCCTTCCCCCTAACACTAAACCTCAACCTCACCCTAAGCATCACCATAACCTTAATCCTCACACTGAACCTAACTCTAACGCTCACCCTAACCCTCACCCTCAAACTAACACTCACCATAAACAGTATCCTCACACTAAACCTAACCCTAACTCTAACCTTCACACTAATCCTAACCCTCAACCTAACCATATCCCTGCACCTCAACCTAAATCTCACCCTAACTCTAACCCTAACACTCACCCTAACCCTAAATCTAAACCTAACCCTCACCCTCACCCTAACCCTCACCATCACGCTAATGCTCACCCTAACCCTAACCCTCACCCTAAACCTAACCCTCACCCTGACCCTCACCCTAAATCTAACCGTAACCCTAACCCTCACTCTCAACCTTACTTTAATACTAACCCTCACCCTAAACCTAACCCGCACCCTAACACTAACCCTCAAAATAACCCTAACCCTAGCCCTCACCCTCAACCTAACCCTAACACTAATCCTAAACCTAACCCTAAATCTAAACTTCACACTAAACCTAAGTCACTCTATCCCTAACCCTACCCCTCAGCCTAACCCTCACCCTAAACCTAACCCTAACCCTAATCCTCACACTATCCCTAATCTTAACCCTAAACCTCACCCTAACCCTCACCCTCACCCTAACCCTAATGATAATCTTAACCCTCACCCTCACCCTAACCCTCAACCTTACCCTTACCCTAACTCTAACCCTTACCCTCACCCTAAGCCGAAACCTCACCCTCGCCCTAACCCTCACCCTAACACTTACCCACACCTTCACCCTAACCCTAATCCTCACCCTCAACCTCACCCTAACCCTAACCCTCACCCTAACCCTAACCCTCACCCAAACCCTCACTCCTACAGTCACCCTCACCCTCAGCTCAACACTAATCCTTACCCTAATCGTAACCCTCACCCTCACCCTAACTCTAACCCTAACCCTAACCCTCACCCTCACCCTAACCATATCCCTAACTTTCACCCTAACACTAAAAATCACCCTATATGTCACCCTCACCCTAACCATAAACCAAAACCTAATCCTCACCCTAAACTTCACCCTAACCCTAACACTAACCATAATAACCCTCATCCTCACAATAAACCTCACCCTATACCTTACCTTCACCATAACCCTAACCCTAACCCTAATCCTCAACCACACCTAACTTCACCCTCACCTGACCTTCACCGTCACCCTCACCCTCACCCTCATCCGCACCCTAAACATCACCCTAACACTAACACTCACCCTCACGCTAATCCTCACAATAACCCTAACCCTGACGGAAAAGAAACCCTCAACCTAACACTCACACTGACCCTCACCCTGAACCTAGCCCTCACCCAACCCTAACCCGAACCCTAATCCTCACCTTCACCCTAACCCTCACCCTAACCCTTACCCTCACCCTGACCCTAACCCTAACCCTAATCATAACCCTCACACTAGCTGTAACCCTCACCCTAAACATAACACTAAACATAACCCTAACCTTCACCCTCACACTGACCCTCACCCTCACCATAACCCTAAACCTATTCCTAATCCTAACCCTCACAATCACCCTCAACCTAAACCTAACCCTAACACTAACCCTCACCCTCACCGAACACAAACCCTCATTCTAACCCTAAGCTCAGCTTAACCCTCACCCTCAACCTAATCCTCACCCTAACACTAACCCTAACGTAAATGTAACCCTCACCCTCACACTAACCCTCATCCTCACATTAGCACTAACCCTATCCCTAACCATAACACTTACCCACACCCTAACCCTCACCCTCATCCTCACTCTAACCCTAATCCTAACCGTAATCCGAACCCTAATGCTCACACTACCCCTCTCCCTAACCCTAACTGTAACCCTACTCCTCACCCTCATCCTAACCCTCACGCTCAGCTGAATACTCACCCTCAACCTAAACCATACTCTCACAATAAACATCACCCTAAACCTAACCCTCAACATAACTCTAAACCTGACCCCCACCCTAACCCTAACCCTCACCCTAACCCTCACCCTAACCCTTACACACAACATAATCCTATCCCTCACTCACAAACTTACCATCATCCAAACCCCTTACCCTCACCCTAACCCTCACCCTAACCCGCAACCTAACGCTCACCCTAACCCTAACCCTCACCCTTGCCCTAACCCTCACCCTAACCTTTATCCTCACCCTCACCCTAATCCTCACCCTAACCTTTACCCTGATGCTAACCCTAAACATAAACCTAACCCTCAAACTAGCCCTAAACCTAACCCTCAACCTAACCCTTATCCTATCCCTAAACCTAACCTTAACCCTCACCCAAACCCTAAACCTAACCCTCACACTAACCCTAAACCTAACCCTCAGCCTAACGCTCATCCTAACCCTAACCGTAACCCTAACCCTCACCCTAACCATAACCCTACCCATAAAACTCACCCTATCCCTAACACTCTCCCTCACCCTCAGGCTAACTCTAATACTAACCCTAACCCTCACCTTCACCCTAACTCTAACCCTAAACATAATCCTAAACCTCACCCTCACCCTCACACTAACCCTAAACCCATCCCTAACCCTCACCCTAACCCTAACCCAAAACCTATACCTCACCCTCACCCTAACCCTAACCCTAACCCTCATACTGAAACTCACCCTAACTTTACCCTCACCATAAACCTAACTCTAACCCCAATCCTCACCCTAAACCTAAGCCTCATCCACACCCTAACACTCACCCTAACCCTAAACCTAACCCTATTCCTAAACCTAAGCCTCACACTTAAACTCACCCTAACCCTACACCTAACCCTTACCCTCACACACGCCCTCACCCTAAACCTCACTGTCACCCTAACCCTCACCCTGACCCTAACCCTACCCTTCACTCTAACCCTCACACTAACCCTAACCCTAATCCAAAACCTCAACCTTACCCTAACGCTAACCCTAAACCTCACCCTCACACTAACCCTAAACCTAACACTAAGACTCAACCTAACCCTAATCCTCACCCACACCCTAACACTCACCCTCACCTTAACCCTCACCCTCACCCTAACCCTAATCCTAACCTTCACCCTAACTCTAACCCTTACACTAACCCTAACCCTAACCCCAAACCTCACCCTAACCCTAACCTTCACCCTAACCCTAACCCTAACCCTAACCCTCACCGTAACCCTAAACCTTACCGTATACCTAACCCTCAGCATCAACATAACCCTAATCCTAATCCTCGCCATAACACTAACCCTCACCCTAACCCTCAGCCTCACCCTAATCCTCACCCTAACTGTAACCCTCAACCTAAACCTCACCCTCACCCTAATCCTCACCCTAACCCTAACCCTAACCATTACCTAATCGAAACCCTCAACCTCACCCTCACACTCACCCTAACACTCACCCTCACCATAGCCCTCACCCTAAACCTAAACTTCACCCTAACCCTAACCATAAGCCTCACCCTCACCCTCATCCTAAACCTAACCATAACCATAACCCTAATCCTAAACCTAACACTCACGATCACCCTCACACTAATTCTAAACCAAACCCTAACCCTCACCCTCAATGTCACCTAACTCTAACCCTAACCCTAATCCTAATTCTAACCCTCACCCTCACCCTCACCCTAAATCTAACCCTAACCCTAATCCAGACCCTCACCCTCACACTAACCCTAATACTCACCCTATCCCGAACACTAACCCTAAACCTCAACCTAACCTTTACCCTGAACCTAACCCTAATGCTAACCCGAACCCAAACCCTCACACTAACCCTCACCCTAACACTTACCCTCACCCTAACCCAAACCCTCACCCTCACAATAACTCTCACTATAACCATTAGATTCACCCTAACCTTAACCCTAACATTAACCCTAAATCTCACCCTAACCCTCTCCCTAACCCTAACCCTCAAACTCAACCTAACCCTCACCATAAACCTTGCCCTCACCCTAACCAGAACCCTAAACCTAAACCTCACACTAACCCTAACTCTAACCCTCAGCCTAACCCTCATCCGAAACCTTACCCTAACCCTAATCCTAACCCTAAGTCTCACCCTCACCCTCACCCTAACCATAACCCTAACCTTTACCCTCATGCTAACCCTCACCCTCACTCTCACCCTATTACTATCCCTAACCCTAACTATAAAAATAACTCTAAACCTAACCCTAACCCTCACCCTAACCGTAACCCTAACCCTAACCCTCAACCTCAACGTCACTCTCAACCTCAACCTGAACCTCAAGCTTACCCTCACCCTAACCCTCACACTAACCCTAACCCTCAACCTAACCCTAACCCTAACCCTCACCTCACCCTCACCCTCACCCTCAGCCTAAGCTTTACACTAACCCCAATCCTAACGAGAACCCTTACCCTCATCCTAAACCTAATCCTAATCGTCAAACTCACACTCACCCTCACACTCACCCTAAACCTCACACTCAAACTCACCCTCACCCTAACTCTCAGCGGCACCCTAAAAATCATCCTAACCCTAACCCTCACCCTAACCCTAACCCTTACCCTCACCCTAACCTAACCCTCACCCTCAGCATCACCCTCACCCTCAGCCTAAACCTACTGCTACCCCTAATCCTAACCCTCACCCTCAACCTAACTCTAACCCAAAACCAAATTCTCCCCTTCCCCCTCACCCTCACACTAACCCTCACTCTAAACCAAACCCTCACCATCAACCTCAACCTCACCCTCAGCCTAACCATAGTCCTTACCCTAATCCTAACCCTCAACCAACCCCTGACCCTAACCCTAACCTTAACCCTAACCCTCACCCTAACCCTCTCCCTCACCATAGTCCACACCCTAACACTAACCATAAACGTAACCCTCACCCTCACCCTAACCCTAACCCTAAACCTAACCCTCACCCTCACCCTAAACCTAACCCTCACCCTAACCCTTACCCTTACCCTAAACCTAACCCTAATCCTAAACCTAACCCTAACCCTAACACTCACCTTCACCCTCACCCTAACCCTAACCCCAACCCTCACCCTCAACCTAACCCTAACCCGAATCCTAACCCTAACCCTCACCCTAACCCTAACCCTACCACTCACCCTAACCCTAACCCTAAACCTAACCCTCACCCTCACCCTCACCCTCTGCCTAACAGTAACCTTAACCATAATCCTAACACTAATCCTCACCCTCATACTCACTCTAACTCAAACCCGAACCCTAACAATAACCCTCAACCTAACCCTAACCCTATCCCTAACCCTCACCCTAACCCTAAACCTCATCCAAACCCTAAATCTAACACTCAACCTCACCCTAACCCTAACCCTTACCCAAACCCTATACCTCACCGTAACCCTAACCCTAACCCTAACCCTCACCCTCACTCTAAACCTAACCCTAACCCTTACCCTCACCATAACCTTAACCCTAACCCTAAACCTAATACTCACACTAACTCTAACCACCACCCTCACCCTATCCCTCACCGTCACCTTAAACCTCACCCTAACACTAACTGTCATCAACACCCTAACCCTCACCCTCACCCTCACCCTCACCCTCACCCTCACCCTAAGTCTAATCCTAAGTCTAATCCTAACATTAACCCTAACCCAAACCCTCACACTCACCCTCACCTTAACCCTAATCCTAATCCTAACCCTAAACCTCACCCCCACCCTAAACCTCACCATAACCGTAACCCTAACACTAAACAAAACCCTCACACTAACCCTAAACCCTAACTCTAACCCTCACCCTACCTCTAATCGTAAACCTAATACTCATCCTCACCCTAACGCTCACCCGAACACTTGCCCTTACGAAAACGCTCACCCTAAACCTAACCCTAAAGCACACCCTAAACCTCACCCTAGCCCTCACCCTTAGCCTAACCCTAACCCTCACCCTCACACTAAATCTCAACCTAACCCTTACCCTCACGTTAACCCTAACCCTAACCCTTACCCTAACCCTCACACTAACCCTAACCCTCACTCTCACCCTCACCCTCCACCTAACACTAAGCCTATACCTAACCCCAACCCTAACCCCAACAATAACCCTAACCCTAACCCTCACCCTAACCCATACCCTAACCCTAACCCAAACCCTCACCCTCACCCTAGCCCATACTCTATCCCTAAGCCTAAGCCTAAACCGCACCCTAACCCTCACCCTCACCCACACCCTAAGTCTAATCCTAACCCTAAATCTAACCCTCACACTCACCCTCACCTTAACCCTAATCCTAATCCTAATCCTAACCCTAACCCTAACCCTCACCACCAACCTAAACCTCACCATAACCCAAACCCTAACACTAAACCTTACCCTAACCCTCACCCTAACCTTAACTCTAATCCTAAACATCACCCTCACCCTAATCCTAAACTTAACCCTAACCCTAAACCTCACCCTAATCCTTAACCGCACACTAACACTTACCCTCAACCTAACACTAACCCTAACCCCAACACTAACCCTCAAACTAACCTAACCATCACCCTAAACCTACACCTTACCCTAAACCTAACCCTCACCTTCACCCTAAACCTAACACTAACCCTAACCCTCATCCTAAACTTAACCCTCAACCTAACTCTAAGGCTAAACCTCACCCTCAACCTAAACCTAAACCTAAACCTAACCCTAACCCTCAGCCTAATACTAACCCTAACCCTAATGCTAACCATAACCCTCACCCTCACCCTAACCCTCACCCTAACCCTAACCCTAACCCTAACCCTAATCCTCACTCTATCCCTACCCTAATCCTCACCCTCATCCTAGCTCTCACCCTAAACCTAATCTTAACCCTCACCCTCACACTAACCCTAATGCTAAACTTACACTCACCTTCACACTAACCCTCACCCTAACCCTAATCCTAACCCTAACACTCACCCTCACCCTCAACCTCACCCTAACCCTAACCATAAACCTGAACCTCACCCTAAGCCTAACCCTAACCCTCACCCTCACCCTAGCCCTCACACTAACCCTAACCCTAACCCTACAACTCACCCGAACCGTAACCCTAAACCTAACCCTAACCTGCACCCTAAGCCTAACCCTAACACTAACCCTCACCCTAACACTCAGCCTAAACCTAACCCAAACCATCACCATAACCCTAACCCTCCCCCACACCCTAACCCTTACACTCACCGTAGCCCTCACACTAACTCAACCCTAAACCTACCCCTCACACTAACCATCACCCTAAACCTAACCTTAAACCTCACCCTAAGCCTAACCATAACCCTCACCCTAACCCTAGCCCTCACACTCACCCTAACCCTAACCCTCACCATCACCCTCACCCTCACCCTAACCCTAACCCTAACACTAAACCTCACCCTAAACTTAACCCTCAGCCTAACCCTAACCCTCACCCTCACCTAAAACCTAATCCTCACCCGAACCCTCTCCCTAACCCTAATGCAAATTCTAACCCTTACACTCAACCTAACCCTCACCCTCACCCTCACCCTCACCTAATCCTCACCTTTACCATAACCCTTACCTAAACTAAACCCTCACCCTCACCTTCAGCTTAACCCTCACACTCACCCTAGCCCTCACAATATCCCTCACCCTAACCCTAAACCTCAACTTCACCCTCACCCTCACCAATACTCTAACCCAAAGTCTAGCCCTCACCCTAACCCTAACCTCCACCCTAACCCTAACCCTCACCCTCACCTTCACCCTCAGCCTAACCCTAACTCCAATCCTAACCTTAAACCTCACCCTCACTCTAAACCTAACCCTACCCATAACCCTAAGTCTCACCTGAACCCTAACCTCCACTGTAACCCTAACCCTGACACTAACCCTAATCCTAAACCTAAACCTCACCCTGACCCTAACCCTCACCCTAATCCTTACCCTCACCCTAACACTCACCCTAACCGTAACACTAACCCTCACACTAAACCTAAACCTCACCCTAACCTTAACCCTCACCCTAACCCTCACCCTAACCCTAACTCTCACTCTCACCCTAGCCCTCACCGTAACCCTAACACTAACCCTAACACTCAACCTCACCCTAAACCTCACCCTAACCATAACCCTCACCCTAACCCTTAGCCTAACCTTAACCCTCACCCTAACACTAACCCTAACCCTAACCCTCACCCTAACACTAACCCTCACCGTAACACTCACGGTAACCCTAACCCTCACTCTCACCCCAACCCTCACCCTAACCCTTACCCTCACACTAATCCTAACCCTATCTGTAACCCTAATGCTCTTACTAAACCTAACCATCAATTGAAATCTATCGGTACCCCTCACTCTAGCCCTCACCCTAACTGTAACACTAACCCTAACGCTAAACCTCACCCTAACCCTAAACCTTGAGCTCACCCTCGGCCTAATCCTAACCCTGACCCTCACCCTAACCCTCATCCTCACCCAATCCTCACCCTTACAGTAACCCTCACCCTCACTCTAATCCTCACCATCACCCTTACCCTCACACTAACCCTAATCCTCACCCTAACCCTAACCGTACCCCTCAAGCTAACACTCACCCTAAACCTAACCCTCACCCTAACCCTAAACCTAACTATAATCCTTACCTAACACAAACACTCACCCTCACCATAACCCTCACGCTAAAATTCACCCTCAACATAGCCCTCACCCTAACCCTAACCCTAATCCTCACCCTAACCCTAAACCTCACCCTAAACCATACCCTGACTCTAACCCTCACCCTAACCCTAACCGTAACCCAAAACCTCACCCTGACCCTCACCCTCACCCTAACCCTAACCTAAACCCTAACCCTCAAACTAACCCTCACCTTAACCCTAACCCTAAGCCTAAACCTCACCCTCACCCTAACCCTCACCCCAACCCTTACTCTCACCCTAACCCTAACCCTCACCCTCACCTCAAACCTCATCCTAACCCTTACCCAAACCCTAACCCTAAAACTAACACTCACACTAACCCTAACCCTCACCCTAACCCTAACCTTCACACTTACCTTATCCTCACCCTAACCCTAACCCTAACACTAACCCAAAACCTATCCCTCAACCTACCCCTCACACTATCTCTAACCCTAACCCTAAACCTAACTTTCACCCTAAACGTAACCATAATCCTCACCCTCACCCTAACTTTCACTGTCAGGCTAACCCTCACACTAACACTAACTCTCTTCCACACCCTCACCCTCAACATCACCCTACACATCACCCTAACCCTAACACTCACCCTAACCCTAACCCTAAACCTCATCCTAAAGGTAACCCTCACCCTAACCCTCACCCTCACCTGATCCTCACCTTAACCATAACCCTTACCTAAACAAAACCCTCACCCTCACCTTCATCTTAACCCTCACCCTCACCCTAGCCCTCACAATATCCCTAACCCTAACCCTAAACCTCACCTTCACCCTCACCCTCACCAATACTCTAATCCAAACACTATCCCTCACCCTAACCCTAACCCTAACCCTCACCCTCACCCTCACCCTCAGCCTAACCCCAATCTAAAACCTCACCCTCATCCTCCACCTCACCCTAACCCTAACCATAACAAAAACCCTAACCCTAACCCTAACCCTAACGATCACCCTCATCGTCAACCTAACCCTAATCCTAAATATAACCCTCTCCCTCACCCTCACCCTAAACCTAATCCTAACCCTAACCCTCACCCTAACCCTCAGCCTCACCCTCAACCTCAACCTAAACCGAACCCTCACCCTCACCCTCCACCTAACACTCACCCTCAACCTAATCCTAACCCTAAGCCTCACCCTCACCCTCACCCTAACCTTAACCCAAACACTAACACGCAACTTAACCCTTAACATACCCCTAACTATAACCCTGAAAATGTCCCTCACCCTAATGCTCTCCCTAAGCCTTACCTTCACCCTAACACTTAACCTAACCCTAACACTCAACCACACCGTAACCCTCATCCTAACCCTTACCCGCAGCCTAAACCTAACCCTAACCCTCACACTAAACCTGCCCCTCACCCTAACACTAACCCTAAACCTCACCCTAACCTTCAACCTCACCCTCACCCTTACCCTTATTCTCATCCTCACCCTAACCCTCACACTAAATTTAACCAAAACACTAACCCTCAACCTAACCCTCACCATACCCCTAACCCTAACCCTGAAACTGTCCCTCACCCTAATGCTCTCCCTAACCCTAACCCTAACCCTAACCCTAACCCTCACCCTACCCCTAACCCTAAACCTAAACTTAACCCTAACGCTCACACTAAACCTAACCCTCACCCTAACCGTAACCCTAACCCTTACCCTAACCCTCACCTTAACCCTAACTCTAACCCTCACCCTAACCCTCATGCTAACCCTCACTCTCACCCACACCCTCACCCTAACCCTAACCCTAAGCAAACTCCTAACCTTAACCATCACCCTAACCCAAACCTAACCCTATCCCTCACCCTCACCCTAACCCTCACCCTAACCCTTAACTTCATCCTCACCCTAAACGTCACACTTATCCGAAACCTCACCGTAACTCTAACCTTAACTCTCACCCTCATCATCACCCACACGCTAACCCTAACCCTAACCCTCACCTTAACTCTAAAACTCACCCTAATCCTCACCCTAACCCTCACTCTCACCTGCAACCTCACCCTAACCCTAACCCTAACCCTAAACCTAACCCTAACCCTCACCCTAACACTTACCCACAGCCTAACACTAACCCTAACTCTAACACTAACCCTCACACTAACCATAGCCCTCACCCTAACCCTAAACCTCACCCTAACAATAACCCTAACCCTAAACCTCACCCTCACCCTAGCCCTCACCCTAACCCTCATTCTAACCCTAACCCTCAACCTAACTCTGACCCTCATCCTCACCATAAACCTCAAACTAACCCTAACCCTAATCCTCAATATAACCCTCAACCTAACCCTAACCCGAACCCTTAACCTAACCCTCACCCTAACACTAACCCTCACCCTTATCTTAACAATCACCCTCAGCCTAACCCTCACCTTTACCCTTACCATCACCCTCACCCTAACCCTCACCCTTACCCTAACCCTCACCCTAGCCCTCACCCTAACCTTAACCTTCACCCTCACACTCACCCTCACCCTCAGTGTAACACTAACCCTATCACTTTTCCTAACCCTAAACCTCACCCTCACCCAAACCGTCACCCTAACCGTAACCCTCACACTGAACCTAACCCTCAACCTAAACCTAACCCTACCCCTCACCCTAAACCTCACCCCAAACTTAACCCTAACCCTAACCTTCACCCTCATGCCAGCCCTCACCCTAACCCTAATTCTTACCCTAACCCTCACCCTAACCCTCATGCTCACCCTAAACCTCACACTAACCTTAACCCTAATTCTCAATCTAACCCTAACCCTAACCCTTACCCTAAACCTCACCCTAACAATAATCCTCACCCTTACCCTAACCCTCACCCTCAACCTAACCCTAAACGTTACTATCACCCCAATGCTCATACTGACCCTCACCCTAACCCGAACCCTCACCCCAACACTAACCCTAACCCTAACCCTCACCGTAACACTCACGGTAACCCTAACCCTCACTCTCACCCTAACCCTCACCCTAACCCTTACCCTCACACTAATCCTAACCCTAACTGTAACCCTAATGCTCTTACTAAACCTAACCATCAATCGAACTCTAGCCCTCACCCTAACTGTAACACTAACCCTAACGCTAAACCTCACCCTCACCCTCACCCTCACCCTTAACTTTGCCCTCACTCTCGGCCTAATCCTAACCCTAACCCTCACCGGAACCCTCACCCGCACCCAATCCTCACCCTTACAGTAATACTCACCCTCACTCTAATCCTCACCATCACCCTTACCCTTACTGTCACCCTAACCCTCACCCTAACCCTAACCCTCAACCTCATCCTAACCCTAACACTCACCCTAAACCTTATTGTCACCCTAACTCTCACCCTATCACTAACCCTAACCTTCATCCACAGCCTCACCCTAACCCTAACTATAACCATAAACCTCAACCTTACCCTAACCCTAACCCTAAACCTAACGCTAAACCTCACCCTAACCCTAACCCTAAAACTCACCCTCACCCTAGCCTTCACCCTACCCTAATACTAACACTAATGCTCATGCAAACCCTCCCCATAACCTTAACCCTAGCCCTCACCCTAACCCTAACCCTCAACCTCTCCCTCACCCTCAGCCTAACCCTAAGCCTAAACCTAACCCTCACCCTAACACTCACACTCACCCTCACCCTAAACCTAATCCTAAACCTAACCCTATCCCTAAACCTCAACCTAAACCTCACCCTCACCCTAAACCTAACACTAACCATAACGCTGAACCTCACCCTAACTATCCCCCTAACCCTAACTCTAACCCTAAACCTCACCCTCACCCTAACCATAAACCTAAGACTCACCCTAAACCTAACCCTAACCCTAACCCTCACCCTTACCCAAAACCTCAAAGTAACTCTACCTCTAAACCTAACAATAAGACTAACCCTAACCCTAACCCTAAACCTAAAGATAACCCTCACCCTCAGCTTCACCCTCACCGCAAACTTAACCCTAAACATAACACTAACAATAAACCTAACCGTAAAACTCACCCTAATCCTCACCCCCATGCTCACCCTCAGCCTAACCCTATGCCAAACCCTAACCCTAACCCTAACCCTCACTGTAACCCTAACCCTAAACCTAAACCTAACCCTAAACCTAACCCAAACCCTAAATCAAACCAAACCCTAATCCTCAGCCTCATCCTCACCCTAACCCAAACACTAACCCTAACGCCCACCCTAAACCTAAGCCTAAGCCTAACCCTAACCCTAACCCTCACACTCACCCTCACTCTAATCCTAAACCTAACCCTATCACTAAACCTAACCCTCACCCTAACCCTCACCCTAGCCCTCATCCTAACCCTAACTCTAACCCTAACCCTAAACCTAAACCTCATCCTAACCCTAAACCTAACCCTCACCCTCACCCTCACCATAACTGTAGCCCTAACCCTAACACTAACCCTAAACCTAGCCCTAACCCTCAACCTTACTATAACCCTCACCCTAACCCTCACCCTCACCCTAACACTTAACCTCACCCTAATACTAACTCTAACCCTAACACAAACCATCAAACTAACCCTAATCCTCACAGTCAACCTAACCCTAACCCTAACCCTCAACCTAACCCTCACCCAAAACCTAACCTTCACCCTCACCCTGAACCTCACAATAACCCTAACACTAATGCTCCATCTAGCCCTCACCCTCACCCTACCCCTAAATCTAATCCTCACGTTAACCCTTACCCTCACCCTAGCCCTCACCCTAACCCTAACTCTACCGCTAAACCTCACCGTAACCCTAAACCTCATGCTCACCCTCTCCCTCAGTGTAACCCTAAGCCTAACCCTAACCCTAACCCTAACCCTCACACTAACTCTAATGCTTGCCCTCCCCCTAACCCTCAACCTAAACCTAACCCTCACGCTCACCATAAGCCTAACCCTTACCCTCACCCTAACCCTAACCTTCACCCTCAACCTCACCCTCAGCTTACTCCTAAGCATAACCCTAACCTTAACCCTAACCCTCACACTCAACCTAACACTTTCTCTAATCCTAATCCTAAATCTAAGCCTAAACCTCAACCTCACCCTAACCCTCAACCTAACCCTAACTCTAACACTAACCCTAACCCTAACCCTCACGCTCAGCCTCACCCTAACCCTAAACCTAACCCTAAACCTCACCCTACGCCTAACCCTAAATCTCACCCTCATCCTAGCCCTCACTCTAACCCTAATCCTTACCATAATGGTCATCCTAACCTTCCCTAACCCTAACCCTCACCCAAACCCTAACACTCACCCTCACCCTCACCTTCAGCCTAAACCAAAGCCTAACCCTAACCCTGACCCTAACCCTCACACTCACTCTAACCCTTACCCTAATCCTAATCCTAACCCTAAAACTAACCCTCACCCTCATCCTAACCCTCAACCTAACCCTAACTCTAACACTAACGCTAAAACTAACCTTCACCCTCAGCCTCAGCTAAACCCTAATTCTAACCCTAAACTTCACCTTCACCCTAACCCTAATCTTAAATCATACCCTAAACCTAAACCTAAACCTCACCCTCAGACTAGCCCTTACCCTAAACCTATTGCTGAACCTAACCCTCATCCTAACCCTCACCCTCTCACTAACCCTAATCCACAACTTCACCCTAACCCTAAACCTAACACTAAAGCTCAAACTAACCCAAAACCTCACCCTCACCGTAACCCTTACCCTAATCCTCACCCTAACCCTAAACCTAACCCTCACCCCCACCCTCACCCTCACCATAAATCTAACCCTAACCCTAACAATAACACTAACCCTAAATCTAACCATCACCCTAACCCTAATCCTCATCCTCAGCTTAACCCTAAGCCTAAGCCTAACCCTCACCCTAACCCTCACACTCACCCTAACCCTAATCCTAAACCTAGCCCTTTCCCTAAACCTCAACCTAAAACTCACCCTCACCCTAACCCTAACCCTAAACCTCCCACTAACCCTAACCCTAACACTAACCCTAATTCTAACACTAAACCTCATCCTCATTCTAACCCTAAACCTAACCTTAACCCTAAACCTAAAACTCATCCTAACCGTAATCCTCACACACAGTGTAACCATTACCACAATCCTAATCCTATCACTAAGCCTAACCCTAACCCTCACCCTCAGCCTAACCCTAACCTTAACTCTAACCCTAAACCTCAACCTCACCCTAACCCTAACCCTAAACCTAACGCTAAACCTCACCCTAACCCTAACCCTAAAACTCACCTTCACCCTAGCCCTCACCCTAACCCTAACCCACAAACTCACCCTCACCCTCGGCCTATCACTAAGCCTAAACCTAAACCTCACCCGAACCCTCACACTCACCCTCAACGTTACCCTAATTCTAAACCTAGCACTATCCCTAAAATTCAACCTAAACCTCACCCTCACCCTAAACCTAACACTAACCCTAACCCTAAACCTCACGCTAACTGTCCCCCTAACCCTAACTCTTACCCTAAACCTCACCCTCACCCTAACCCTAACCCTAAACCTAAACCTCACGCTAAACCTCACACTAACCCTAAGCTTCACCCTCACCCAAAACCTCAAAGTAAGTCTAACTCTAAACCTAACAATAAACCTAACTTTAACCCTAACCCTAACCATAACCCTCACCCTTAGCCTCACCCTCAGAGCAAACTTAACCCTAGCCATAACACTAAAAATAACCCTAACCCTAACACTAACCCTAATCCTCACCCCCACCCTCAACCTCAGCCTAACGGTAAGCTAAACCCTAAACCTAAACCTCACCATAACCATAACCATAAACCTAAACCTAACCCTAAACGTAACCCAAACCCTAAACCTAAACCTAACCCTAATCCTCAGCCTCACCCTCACCCTAACCCAAACCCTAACCCTAACCCCCACCCTAACCCTAAACCTAACCATAACCATAAACTTCACTGTAAATCTAACCCTAACCCTAACCCTAAACCTAACACTAATCCTCAGCCTCACCCTCAACATAACCAAAATCCTAACCTTAACCCTCAACCTAAGCCTAAGCCTAAGCCTAACCCTAACGCTAACTCTCACACTCACACTCACCCTAAACCTAATCATAAACCTAAATCTATGCCTAACCCCAACCCTCACAGCCAGCCTCAACCTAGCCCTCACCCTAACCTAATCCTAACCCTAAACCTCATCCTAACCCTCACCCTAACCCTAACCCTAAACCTCACCCTAACCCTAACCCTAACCCTAACCCTCACCCTCATGCTCAGCCAAAGCCTACGCCTAAGCCTAAACCTAAGCCTAACCCTAAGCCTAACCCTCACCCTAACCCTAAACCTAACACTAACCCTAACCCTAAACCTCACCCTCAACCTAACCCTAACTCTAATCCTAACCCTAAACCTAAACGTCATCCTAAACCTAACCCTCACACACACCATAAACCTTACCCTAATCCTAATCCTTTCACTAAGCCTAACCCTCACCCACACCCTAACCCTCACCCTAATCCTAACTCTAACCCTAACCCCAAACCTAACCCTCACCCTCAGCCTCACCCTAACTCTAACTATAACCATAAACCTCAACTTCACCCTAACCCTAACCCTAAACCTAACGCTAAACCTCACCCTAAACCTAAACCTAAAACTCACCCTCACCATAGCCTTCACCCTAACCCTAATACTAACCCTAACGCTCATGCAAGCCCTCCCCATAACCTTAACCCTAGCCCTCACCCTAACCCTAAAACTCAACTTCTCCCTCACCCTCAGCCTAACCCTAAGCCTAAACCTAACCCTCACCCTAACACTCACACTCACCCTCACCCTAAACCTAATCCTAAACCTAACCCTATCCCTAAACCTCAACCTGAACCTCAACCTCACCCTAAACCTAACACTAACCGTAACGCTGAACCTCGCGCTATCACCCTAACCCTAACAATAACCCTAAATCTCACCCTCACCCTAACCATAAACCTAAGACTCACCCTAAACCTAACCCTAACCCTAACCCACACCCTCACCCAAAACCTCAAAGTAACTCTAAATCTAAACCTAACAATAACACTAACCCAAAACCTAACCCTAAACTTAACCATAACCCTCACCCTCAGCCTCACCCTGACCGCAAACTTAACCCTAACCATAACACTAACAATAACCCTACTGTAAAATTCACCCTAAACCTCACCCCCATGTTCACCCTCAGCCAAACCCTAAGCCAAACCCTAACCATAACACTCACTGTAACCCTAATCCTAAACCTAAACCTAACCCTAAACCTAACCCAAACCCTAACCCAAACCTAACCATAAACCTCAGTCTCACCCTCACCCTAACCCAAACACTAACCCTAACCCCCACCCTAACCCTAAGCCTAAGCCTAAGCCTAACCCTAACCCTCACACTCACCCTCACCATAATCCTAAACCTAACCCTATCCCTAAACCTATCCCTCACCCTAACCCTCACCCTAGACCTCACCCTAACCCTAACTCTAACCCTAACCCTAAACCTCATCCTAACCCTAAACCTAACCCTCACCCTCACCCTCCCCGTAACCGTAGCCCTAACCCTAACAGTAACCCTAACCCTAACCCTAACCCTCAACCTTATTATAACCCTCACCCTAACCCTCACCCTCACACTAACACTTACCCTCACCCTAATATTAACTCTAACCCTAACACAAACCATCAACCTAACCCTAATTCTCACACTCACCCTAAACCTAACCCTCACCCTCAACCTAAGCCTCAACCTAAACCTAACCATCATCCTCACCCTGAACCTCACAATAACCCTAACACTAATCCTCAGTCTAGCCCTCACCCTCACCCTACCCCTAATCTAATCCTCACGCTAACCCTTACCCTCACCCTAGCCCTCACCCTAACCCTAACTCTACCGCTAAACCTCACCCTAACCCTAAACCTCATGCTCACCCTCTCCCTCAGTGTAACCTGAGGCCTAACCCTAACCCTAACCCTAACCCTCACACTAACTCTAACGCTTACCCTCACCCTAACCCTCAACCTAAACCTAACCCTCACGCTCACCTTAACCCTAACCCTTACCCTCAACCTAACCCTAACCTTCACCATCAACCTCACCTTCAGCTTAATCCTAAGCATAACCCTAACCCTAACCCTAACCCTCACACTCAACTTAACCCTTACCCTAATCCTAACCCTAAACCTAAGCCTAAACCTCACCCTCACCCTAACCCTAACTCTAACACTAACCCTAACCCTAACCCTAACCCTCAGCCTCACCCTAACCCTAAACCTAACCCTCAACCTCACCCTCAGCTTAATCCTAAGCACAACCCTAACCCTAACCTAACCCTCACACTCAACCTAACCCTTACCCTAATCCAAATCCTAAACCTAAGTCTAAACCTCAGCCTCACCCTAACCCTCACCCTAACCCTAACTCTAACACTAACCCTAAACCTAATCCTAACCCTCAGCCTCACCCTAACCCTAAACCTAACCCTAAACCTCACCCTAAGCTAACCCTAAATCTCACCCTCATCCTAGCCCTCACTCTAACCCTAATCCTTACCGTAATGCTCATCCTAACCTTCCCCTAAACCTAACCCTAACCCCTACCCTAATCCTCAACCCCACCCTCACCCTCAGCCTAACCCTAAGCCTGACCCTAACCCTAAACCTCACTGTAACTTTAACCCTAACCCTAAATCTAACCCTAACCCTAAACTTAACCCTAATACTCAGCATCACCTTCACCCTAACCCAAACCCTAAACCTAACCCTCAACCTAACCCTAATCTTAACCCTAAACTTAACCCTCAACCTAACCCTCACCCTATCCCTAACTCAAACATTAACCCTAACCCTAAGCCACACCCTCAGCCTCACTCTAACCCTAACTCTATCCCTAACCCTAACACTAAACCTCACCCTAAGCCTAAGCCTAATCCACACCCTCACCCTCACCATAACCGTAACCCTAACCCTAACCCTAAAATTAACCCTAACCCTATCCCTAACCCTCACCCTAACCATAAACCTCACCCTAACCCTAACCCTCACCATAACACTTACCCTCAATCTAACACTAACACTAACCCTATCACTAACCCTCACACTAAAACTAACCCTGACCCTCACCCTCACCCTCACCATAACTCTAACCCTAACCCTAACAATAACACTAATCCTAACCCTAAACCTACCCCTAACCCTAACACTAACCCTAATCCTAACCCTCATCCTCACCCTAACCGTAATCCTAATCATAATCCTCACCCTAACCCTAACCCTCACCATTACTGTAACCCTAACCCTCATCCTAACCCTCAGACTAGCCCTCACCCTAACACTAATCCTAAACCTAATCCTCATCCTTAACCTCACCCTAACCCTAACCCTAACCCTCACCCTAACACTGATCCTAACAATAATCCTCACTCTAACACTAATCCTAACCCTCACACTCAACCTCAGCCTAAACCTAAGCCTAACCCAACACTAAAACTAACCCTCACCCTCAACTAACCCTCACCTTAACCCTAACTCTAACACTAACACTAACCCTAACGCTCCCACTCAGCCTAAACCTAACCCGAATCTTCATCCTAACCCTCACCCTAACCCTCACCCTAACCCTAACCCTAAAACTAACCCTAACCCTAAACCTCACCCTCAGCCTCACCCTAACACTAACTCTTACCCTAAACCTCAACCTCACCCTCACACTAACCCTAACCCTCACAATCACCCTCACCCTATCCCTAATCCTAAACCTAACCCTATCCCTAAACCTAACCCTCACATTAACCCTCAGCCTAGCCCTCACCCTAACACTAATCCTAACCCTAAAACTTATCCAAACCCTCACCCTAACCCTAACCCTAACCCTCACCCTCAGGCTCAGCCTAAGGCTAAGGCTAAGCCTAAGCCTAACCCAGACCCTAACCCTAACCGTCACACTAACCCTAAACCTAACACTAACCCCAACCCTAACCCTAACCCTAAACCTCACCCTAACCCTAACCATAAACCTCACCCTCACCCTAGCCCTTACCTAACCCTAATCCTAACTCTAACCCTCCCCCGAAACCTAACCCTAACCCTGAATCTAACCCTAGACCTTACCCTCAACCTCACACTCATCCTAACCCTAAGGCTAACCCTAAAAATAACCTTAACACACAAACTCACCCTCACCCTAAGTCTAAATTTATCCCTAACCCTAACCCTAAACCTCACCCTAACTCTTACCCTAATCCTAAACCTAACACTATGCCTAAACCTAACGCTCACCCTCAGCCTCACCCTAACCCTAACTCTAACCCTAAACCTCACCCTCAACCTAAACCTAACTCTAACCTTACCTAACCCCTAAACCTCACCCTACACTTAACCCTAACAATAACCCTAACCCTAATCCTAAACCTCACCCTAACCACAACCCTCACCCTAAACCAAGCTCTCACCCTAACACTTAACCTCATCCTAACACTAACCCTAACCCTAACACTAACCATCACACTAACCCTAACTGTAACCCTAACCCTAAACCTCAACTTAACCCTCACCCTCACCCTAACCCTAACACTAAGCCTAACCCTAACAATAACACTAACCCTAACCCAAACCATCACCATCACCTTAGTCCTCACCCCCACCCTCTCCCTCAGCCTAACCCTAAGCCTAAGCCTAACCCTCACCCTAAAACTCACACTCACCCTCACCCTAACCCTAATCCTAAACCTAAACCTTTCCCTAAACCTCAACTTAACCCTCACCCTCACCCTAACACTTCCTCTAACCCTAACCCTAAACCTCACCCTAACACCAACTCTAACACTAACCCTAACAGTAACACTAACACTAAACCTAAAACTAACCCTCACCCTAAGCCTCCCCCTAACACTATATCTAATCCTAAACCTCACCCTCAGCCTAACCCTAACCCTAACCCTCAACCACACCCAAAACCTAACCCTAACCCTCATCCTCACAGTAAATCTAACCCTAACCCTAACAATAACACTAAACCTAACCCTCACCCTAACCCTAACACTCACCCTCCCCCTTCCCTCAGCCTAACCCTAAGCCTAAGCCTAACACTGACCCTAACCCTCACACTCACACGAACCCTTACCCTAACCCTAAGCCTAACCCTAAGCCTAACCCTCACCCTCATCCTAACCCTCACCCTAACCCTAACTCTAACACTAACAGTAAACCTAACCCTCAACCTCAGCCTCATCCTAACCCTAACTCTAACCCTAAACCTCACCTTCACCCTAACCCTAACCCTAAACCTCATCCTAAACCTAACCCTAAACCTCACCCTCACCCTAGCCCTCACACTAACCCTAATCCTAAACCTTACCCTCAACCTAATCCTCAACCTCACACTAACCCTAACCCTCACACTCACCCTAACCCTAAACCTAACACTAAAGCTCAACCTAACCTTAACCCTCACCCTCACCATAACCCTTACACTAACCCTCACCCTAACCCTAAACCTAACCCTCACCCCCACCCTCACCCTCACCATAACTCTAACCCTAACCCTAACAATAACACTAACCCTAACCCTAACCATCACACTAACCCTAATCCTCAGCCCTACCCTTATCCTCAGCCTAACCCTAAGCCAAAGCCTAACCCTCAACCCTAACCCTCACACTCACCCTTACACTAACCCTAATCCTAAAGCTAGCCCTATCCCTAAACCTCAACCTAATCCTCACCCTCACCCTAACCCTAACACTAACCCTAACCCTAAACCTCACCCTAACCCTCACCCTAACCCTAACATTAACCCTAAACCTCACAGTCACCCTCACCCTAACACTAACCCTCACGCTAAACCTCACCCTAACCATAACCCACACCCGGACCCTCAACCTCACCATAACTCTAACCCTAACCTTATCAATAACACTAATCCTAACAATAACCCTAACCCTAACCGTAACCATCATCCTCAGCCTCACCCTCACTACTAACTTAACCCTAAGCATAACAATAACAATAACCAAAACCCTAACATAACCCTAATACTCACCCCCACCCTCACCCTCAGCCTAATCCTAAACCTCAGGCTAACACTAATCCTCAGCCTCACCCTCACCCTAATCCAAACCCTTAACCTAACCCTCACCCTATCCCTAAGCCTAACCCTAACCCTAACCCTCACACTCACCCTTACCCTAACCCTAATCCTAAACCTAACCCTATCCCTAACCCTAACCCTAACAGTCAGCCTCAACCTAGCCCTCACCCTAACCCTAATCCTAACCCTAAAACTCATCCTAACACTCACCCTAACCCTAAACCTCACCCTCACCATAACCCTCACCCTCACCCTCATGCTCAGCCTAAGCCAAAGCTTAAGCCTAAACTTAAGCCTAAGCCTAAGGCTAACCCTCACCCTAACCCTAACCCTAACACTATCCCTTACTCAAACCCTAAACCACACCCTCATCCTAACCCTAACTCTAACCCTAACCCTAAACCTAAACCTCATCCTAACCTTAACCCTCACACACAACCTAACCCTTACCTAATCCAAATCCAATCACTAAGCCTAACCCTCACCCACACCCTAACCCTCACCCTAACCCTAACTCTAACACTAACCCTAACCCTCACCCTCAGCCTCACCCTAACCCTAAATCTAACCCTAAACATCAACTTCACCCTAACCCTAACCCTAAACCTAATGCTAAACCTCACTGTAACCCTAACCCTAAAACTCAACCTCACCCTAGCCCTCACCCTAATACTAATCCTAACCCTAACGCTCATCAAAACACTCCACATAAACCTAACCCTAGCCCGCACCCTAACACTAACGCTCAACATCACCCTCACCCTCAGTCTAAGCCTAAGCCTAAACCTAACCCTCACCCTAACCCTCACACTGACACTAATACTTATCCTAATCCTAATCCTAACCATATCCCTAAACCTCAACCTAAACCTCAACCTCACCCTAACCCTAAATCTAGCTCTAAACCTAAACCTCACCCTAACCGTCCCCCTATCCCGAACTCTAACCCTAAACCTCACCCTCACCCTAACCCTAAACCTCACCCTAACCCTACCCCTCACCCTCATACAAAACCTCAATGTAACTCTAACTCTAAACCTAACCCTAACCCTAACCCTAACCCTAACCATAACCCTCACCCTCAGCCTCACCATCACAGCAAACTTAACCCTAACCATAACACTAACAATAACCCTAACACTAACATGGACCCTAATCCTCACCCCCACCCTCACCCTCAGCCTAACTCTAAGCCAACCCTAACCCTAACCCTCACCGTAACCCTAACCCTATACTTAACACTAACCCTAAACCTAAACCAAACCCTAACGCTAAACCTAACCCTAATCCTCAGCCTCACCCTCACCCTAACACAAACCCTAACCCTAACACCCACCCTAACCCTAAACATAACCCTAACCCTAACCATAACCATAATCATCACTGCAACTCTAACCCTAGCTCTAATCCTCAGCCTCACACTCACCCTAAACCAAACCCTAACCCTAATCCTCACCCTAACCCTAAGCCTAACCCTAACCCTAACCCTCACACTCACCCTCCCCCTAACCCTAATCCTAATCCTAACCCTATCCTTAACCCCAACCCTCACAGTCAGCCTCAACCTAGCCCTCACCCTAACCTAATCCTAACCCTAAACCTCATCCTAACCATCACCCTAACCCTAACCCTAACCCTCACCCTAACCCTAACCCTCACCCTCATGCTCAGCCAAAGACTAAGCCTAAGCCTAAACCTAAGCCTAACCCAAAGCCTAACCCTCACCCTAACCCTAACCCGAAAACTAACCCTAACTCTAACCCTAAACCTCACCCTCACCCTTACCTTAACTCTAACCCTAAACCAAACCCTAAACCTCTTCCTAACCCTAACCGTCACAACACCCTAACCCTTAACCTAATCATAATCCTTTCACAAAGCCTAACCCTCACCCACACCCTAACCCTCACCCTAACCCTAACTCTATAACTAACCCTAACCCTAAACCTCACGCTCAGCCTTACCCTAACCCTAACTCTAACCTTAACCTCAACCTCAACCTAACCCTAACCCTAAACCTAATGCTAAACCTCACGCTAAATCTAACACTAAAACTCACCCTCACCATAGACCTCACCGTAAACTTAACCCTAACCCTAAACCTCAACCTAACCATGACCCTAATCATAAGCCCAACACTAACCCTAACATTAACCCTCGACCTAACGCTCCACCTAACGCTAAATCTAACCCTAAACCTCACCCACACCCTAACTCTAATACTAACCCTACCCTAAAACTCACCCTAACCCTAACACTAACCCTAACCCTCACCCTCACCCTCACCATAACTCTAACCCTAACCCTAACAATAACACTAATCCTAACCCTAAAATTAACCCTAACCCTAACCCTAATCCTAACATTCATCCTCACCCTAACCATAATCTTAAAGCTAACCCTCATCCTAACCCTCACCCAAACACTAACCCTAACACTAAACCTTACCCTAACACTAACCCTAAACCTCAACCTCACCCTAGCCCTCACCCTAACCCTAATCCTAACCCTAACCCTCACCCTAAGCCTAAACTTAACCGAAAACTAACTCTCACCCTAACCCTAAACCTAACCCTCAACATAACTCTAACACTCACTCTCACCCTCACTCTCAGCCTAACCCTAAGCCTAAGCCTAACCTTAACCTTCAAACTCACCATAACCCATACCCTAATCCTAATCGTAAACATAAGCCTAAGATTCACCATCACCCTCACCCTCACCCTAAACCTCACCCTAACCCTAACTCTAACACTAACCCTAAACCTAACCCTCAACCTCAGCCTCACCCTTACCCTAACTCTAACCCTACACCTTACCCTCACCCTAACCCTAACCCTAACTCTAACCCTAACCCTAAACCTTACGCAAATTCTAACCCTAACCCTCACTCTCACACGAGTCCTCACCCTAATCCTAATCCTAACCCTAATCCTCATCCTAACCCTCACCCTAAACCTAACCCTAACCCTAACCCTAACCCTCACACTCACCGTAAACCTTACCCTAATTCTAATCCTAACACTAAGCCTAACCCTCACCCTCAACCTAACCCTCAGCGTAACCCTAACTCTAACACTAAACCTAACCCTAACCCTCAACCTCAGCCTCACCCTAACCCTAACTCTAACCCTAAACCTCAACCTCACCATAACCCTAAACCTAAACCTAAACCTAAAGCTCACCCTAACCCTAACCCTAAAACTCACCCTCACCCTAGCCCTCACCATAAGCCTAATCCTAACCCGCAACCTAACCATAAGCCTCCTCCCTCACCCTCACCTTCAGCCTAACAAAAAGCCTAAACCTAACCCAAACCTAACCCTCACACTCACCCTTACCCTAACCCTAATCCTAATCCTAACACTAATCCTAAACCTCACCCTCACCCTAACCCTCACCTTAAGCCTAACCCTAATATTAATTCTAACCCTAACCTTAACACTAAACCACATCCTCAAAATAAACCTCACATTAACCCTAACACTAATCCTCAATCTAACCCTCACCCTCACCTTCACTCTAGACCTCACCCTAAACCTAACCCTCATTCTCACCCTAAATCTAACACTAACCCTAACACTAATGCTCAAACATAACCCTCACCCTCACCCTAACGCTAACCATAACCCTCACCCTAAACCTCACACTTATCATAACCCTCACTTTCAGCCTAACCCTAACCCTTACACTTACCATCAACCCCACCCTAACCCTCACCCTAACCCTACCCCTCACCCTGACCCTAACCCTAACCCTAAACCTCACCCTCACAATAACCCTAACTCTAACCCTAACCCTAACACTAAACCTCACCCTCAACCTCATGCTCAGCCTAACCCTAAGCCTAAGCCTAACCCTAACCCTAAGCCTCACTCTCACCCAAGCCCTCACCCTAATCCTAATCCTAACCCTAAACATCATTCTAACCCTCACCCTAACCCTAACCCTAAACATCACCCTAACCCTAATCCTCACCCCCACACTCACTCTCAGCCTAAGCCTAAACCTAACCCTAACCCTAAACCTAATAATCACACTCACCCTCATCCTAACCCTAATCCTAACCCTAACCCTAACCCTAACCCTAACCCTCACCCAAACCATAACACAAACACTAACCCTAAACCTTACCCTAATACTAATCCTAACCCTAATCCTAAACCTCACCATAAGCCTCACCTTAACCCTAAGTCTAAGCCTAAACCTCACCCTCACCCTAACACTAACCCTAACCCTAAACCTCACCCTAACCCTAACCCTAAACATCACCCTCACCCTAGCCCTCACCCAAACCCTAATACTAACCCTAACCCTCACCGTAACCCTCCCCATAATTCTAACCCTAACCCTAAACCTCACCCTCACCCTCACAGTCAGCCTAAACCTAAGCCTAACCCTAAGCCTAACCCTAAACCTAACCCTAACCCTCACACACACCCGCACCCTCACCCTCACCATAATTCTAACCCTAACCCTAAACCTCACCCTCACCCTAACCCTATCCCTAAACCTCACCCCCACCCTCACCCTCACCAGAACTCGAACCCTAACCCTAACACTAACCCTAACCCTAACCCTAACGATCACCCTAACCCTGATCGTCACAGCCACCATCACCCTCAGCCTAACCCTAAGCCTAAGCCTAACCCTCACCCTAATCCTCAAACTCACCGCACCCTAACCCTAATCCTAAAACTAATATTTTCCTTAAATCTCAACCTAACCCTCTCCCTCCCCTGAACCCTAAAAATAACCCTAACCATAAACCTCACCCTAACCCTCCCCTTGAACCTAACTCTAACCCTAAACCTCACCCTCACCCTAACAATAAACCTAAACCTAACCCTAATCCACCCTCACCCTCAGCCTAACCCTAACCCTAACCCTAATCCTAACCCTAACACTAACCCTAACCCTAAACCAAACCCTAAACCTAACCATAAACCTAACCCTATTCCTCAGTCTCACCCTAACCCTAACCAATCCCTAGCACTAAACCTCACCCAAACCCTAAGCCTAACCCTAACCCTAACACTAACCCTCACACTGACCCTCACCCTAACCCAAATCTTAAACCTAACCCTATCCCTAACCCTAACCCTTACCCTAACCCTCAACCTAGCCTTCACCCTAAAACTAATGCTAACCCTAAACCTCATCCTAACCCTCACCCTAAACCTAACCCTCACCCTCATGCTCAGCCTAAGCCTAAGCCTAAGCCTAACCCTAACACTCACCCTATCCCTAACCTTAACACTATCCCTAACTCTAACCTAAACCTCACCCTCACCCTAACCCTAACTATAACCCTAACCCTAAACCTAAACCTCATCCTAAACCTAACCCTAACCCTCACCCTCACCCTCACCCTCACAGTAACAGTAACCCAAAACCTAACATTAACCCTAACCATATTCCTAACCCTCACCCTAACCATAACCCTCACTCTAAAACTTACTCTCATCCTAACATTTACCCTGACCTTAACACGAACCCTAACACTAACACTAACGCTCACACTAACACTAACTATCACCCTAACCCTAAACCGCACCCTAAAAATAACACTAATCCTCAACCTCACCCTAGCCCTCACCATAACGCTAATCCTGATCCTCATCCTAAACCTCACACTAACCCTTACACTAATCCTCAAACTAACCCTCACCCTCACCCTAACCGTAAACCTAACCCTCACTCTAACCCTAACCCTCACCCTTACTTTAACCCTCACCCTCAGCCTAACCCTCACCTTTACCCTTACCATAACTCCACCCTAACGCTCACCCTAACTCTAACCCTCACCCTAACCCTAACTCTACCCCTAAACCTCACCCTCACCCTAACCCTAATCTAAACCTTACCCTAACTCTAACTCTCAACTTCACCCTCACCTTAACCGTAACCCTAACCCTAACCCTAACAATAACCCTAACCCTAACCCTCACCCTAACCATAACCCTCACCCTAACATTAACCCTCACCCTAACACTTAACCTCATCCTAACACTAACCCTAACCCTAACACTAACCCTCACACTAACCCTAACCCTCACCATAATCCTAAACCTCACCCTAATTCTAACCCTAACTCTAACACTCACCCCCACCTTAGACCTCAACCCACCCTAATCCTAACACTCAAACTCACCCTAACCATAATCTTAACCCTAACCCTCAACCTAACCCTAACCCTCACCCTCACCGTAACCCTAACCTTCATCCTATCCCTAACCCAAACCTTAACCCTAAATCTAAACCTTACCCTAAAACTAAACCTAACCCTCACCTTCACCCTAGCCCTCACCCTAACCCTAATCCTAACCTTCACCCTAACCCAAAACTTAACCGAACCGTAACTCTCACCCTAAACCTAACCCTAACCTTCACCCTAACCCTTAACCTCACACTCACCCTCACTCTCAACCTAACCCTAAGCCTAAGCCTAACACTAACCCTAACCATCACACTCACCCTAACCCTTACCCTAATCCTAATCCTAAACCTAAGCCTAACCCTCACCCTCAAACTCAACCCCACCCTAACCCTCAACCTAACCCTATCTCTAACACTAACACTAAATCTAACCCTCAACCTCAGCCTCAACATACCCTAACTCTAACCCTGAACATCATCTTCACCCTAACCCTAACTCTAACCCTAACTATACCACTAAACCTCACCCTCACGCTAACCCTAACCCTAACCCTACACCTAAACCTCACCCTAAACCTAAACCTAAACCTCACCCTCTCCCTAGCCCTTACCTTAACCCTAAACCTACCCCTAACCCTCATCCTAACCCTCCCCCTAACACTAACCCTAACCCTCACCCTAACCCTCACCCTCACCCTCAAACTTACTCTCAGCCTAACCCTAAACCTAACCCTAAACCTAATCCTAACACACGCACTCACCCTCATCCTAACCCTAATCCTATCCCTAAGCCTAACATTAACCCAAACACTCCCCCTAACTCTCAATCTAAACCTAACCCTAACACTAACCCTAAACCTAACCCTCAACTTAACCCTCACTCTAACCCTAAACCTCACCCTCACACTAACACTAACTCTAACCCTAACCCAAAACCTACAACTCACCCTAAACCTAAACCTCACCCTCACCCTCAACCTGAACGTAACTCTAACCCGAACCCTAAAAATAACATTAACCCTAACCCTAACCCTAACCCTAAACATAACCTTCACCCTTAGCCTCAACCTCACCGCAAACTTAACCCTAACCATAACACTTACAATAACCCTATCCCTAACCCTAATCCTCTTCCTCAACCCCACCCCCACCCTCAACCTCAGCCTAACCCTAACCCTAACAATAACCCTAGCCCTCACTGTAACCCTAACCCTAACCCTAACAATAACCCTAACACTAACCCTAATCCTAACACTAACCCTCACCATAAGCCTAACCCTCACACTTACTGTAACCTTAACCCTCACCCTAACCCTCAACCTAACACTAACCCTAACCCTGAACCTCACCCTAACACTAACACTAAACCTCACCCTCAACCTAGCCCTCAGCCTAACGCTAATCCTAACCCTAATCCTCATCCTAACCCTCACCCTAAACCTCAACCTAACCCTAAACCTAACCTTAAACCTCACCCTCACCCTAACCTGAACCGTAACCCTAGCCCTAAACCTCACCCTAACCCTAATCCTGAACTTCACCCTCACTGTAGCCCTTACCCTTACCGTAATCCTAAATCTAAACCTCATCCTAACCCTCTCCCTAACACTAACCCTAACACTCAACCTAACCCTAACCCTCACTCGGACCCTAACCCTACACCTAAACCTCACCCTCACCCTAACCCTAACTCTAAACCTAACCCTAACACTAAACCTCACCCTATCCCTAACCCTAACCCTCATCCTAACCCTCACCCTAACTCTAACCCTAAACATCATCCTAACCCTAATCCTCACCCCCACACTCACCCTCAGCCTAAGCGTAAGCCTAACCCTAACCCTAACAATCACACTCACCCTCACCCTAACCCTAATCCTAACCCTAACCCTAACCCTAAACCTCAACCTAACCCTCACCCTAACCTTTACACAAACACTAACCCGAAACCTTACCCTAATCCTAAGCCTAACCCTAATCCTAAACCTCACCCTAAGCCTCACCTTAACCCTACGTCTAACCCTAAATCTTACCCTCACCCTTACCCTAAACCTAACCCTAAACCTCACCCTAACCCTAACCTTAAACATCACCCTCACGCTAGCCCTCACCCTAACCCTAATCCTTACTCTAACCCTCACACTAACCTTCCCCATAACTATAACCCTAACCCTCACCCTAACGCTAACCCTCACCCTCACCCTCACAGTCAGCCTAACCCTAAGCCTAACCCTAAGCCTAAACCTAAATCTAACCCTAACCCTCACACTCACCTGCACGCTCAATCTCACCATAATTCTAACCCTAACACTAACCCTAAACCTAAACCTCACCCTAACCCTAAACTTAACCATAACCCTCACCCTCACCCTAACCCTAACACTATCCCTAACACTAACCCTCACCCTAACCCTCACCCTAACCCAATATCTATGCCTAAACCTCACCCTCACCCTAAACCTAACCCTAACCCTAAACCCCACCCTAAACCTAACCCTAACCTTCACCCGCACCCTCACTCTCAGCCTCAGCCTAAACCTAAGCCTAAGCCAAACCCTCACCCTAATCCTCATACTCACGGCACCCTAACCCTAACCCTAAACCTAACCCTAACCTCAGACTCACACTAACCCTAACCCTCACCTAACCCTAACCCTAATCCTAACACTAACCCTAAACATAACACTCACCCTCAGCCTCCCCCTAACCATAACTCTAACCCTAAACCTCAAGCTCAACCTAATCCTAACCCTAACCCTAACCCTAAACCTCACCCTAACACTAACTCTAAACCTCACCCTCACCCTTGCCCTTACCTTCACGGTAATCCTAACCCTAAACCTCATCCTAACCCTCTCACTAACCCTAAACCTAACCCTCACCCTAACCCTAACCCTCACCCTCAACCTCACCCTCAGCCTGCTCCTAAACCTAACCCTAAACCTAACCCTAACACACACACTCACCCTCACCCTAACCCTAATCCTATCTCTAACCCTAACCCTAACCCAAACCCTCCCCCTAACTCTCACTCTAAACCTAACCCTAATACTAACCCTAAACCTCACCCTCAACATAACCCTCAACCTAACACTAACTCTAACCCTAAACCTCACCCTCACACTAACACTAACTCTAACCCTAACCCATACCCTAAACCTCACCATAAACTTAACCCTCACCCTCACCCTCAACCTCACCATAAGTCTAACATTAACCCTAACAATAACCCTAACCATAACCATAACCATAGCCCTCACCCTCAGCCTCACCTTCACCACAAACTTAACCCTAACAATACCACTAACAATAACCCTAACCCTAACCATAATCCTCACCCCCACCCCCACCCTCACCCTCAGCCTAACCCTAACCCTAACAATAACGCTAACCCTAACCCTCACTATAACCCTAACCCTAACCCTAACAATAACCCTAACTCTACCCCTAATCCTAACCATCACCCTCACCCTAACCCTAATCCTAAACCTAACCCTCACCCTCACCCTAACACTAACCCTAACACTAACTCTAAACCTAACCCTAATCCTAACCCTAAACCTAACCCTTACTGTAACCCTATCCCTCAACCTAACCATCACCCTAACCCTAACCCTAACCCTAAACCTCACCCTAACACTAACCCTAAAACTTGCCCTCACCCTAGCCCTCACCCTAACCCTAATCCTAACCCTAATCCTCAACCTAACCCTCACCCTAACCCTAACCCTAAAGCTCACCCTAACCCTAACCCTAACCCTAAACCACAACCTAACCCTAACCCTCACCCTCAACGTAACCCTAACACTAACCCTAACCATAACCCTAAACTTAACCTGAAATCTAACTCTCATCCTAACCCTAACACTAACCCTCACCCTAACCGTAAACCTCACCCTCTCCCTCACCCTCAATGTAACGCTTAGCATAACCCTAACCCTAAAATTAACCCTCACACTCACCCTAACCCTTACCCAAATCCTAATCCCTACCCTAATCCTAACCTTAACCATCAGCCTGACCTTAACCCTAAATCTAACCCTAAACCTCACACTCACCCTAATCCTAACCCTCACCCTAACCATAAACCTCAACCTAACCCTAACCCTAAATATCACCCTCACCCTAGCCCTCAACCTAACCCTAATCCTAACCCTAACCCTCACCTTAACCCTCCCCATAATCCTAACACTAACCCTCACCCTAACCCTAACTCTCACACTCACCTTTACCTTACTCTAATCCTAATCCTAACCCTAAGCCCAACCCTCACCCTCAAACTAAACCTCACCCTAACCCTAACTCTAACACTAACCCTAACACTAACCCACAACTTCAGCCACAACCTTACCCTAACTCTAACCCTCAAACTCACCCTCAGCCTAACCCTAACCCTAACCCTAACCCTCACCCTAACCTTAAATCTAACCATGAACCTAACCCTAACCCTCACCCTCAAACTCACGCTCAGCCTAAACCTAAGCCTAAGCCTAACCCTAACCTTACGCTCACCCTCACCCTAGACCTCACCCTAACAATAATCCTCACTCTAACCTCATCCTAACCCTCACCCTATCCCTAATCTTAACCATCACCCTAACCCTAATCCTCATCCCCACCCTCACCCTCAGCATAACCATAACCCTAAGCCTAACCCTAACCCTAACCCTCACATACCCTAATAATTACTGTAATCCTAACCCTAACCCTAAACCTCAACCTAACCCTCACCCTAACCTTAACCCTAACACTAACCCTAACCCTAAGCCTTGACATAACCCTCCCCCTAACCCTAAATATAATCCTAAAACTCAGCCTCACCCTAACCCAAACCCTAACCCTAACCCTCACCCTAACCCTAACCCTAACCCTCACTGAGACCCTAAACCATATCCTAACCCTTACCCAAACTCCTACCCTAAACCTCACCCAAACACTAATCCTAACCCTCACCCTCACCCTAGCCCTCACCAGAACCCTAATCATAACCCTAATCCTCATCCTAACCATCACCCTAACACTAACCCTAACCCTCACCCTAATCCTAAGCCTAACCCTAACCCTCAACCTAACCCTAACCCTCACCCTCACTGTAACCCTAACCCTAACCCTCACCCTAACCCTAAACTTAACCCGAACTCTAACTCTCACCCTGAACCTACCCATAACTCTCACCCTAACCCTAATCATTAACCTCACCCTCACCCTAAGCCTAACACTACCCCTAACCCTAAACCTCACCCTCACCCTAACCCTAAACATAACCCTCACCCTAGCCCTCATTCTAACCCTAATCCTAACCGTAACCCTCATCCTCACCCTCCCCATAAGCCTAACCCTAACCCTGACGCTAAACCTAACCCTCACCATCACCCTCAGCCTATCCCTAAGCATAAACCTAAGCTTAAGCCTAAACCTAACCCTAAACCTCACACTCACCCGCACTCACCCTCAACCTAACCCTAACCTTAAACCTAACCCTCAACCTGACTCTAAACCTAACACTAACCCTAACGCTAACCCTCACCCTAATCCTCCCCCTAACCCTATATCTAACCCTAAACCTCACCCTCACCCTAAACCTAACCCTAAACCTAAACCCCACCCTAACCCTAACCCTAACCCTCACCCTAAACCTAATCCTCACCCCCAACTTCACCCTCAGCCTAACCCTAAGCCTAAGCCTAACCCTCACCCTAAGCCTCATACTCATGCTCAACCTAACCCTAATCCTAACCATAACCCTATCCCTAAACCTCAACCTAACCCTCCCCCTCACCCTAACCCTAACACTAACCCTAAGCCTAAACCTCCCCCTAACCCTCCCCCAAACCTAACTCTAACTCTAAACCTCACGCTTACCCTTACCCGAACCCTAACTCTAACAATAAACCTCACCCTAAACCTAACCCTCACCCTCAACCACAACTTCACTGTAACTCTAAACCTAACCATAACCATAACACTAACCCTAACCCTAATCCTAACCCTAACCATAACCAAAACCCTCAGCCTCACCCTCACAGCAAAGTTAACCATAACCATAACACTAACAATAACCTTAACCCTAACCCTAACCCTAATCCTCAACCTCACCCTCACCCTCAGCCTAACCCTAACCCTAACCTTAATCATAACCCTCAAGGTAACCCTAACCCTAACACTAACACTAACACTAACCCTAACCCTCAACAAAACCCTAAACCTAACCCTAATCCTCAGCCTCACCCTCACCCTAACCCAAATCCTAACACTAACACTTACCCTAACCCTAAGCCTAAACCTAACCCTAACCCTAACCGTCACCCTCACCCTCACCCTAACCCAAATCCTAAACCTAAACCTATTCCTAACCCTCACCCTAACCCTGACCCTAGCCCTCACCCTAAACCTAATCCTAACCCTAAACCTCATCCTTAAACTCACCCTAACCCTAAGCCTAACCCTCACTCTAACCCTAATTCTAACCCTCACCCTCATGCTCGGCCTAAGCCTAAGACTAAGCCTAAGCCTAACCCTAACCATCACCCTATCCCTAAACCTAATTCTATCCCTAACTCTGACCCTAAACCTCACCCTCACCCTAAACCTAACTCTAACCCTAACCCTAAACCTAAACCTCATCCTAAACCTAACCCTAAACCTCACCCTCACCGTAACAGTAACCCTAACCCTAACCCTTACAATAACCCTAACCCTAACCCTAAACCTCACCCTAACCATAACACTCACCCTAACACTCACCCTAACCCTAACATTTACGCTCACCCTAAGACTAACCCTAACGCTAACACTAATGCTCACACTAAGGCTAACCATCACCTTAACCCTAAACCTCACCCTAACACTAACCCTAACCCTCACCCTCACCGTAGCCCTCACACTAAACCTAATCCTCATCCTCACCCTAAACCTCACACTAACCCTAACACTAATCCTCAATCTAACCCTCACCCTCACCCTAACCCTAACCCTAACCCTCATCCTAACCCTCACCCTATCCCTAACCCTAACCCTCACTCTCACCCTAACCCTAACCCTAACCCTCAAACTAATCCTAACCCTCACCCTCACTGTAACCCTTACCCTAACCCTCACCCTAACCCTAAACTTAATCTGAACAGTAACTCTCACCCTAACCCTAACCCTAACACTCACCCTAAACATAACCCTCACCCTCACCTTCAGCCTAATACTAAGCCTAACCCTAACCCTAACCCAACGCCTCACAATCACCGTATCCCTAGCCCTCATCCTAATCCTAACACTAACCCTAAACCTAACCCTCACCCTAACTCTCACCTTAAGCCTAACCCTAACATTAATCTTAACCCTAATCCTAACCCTAAACATCATCCTCACCCTAAACCTCACATTATCCCTAAAACTAATCCTCAATCTAACCCTCACCCTCACCCTCACCCTAGCCCTCACCCTAACCCTAACCCTCATCCTCACCCTAAACCTCACACTAACCCTAATACTAATCCTCAATCTAACCCTCACCCTCACCCTAACCCTAAATCTAACCCTCACCTAAACCTAACCCTCACCCTTACCATTACCCTCACCCTCATCCTAACCCTCACCCTCACCCTAAACCTAACCCTAACCTTCACCTAAACCTAACCCTCACCCTGACCCTAACCCTACCCCTAAATCTCACCCTCACCCTAAACCTAACTCTAACCCTACCCTAACACTAAACCTCACCCTTACCCTAACCCTAACCCTCACCCTCACCGTAACCCCAACCATAATCCTAACCCTAACAATAACCCTCACCCTCATCTTAACCCTAATCCTAACCCTAACCCTCACCCTCACGTAACCTTCACCCTCACCGTAACCCTAACCCCCATCCTAACCCTCACACTAACCCTAATCCTAAACCTGAATCTTACTGTAACACTAACCCTAACCCTCACCCTCACCCTAGCCCTCACCCTAAACCTAATCCTCATCCTAACCCTAAATTTAACCGAACCGTAACTCTCACTCTAGCCCTAACCCTAACCCTCACCTTAACCCTAACCCTCACCCTCACCCCCACCCTCAGCCTAAACATAAGCCTAAGCCTAAGCCTAACCCTAATCCTCACACTCAAACTTAACTTACCCTAATCCTAATCGTAACACTAAGGCTAACCCTCACCCTCATCCTAACGCTAACTCTAACACTAAACATAACACTAACCATCAACTTCAGCCTCAACCTTACAATAACAATAACCCTAAACCTCACTCTCACCCTAACCCTAACCCTAACCCTAAACCTCACCCTAACCCTAACCCTAAACCTCACCCTCATCCTAGCCCTCACCCTAACCCTAATCCTAAACCTAACCCTCATCCTCACCCTCCCCATAACCCTAACCCTAACCCTCACCCTAACCCTAATTTTCACCCTCACCCTCAGCCTCAGCCTAACTTTAAGCCTAACCCTAAACCTAACACTAACCCTCACACTCAAACTAACCCTAACCCTAATCGTAATCCTAACCGTAACCCTAACCCTCACTCTCACCATAGCCCTCACCCTAACCCTAACTCTAACCCTAAAACTAACCCTAAACCTAACCCTCACCCTCAGCCTCACCCTAACCCTAACTCTAACCCTAAACCTCAATCTCACCCTATCCCTAACCTTAACCCTAAAGCTAAACCTCATCCTAAACCTAACCCTAAACCTCACCCTCACCCTAGTCCTTAACTTAACCCTAATCCTAACCTTAACCCTAACCCTAACCCTAACCCTCACCCTAACCCTAACTCTCACCCTCAACTGCACCCTCACCCTAACCCTAAGCCTAAGCCTAAACCTAACCCTAAACACAAACTCACCCTCACCCTAACAATAATCCTATCCCTAAACCTAACCCTAACCCAAACCCTCCCCGTAACTCTCACTCTAAACCTAACCCTAACAATAACCCTAACCCCAACCCTCAACCCAACCCTCACCGTAAACCTAAATCTAACCCTAAACCTCACCCTCACCCTAATACTAACTCTAACCCTAAACCTCAGCCCAACCCTAACACTAACCCTCAACCTCACCATCACCGTAACCCTAACCATAACCCTCACAATAACCCTAACCCTAACCCTAATCCTAAACTTCACACTCACCCTAAACCTAATCCTAACACTAATACTCACCCTAAACCTAACTCTCACCCTTAATGTAACTCTAACACTCATCCTAACCCTCACCCTAATCCTAAACCTAAACCTCACCCTAACACTAACTAAACTTCACCCTCAACCTAGCCCTCACCCTAAACCTAATCCTAACCCTAACACTCATCCTAAACCTCACACTAACCCTAACCCTAAACCTCACTCTAACCCTAACCCTAAACATAACCCTCACCCTAGCCCTCACCCTAACCCTAATCCTAACCCTAACCCTCATCCAAACCCTCCCCATAACCCTAAACCTAACCCTCACCCTAACCCTAACCCTCACCCTCACCTTCACCCTCAGGTAACCCTAAGCATAAACCTAAGTTTAAGCATAAACCTAACCCTAAACCTCACACTCACCCGCACCCTCAACCTCAACCTAACCCTCTCCCTAAACCTATATCTAACCCTAAACCTCACCCTCACCCTAAACCTAACCCTAACTCTAACCCTCACCCGCACCCTCACCCTCACCAAAACTAATACCATAACCCTAACAATAACACTAACCCTAACCCTAAGCACCACCCTAACTATAATCCTCACCCCCACCCTCATCCTCAGCCTAAACCTAAGCCTAATCCTAACCCTCAAACTAACTCTTATACTCATGCTCACCCTAACCGTAATCCCAAACCTAATCCTATCCCTAAATCTCAACCTAACCCTCACCCTCACCCTAACCCTAACACTAACCCTAACCATAAACCTCACCCTAAAACTCCCACTAAACCTAACTCTAACCCTAAAATTCACCCTCACCCTAACAATAACCCTAAGCCTAACCCTAATACTCACCCCCACCCTGACCCTCAACCTAACCCTAACCCTAACGATAACCCTAACCCTAATCCTAAACCTCACCCAAACACTAACCCTAACCCTCACCCTCACCCTTGCCCTAACCCGAACCCTAATCCTAACCCTAATCCTCATCCTAACCCTCACCATAAACCTAACCCTAACACTCATCCTAATCCTAAGCCTAACCCTAACTTTCAACCTAACCCTAACCCTCACCCTCAATGGAACCCTAACCCTAACACTCACCTTAACCCTAAACTTAAACCGAACCCTAACTTTCACCCTAACCCTACCCCTAACTCTCACCCTAACCCTAACCCTCACCCTCACCCTCACCATAAGCCTAACCCTAAGCCTAACCCTAACCCTAACCCTAACCCTCACACTCACCCTAACCCTTACCCTAATCCTAATGCTAAGACTAAGCCTTACCCTCACCCTAACCCTCACCATAACCCTAACTCTAAAACTAACTTTAACCCTAACCCTCACCCTCAGACTCACCCTAACCCTAACTCTAACCCTAAACCTCACCCTCACCCTAACCCTAACCCTAAACCTAACCCTAAACCTCACCCTAACCCTAACCCTAAACCTCACCCTCCCCCTAGTCCTCACCATAAACCTAATCCTAACCCTAACCCTCATCCTAACCCTCACCCTATCACTAACCATAACCCTAACCCTCAACCTAACCCTAACACACTCCCTCACTGTAATCCATACCCTAACACTCACCCTAACCCTAAATTTAACCCGAACACTAACTCTCACCCTAATCCTAACCCTAACACTCACCCTAACCCTAACCTTCACCCTAACCTTCACCTTCAGCCTAACACTAAGCCGAAACCTAACCTTAACCCGAACCCTCATACTCTCCCTAAACCTAACCCTAATCCTAATTCTAACACTAACCCTAATCCACACCCTCATCATAACCCTCACCTTAAGCCTAACCCTAACATTAATCCTAATCCTAACCCTAACCCTAAACCTCATACTCACCCTAAACCTCACACTAACCATAACACTAATCCTCAATCTAACCCTCACCCTCATACTCACCCTAGCCCTCACCCTAACCCTATCCCTCAACCTCACCCTAAACCTCAAACTAACCTTAACACTAATCCTCAATCTAACCCTCACCCTCACCCTAACCCTAACCCTCACCCTGAACCTAACCCTACCCCTAAATCTCAACCTCAACCCAACCCTAAATCTAACCCTAACCCTAACACGAAACCTCACCCTATCCCTAACCCTAACCCTCACACTCAACCTCATGCTCAGCCTAACCCTAAGCCTAACACTAACCCTAACCCTAACACTCAGCCTAACCCTTACCCTAACTCTAACCCTAAACCTCACACTCACATGCACCATCACCATCACTGTAATTCTAAACCTAACCCTAACACTAACCCTAAACCTCACCCTAACTCTAATCCTAACCCTAACCCTCATCCTCACAGTAACTCTAACCCTAAACTTAACCCAAACCCTAAACCTCACCCTAACCGTAACCCTAACCCTAACCCTAACCCTCCCCCAACCCTATGTCTAACCCTAAAACTCACCCTCACCCTAACCCTAACACTAACTCTAACCCTCACCCTCACCCTAACCCTCATCCTAACCCTATATCTAACCGTAAACCTCACCCTCACTCTTACCCTAACCCTCACCCTAACTCTAAACCCCAGCCTAACCCTAACCCTAACCATCACCCGCACTCTCAACTTCATCGTAACTCGAACCTTACCCCTATCAATAACACTAAGCATAACCCTAACCATCAACCTAACCATAATCCTCACCCCCACCCCCACCCTCAGCCTAACCCTAAGCCTAACCCTCAGGCTAACCCCCATAGTCATTCTCACCCTAACCCTAATCCTAACGCTAACCCTATCCCTAAACCTCAACCTACCCCTCACCCTCACCCTCACCCTAACCATAACCCTAACCCTAAACCTCACCATAACCCTTCCCCTAACCCTAACTCTAACCCGATACCTCACCCTCACTCTAACCCTAACCCTAACTCTAACCCTAAACCTCACCCTAAACCTAACCCTCACCCTCAACCTCAACCTCACTGTAACTCTAACCCTAATCCTAACAATAACACTAAACCTAACCCTAATCCTAACCCTAACCATAACCCTCACACTCATCCTCACCCTCACAGCAAACTTAACCCTAACCATAACACTAACAATAACCCTAACCTGAACCCTAACCCTAATCCTCACACCCACCCTCACCCTCAGCCTAACCCTAACCCTAACCCTAACACTCAAGGTAACACTAACCCTAACCCTAACCCTAACCCTAAACCAAACCCTAAACCTAACCCTAATCCTCAGCCTCACCCTCACCCTAACCCAAATCCTATCACTAACCCTCACCCTAACCCTAAGCCTAACCCTAACACTACTCCAAAACCTCACACTCACCCTCACCCAAACCCAAATGCTAAACCTAAACCTATTCCTAAACCTCATCCTAGCCCTCACCCTAAACCTAATCCTAACCCTAAACCTCATCATAAACCTCACCCAAACCCTGACCTAACCCTCACCCTAACCCTAACCCTAAACCTCACCCTCATGCTCGGCCTAAGCCTAAGCCTAAGTTTAAGTCTAACCCTAACCCTCACCCTATCCCTAACCCTAACACTATACCTAACTCTAACCCTAAGTCTCACCCTCACCCTAAACCTAACTCTAACACTAACCCTAAACCTAAACCTCATCCTAACCCTAAGCGTAACCCTCACCCTCACCATAACAGTAACCCTAACCCTAACAATAACATTAACCATAACCCTAACCCTCACCCTAACCATATCTCTCAGCCTAACCCTCACCTTAACCCTAACCCTAACCCTAAACCTCACCCTAACACTAACACTAAACCTCACACTCAACCTAGCCCTCACCCTAACCCTAATCGTAACCCTAATACTCATCCTATCCCTCACACTAACCCTAACCCTAAACCTCACCTTAACCCTAACCCTAACCAACAACCTAACCCTAACCCTCACCCTCAATGTAACTCTAAACCTCATCCTAACCCTCACGCTAACCCTAATCCAAAACCTAAACTTCACCCTAACTGTAACCCTAACACTCACACTCAACATAACCCTTACTGTAATCCTAATCCTAACCCTAATCCAAAACCTCACCCTAAGCCTCACCTTAACCCAAAGTCTAACCCTAAACCTCACTCTCACCCTAACCCTAACCATAAACCTCACCCTAAACCTAAGCCTAAACATAACCCTCACCCTAGCCCTAACTCTAACACTAATCCTAACCCTAACCCTCATCCTAACCCTCCCCATAAACCTAATCCTAACCCTCATCCTAACCCTAACACTCAACCTCAGCCTAACCCTAAGCATAAACCTAAGCTTAAGCATAAACCTAACCCTAAACCTCACACTCATATGCACACTCACCCTCAACCTAACCCTAACCCTAAACCTAACCCTCAACCTGAACCTAACCCTAACACTAAACCTAGACTTAACGCTCCCCCTAACCCTCCCCCTAACCCTATATCTAACCCTAAACCTCACCCTCACCCTAAACCTAACCCTAACCCTAAACCCCTCCCTAACCCTAAACCTAACCCTCACCCGCACCCTCACTGTCACCGTAACGCAAACCCTAACCCTAACAATAACACTAACCCTAACCCTAACTATCACCCTAACCCTAATCCTCTCCCTCACCCTCACCCTCAGCATAACCCTAAGCCTAAGCCTAACCCTTACCCTAAGCCTCATACTCATGCTCAACCTAACCCTAATCCTAAACCTAACACTATCCCTAAACCTCAACCTAACCCTCACCCTCACCCTAACCCTAACACTAACCCTAACCCGAAACCTCACCCCAACCCTCCCCCTAATCCTAACTCTAACCCTAAAACTCACCATCACCCTAACAATAACCCTAAGCCTAAACCTAATCCTCAGACCCATCCTCACCCTCATCCTAACCCTAACCCTAAATCTAACCCTAACCCTAACACTAAACCTCACCATATCCCTAACCCTAACCCTGACACTCAACCTCATGCTCAGACTTACCCTAAGCCTAACACTAACCCTAAACCTAACCCTCACACTCACCCTAACCCTTACCCTATTGCTAATCCTAACACTAAGCCTTATCCTCACCCTCACCCTACTCCCTCACCATAACCCTATCTCTAACACTAACACTAACCCTAACACTCTGCATAACCCTAACCCTAACTCTAAACCTAAACCTCACACTAACCTGCACCCTCACCGTCATTGTAATTCTAACGCTAACTCTAACCCTAACCCTAAACCTCACCCTAACCCTAACCCTAACCCTAACCCTAATCTTCACCCTAACCCTATATCTAACCCTAAACCTCAACCTCACCCTAACCCTAACCCTCACCCTAATCCTAAGCCTAACCCTAAACCTCAAACTAACCCTAACCCTTACCCTCACTGTAACCCTAACCCTAACCCTCACCCTAACCCTAAATTTAACCAGAACCCTAACTCTCACCCTAACCCTACACCTAACCCTCACCATAACCCTAACCCTCACCCTCACCCTCACCCTAAGCCTAACCCTAACCCTAACCCTAACCCTCACACTCACCCTAACCCTTACTCTAATCCCAATCCTAACACGAAGCCTTACCCTCACCCTCACCCTAACCCTCACAGTAACAATAACTCTAACACTAACCCTAACCCTAACCCTCACCGTCAGCCTCACCCTAAACCTACCTCTGACCCTAAACCTCACGCTCACCCTAACCCTCACGTTAAGACTAACCCTAACATTAATCCTAACCCTAACCCTAAACCTCATCCTCACCCTAACGGTAACTCTAAATCTAAACCTCACCCTCAACCTAACCCTAACCCTAACCCTAAAACCCTAATCCTAATCCTAAACCTCACCCTCACCCTAGCCCTCACCCTAACCCTAATCCTAACTCTAACCGTGAACCTAACCCTCATCCTAACACTAAACCTAACCCTCACCCTCACCCTAACCCTAATCTGAATCCTAACCATCAACCTAACTCTAACCCTCACCCTCACTGTAACCCTTACACTAACCTTCACTCTAACCCTAAACTTAACCTGAACCCTAACTCTCACCCTAACCCTAACCCTAACACTCATCCTAACCCTAACCCTCACACTCACCCTCACCTTCAGCCTAACACTAAGCCTAAGCCTAACCCTAACCCTAACCCTGACACTCACCCTAAACCCATCCCTAATACTAATCCTAAACCTCACCCTCACCCTAACCTTCACGTTAAGACTAACCCTAACATTAATCCTAAACCTAACCCTAACCCTAAACCTCATCCTCACCCTAAAACTCACACTAACCCTAACAATAATCCTCAATCTAAACCTCAACCTCACCCTCACCCTAGCCCCCACCCTAACCCTAACCCTCATCCTCACCCTAACCCTATATCTAACCCTAAACCTCACCCTTACCCTCACCCTAACCCTAACTGTAATCCTAACCCTCACCCTAATCCTAAGCCTAACCCTAAACCTCAACCTAACCCTAACCCTCACCCTCACTGTAACCTTAACTCTAACCCTCACCCTAAACCTAAATTTACCCAGAACCCTAACTCTCACCCTAACCCTACACCTAACCCTCACCCTAACCCTAACCCTCAGCCTCACCCTCACCCTAAGCCTAACCCTAAGCCTAACCCTAACCCTAACCCTTACCCTCACACTAACCCAAACCCTTACTCTAATCCCAATCCTAACATGAAGCCTTACCCTCACCCTCACCCTAACCCTCACAGTAACAATAACTCTAACACTAACCCTAACCCTAACCCTCACCCTCAGCCTCACCCTAAAGCTACATCGAACCCTAAACCTCACGCTCACCCTAACCCAAACCCTAAACCTAACACTAAACCTCACCATAACCCTAACCCTAAAACTCACCCTCACCCTAGCCCTCAACCTAAACCTAATCCTAACCCGAACCCTGATCCTAAACCTCACCCTAACAGTAACCCTGACCCTAACCCTCAACCTAACTCTAACCGTCACCCTCACTGTAACCCTTACGCTAACCCTCACTCTAACCCTAAACTTAAACCGAACCCTAACTCTCACCCTAACCCTAACACTCATCCTAACCCTAACCCTCACACTCACCTTCACTTTCAGCCTAACACTAAGCCTAAGCCTAACCCTAACCCTAACCCTCACACTCACCCTAAACCCAACCCTAATCCTAATCCTAACACTAAGCCTAAACCTCACCCTCACCCTAACCCTCATGTTAAGACTAACCCTAACATTAATCCTAACCCTAACCCTAACCCTAAACCTCAATCTCACCATAAACCTCACACTAACCCTAACACTAATCCTCAATCTAACCCTCAACCTCACCCTCACCCTAGCCATCACCCTAACCCTAACCCTCATCCTCACCCTAAACCTCACACTAACCCTAACACTAATCCTCAATCTAACCCTCACCCTCACCCTCACCCTCACCCTAACACTAACCCTCACCCTAAAGGTAACCCTCACCCTTACCATAACCCTGACCCTCAGCCTAACTTTCACCTTTACCCTTACCGTCACCCCCACCCTAACCCTCACCCTAAAGGTAACCCTCACCCTTACCATAACCCTGACCCTCAGCCTAACTTTCACCTTTACCCTTACCGTCACCCCCACCCTAACCCTCACCCTAACCCTACCCCTCACTCTGACCCTAAACCTATCCCTAAACCTCACCCTCACCCTAACCCTGACTCTAACCCTAAACCTAACACTATACCTTACCCTATCCCTAACCCTCAACCTCATGCTCAGCCTAACCCTAAGACTAAGCTTATCCCTTACCCTAAACTTCACCCTCATCCTAGCCCTCACCCTAACCCTAATCCTAACCCTAACCCTCATCCTAACCCTAACCCTCATCCTAACCCTCACCCTAACCCTAACCATAACCATCACCCTAACCCTAATCCTCACCAGCACCCTTGCCCTCAGCCTAACCCAAAGTCTAAGCCTAAGCCTAACCCTAACCCTCACACTCACCCTCAACCTAACCCTAATCCTAACCCTAAGCCTAAACCTAAACCTATCCCTAAACCTCAGCCTAACCCTAACCCTAACCTTAACCCTAACACTAACCCTAACATTAACGCTCGAACTAACCCTCCAACTAACATTAAATCTATCACTAAACCTCACCCTCACCTTAACTCTAATCCTAAACCTAACCCTAAACCTCACCCTAACCCTATCCCTAACCCTAACCCTCACCCTCACCCTCACACTTACCATAACTCTAACCCTAACCCTAAAAATAACACTAATCTTATCCCTAAACCTAACCCTAACCCTAACCCTAATCCTAACACTCACCCTAACCATAATCTTAACACTAACCCTCATCCTAACCCTAACCCAAACCCTACCCCTAACCCTACACCTTACCCTAACACTAACCCTAAACCTCACCCTCACCCTAGCCCTCACCCTAACCCTAATCCTAACCCTAACCCTCATCCTAACCCTCCCCATAACCCTAACCCTAACCCTCACCCTAACCCTAACCCTCACCCTCACCCTCACCCTCCGCCTAACCTTAAGCCTAACCCTAAACCTAACCCTAACCCTCACACTCCCCCTAACCCTAACCCTAATCATAATCCTAACCCTAACCCGAACCCTCAACTCACTCTAACCCTAACCCTCACCCTCAACCTCAGCCTAACCCTAAGCTTTTCCCTAACCCTAACCCTAATCCTCACCCTCACCCTAACCCTAATCCTACTCCTAACCCTAATCTTAACCCTCAACCTAAACCTCACCTTAAGGATACCCCTAACATTAATCCTAACCCTAACCTTCACCGTCAGCCTCACCCTAACACTAACTCTAACACTAAACCTCACCCTGACCCTAAACCTAAACCTGACCCTCACCCTAGCCCTCACCCTAACATTAACCCTAACACTAAACCTCATCCTAACCCTCCCCCTAACCCTTACCCTAACCCTCACCCTAACCCTAACCCTTTCCCTCAACCTCAACCTCAGCCTAACCCTAAGCCTAACCCTAAACCTAACTCTAACACACACACTCACCTCACCATAACCCTAATCCTGACCCTAAACCTCACCCTCAACCTCATCCTCAGTGTAACCCTAAGCCTAACCATAACCCTAACCCTAACCTCACACTCACCCTAACCCTAAGCCTAACCATAACCCTAACCCTAACCTCACACTCACCCTAACCCTTACCCTAATCCTAATCCTAAACCTAACCCTGACCCTCACCCTCAGCCTCAGATTAACCCTAACTCTAACACTAAACCTCACCCTCACCCTAACCCTAACCCTAACCCTAAACCTCACCCTAACCCTAACCCTAAACCTCACCCTCACCCTAGCCATCACCCTAACCCTAATACTTTCCCTAACCCTCATCCTAACCCTGCCCCTAACCCTAACCCTAACCCTCACCCTAACAATAACCCTCATCCTCACCCTCACCCTAACTCTAATCCTACCCCTAACCATAAACCTCACCCTAATCCTAACCCTAACCCTCACCCTCACTCTCCCCCTCACCATAACTAAAACCCTAAACCTAACAATAACACTAATACTAATACTAATCCTAACCCTAATTGTAATCCTAACACTCACTCTCCTGCTAACCCTAATCCTAACCCTAACCCTCACTCTAACCCTAATCCTCAACCTCACCGTAACCCTAACCCTCAACCTAACCCTCACCTTAACCCTAACCCTAACCCTAAACCTTAATGTAACACTAACCCTAACCCTCACCCTCAGCCTAGCCCTAACCCTAACCCTAATCCTAAACCTAATCCTCATCCTTACTCTCACCCTAACTGTAACCTTAACCCTCACCCTAGCCCTAACCCTAAGTCTAATCCTCAATGTAACCCTAAACCTCATGCTCACATTAACCCTAATCCTAACTCTCACCCTAACCCTAAACCTAACACTCACCCTAACCCTAACCCTCACCCTCACCCTAACCCTAATCCAAACGCTAACACTAACCCTAACCCTAATCCTAACACTCACCCTAAAGCTAACCATTATCCTAAACCAAACCCTCAACCTAACCCTAATCATTACCCTGACCATAACCATAACCCTCAACCTAACCCTCACCCTAACCCTAACCCTAACCCTAAACCTTAATCTAACACTAACCCTAACCCTGAACCTCACCCTAGCCCTCACCCTAACCCTAAGCCTAACCCTAATCTTCATCCTTACCTTCACCCTACCCTAACCTTAACCCTCACCCTAGCCCTAAACCTAAGCCTAATTCTCATTGTAACCCTAAACCTCACACTCACCGAAACCCTAACCCTAACCATAACCCTAATCCTAACACTCACCCTTACACTAACCTTAATCCTAAACCTAACCCTCACCCTAACCCTAATCATCACCCTGAGCGGAACCCTAACCCTCAAACTTACCCTCACCCTAACCCAAACCCTAAAGCTTAATCTAACACTAACCCTAACCTTCACACTCACCCTAGCCCTCACCCTAACCCTAATCCTAACCCTAATCCTCATCCTTACCCTCACCATCACCCTAAACTTAACCCTCACCCTAGCCCTAACCCTAAGGGTATTCCTCAAAGTAACCATAAACCTCATGCTCAACTTAACGCTAACCCTAACCCTCACCCTAACCATAAACATAACCAAACCCTAACTCTCACCCTAACCTTAACCCTAACCCTAAACCTTAATCTAACACTAACCCTAACCCTCACCCTCACCCTCAGCCTAACCCTAAGCCAAACCCTAACCCTAGCCCTAATGCTCACACTCACCCTAACGTTTACCCTAAACCTAATCCTAACCCTAAGCCTAACCCTCACCCTCAACCTAACCCTCACCCTAACCCTAAATCTAACACTAACCCTAACCCTAACCCTCAACCTCAGCCTCATCCTACCCCTAACTCTAACCTTAAACGTCACCCTCACCCTAACACTAACCCTACCTCTAAACCTAAACCTCACCCTAACCCTAACCCTAAACATCACCCTCACCCTAGTCCTCACCCTAACACTAATCCTAACCCTAACCCTCATCCTAACCCTCACCCTAACACTAACCATAACCCTCACGCTAACCTTAACCCTAATCCAAACCCTCACCCTCATTCTAACCCTAACCCTCACCCTCACTGTAACCCTTACCTTAACCCTCAACATAAACCTAATCTTAACCCGAACACTAACTATCATCCTTACCATAATCCTAACCCTCAAGCTAACCCTAACCCTAAACCTGATTCTAACCCTAACCACACCCAACCCTAATCCTAACCCTATCCCTTTTCCTAACCCTCCCCCTAACCCTTACCCTAACCCTCACCCTAACACTAACCCTCAGCCTCACCCTCAGTCTCAGCCTTACCCTAAGCCTAAGCCTAAGCCTAACCCTAACTCTAACCTCACCCTCAGCGTAACCCTAAGCGTAACCCTAAACCTAACCCTAACACACACACTCACCCTCACCCTAAACCTCACCCTAACCCTAACCCTCATACTAACCCTCCCCATAACCCTAACCCTAACCCTAACACTAACCCACACCCTCACCCCCAGCATAATCCTAAGCCTAACCCTAACCCTAACCCTCACACTCACCCAAAACCTAACCCTAAACCTCACCCTAACCCTAACCCTCACCCTCAACCTCAGCCTAACCCTAACCCTATCCCTAACCCTAATCCTACTACTAACCCTAATCCTAAACCTCACCCTCAACCTAAACCTCAACGTAAGGCTAAGCCTAACATTAATCCTAACCGTAACCCTCACTTTCAGCCTCACCCTAACACTAACTATACCACTAAACCTCACCATGACCCTAAACCTAAACATCATCCTCACCCTAGCACTCACCCTAACCCTAACCCTAACACTAACCCTAATCCTAACCCTCACCTTAAGCCTGACCCTAACATTAATTCTAACCCGAACTCTCACCCTCAGCCTCACCCTAACCCTAATTCTAACACTAAACCCCACCCTGACCCTAACCCTAACCTTAACCCTATCCCTAAACCTCATCTTAGCCCTATCCCTAACCCTCACCCTCACCCTCACCATAACCTTTACCCTAACCATAACACTAACAATAAACCTAACCGTAAACCTAACCCTCACCCTAACCCTAACCATCACCATAACGCTTACCCTCACCCTAATACTAACCCTAACCCTAAATCTAAACCTCACACTAACCCTAACAATTACCCTAACCATAATCTTCACCCTAACACTAACCCTAAACCTCACCCTCTCGCTAGACCTCGCCCTAACCCTAATCCTCATCCTCACCCTAAACTTCACACTAACCCTAACACTAATCCTCAATCTAACCCTCACCCTCACCCTATCCCTAACCCTAACCCTCACCCTAACCCTAAACGTCACTCTTCCCATAACCCTCACCCTCAGCCTAACCCTAACTCTAACCCTGAGCCTATAACTAACCCTCACCCTAACCCTAACTGTAACCATCACCCTAACCCTAATCCTCACCCCCACCGTCACCCTCAGCCTAACCCTAAGCCTAAGCCTAAATCAAACCCTAAACCTCACACTCACCCTCACCCTAACCTAATCCTAACCCTAAACCTAACCCTAAACCTCAACCTAACCCTCAACCTAACCTTAAATCTAACACTTACCCTAACCCTAACCCTCGACGCAACCCTCCAACTAAACCTAAATCTAACCCTAAACCTCAAGCTCAACCTAACGCTAATCCTAACCCTAACCCTAAACCTCACCACAATCCTAACACTCACCCTCACCCTCACCCTCACCATAACTCTAACCCTAACCCTAACAATAACAGTAATCCTAACCCTAAACTTAACCCTAACCCTAACCTAAACCTAATGCTAACACTCAACCTCACCCTAACACTAATCCTAACCCTAACCCTAATCCTAACCCTAACCATCACCCTGACCCTAACCCTAACCCTAAACCTTAGCCTAACACTTACCCTAAAGCTCACCTTCACCCTAGCCCTCACCCTAACCCTAATTGTAACCTAATTCTCATCCTAACACTCACCCTAACTCTAAGCCTAACCCTAACCCTAACCCTAAGCCCAACCCTCACTGTAACACTAACACTAACCCTAACACTAACACTAACCCTAAACCTAACACTAAACCTTACCCTAATCCTCAGCCTCACCTACACCCTAACCCAAACCCTAACCCTAACCCTCCTCCTAACTCTAAGCCAAACTCTAACCCTAATCCTAACCCTCACACTCACCCTCAACCTAAACCTAATCCTAAATTTAAGCCTATCCCTAACCCTAACACTCACCCTAACCCTCAGCCTAGACCTCACCCTTACACTTATCCTAACCCTAACCCTCACCCTAACCATGAACTTCACCCTAACACTAACCCTCACTCTAACGATTACCCTCAACCTAATACTAACGCTAACTGTAACACTAACACTCACACTAACCCTAAACATCACCCTAACCCTAAACCTCACCCTAACACTAAACCTAAACCTCACCCTCACCCTAGCCTTCACCCTAACCCTAATTCTCATCCTCACCATAAACCTCACACTAACCCTAACCCTAATCCTCAATTTAACCCTCAACCTCACCCTAACACTAACACTAACCCTCACCCTAACCCTTACCATCACCCTTACCGTAACCCTCACCCTCAGCCTAAACCTCAATTTTACCCTTACCGTCACCCCCACGATAACCCTCACTGTAACCCAAACTCTCACTCTAACCCTAACTGTACCCCGAAACCTCACCCTCACCCTAACCCTAACTCTAACCCTAACCCTAATAATAACCCTCAACCTAACCCTAACCCTAACCATCACCCTAACCCTAATCCTCACCCCCACCCTCGCCCTCAGCCTAACCCTAAGCCTAAGCCTAACCCTAACACTAAACCTCATACTCACCCTCACCCTACCCTAATCCTAACCCTAAACCTAACCCAAAACCTAAACCTCAACCTAACCCTCACCCTAACCTTAACCATTACATTTACCCAAACCCTAAGTCTCGACCTAACCCTCCAAATAACCTAAATTTAACCATAAACCTCACCCTCACCCTAACCCTAAACCTCACCCTAACACTAAACCTAAACCTCACCCTCACCCTAGCCTTCACCCTAACCCTAATTCTCATCCTCACCATAAATCTCACACTAACCCTAACACTAATCCTCAATTTAACCCTCAACCTCAGCCTAACACTAACACTAACCCTCACCCTAACCCTTACCATCACCCTTACAGTAACCCTCACCCTCAGCCTAAACCTCAACTTTACCCTTACCATCAACCCCACTTTAACCCTCACTGTAACCCAAACTCTCACTCTAACCCTAACTGTACCCTGAAACCTCACCCTCATCCTAACCCTAACTCTAACCCTAACCCTAACACTAACCCTCAACCTAACCCTAACCCTAACCATCACCCTAACCCTAATCCTCACCCCCACCCTCACCCTCAGCCTAACCCTAAGCCTAAGCCTAACCCTAACACTAAACCTCATACTCACCCTCACCCTACCCTAATCCTAACCCTAAACCTAACCCAAAACCTAAACCTCAACCTAACCCTCACCCTAACCTTAACCATTACATTTACCCAAACCCTAAGTCTCGACCTAACCCTCCAAATAACCTAAATTTAACCATAAACCTCACCCTCACCCTAAGCCTAAACCTAACCATAACCATAAACCACAATCTAAACCTCACTCTAACCTTAACCCTAACACTTACCCTAACCCTAACTCTCGACCTAACCCTCCAAATAACCTAAATCTAACCATAAACCTCACCCTCACCCTAACCCTAAACCTAACCCTAAACCTAAACCTCACCCTAACCCTAACACTCACCCTCACCCTCACCATAACTCTAACCTTAACCCTAACAATAACAGTAATCCTAACCCTAAACCTAACCCTAACCCTAACCATCAACCTAACACTCAACCTCACCCTAACCCTAATCCTAACCCTAACCCTCAACCTAACCCTAACCATCACCCTCACCATAACGCTAACCCTCAACCTAACCCTCAACCTAACCCTAAACCTAACCCTAAACCTTACCCTAACACTAACCCTAATCCTCACCTTCACCCTAGCCCTCACCTTAACCCTAATCATAAACCTAATCCTCATTCTAACCCTGTCCCTAACTCTAAGCCTAACCCTAATCCTAACCCTAACCCCAACCCTCACTGTAACGCTAACACTAACCCTAACACTAACACTAAACCTTAACCTAACCCTAATCCTCAGCCTCAGCCTCACCCTAACCCAAACCCTAACCCTAACCCTCATCCTAACTCTAAGCCTAATGCTAACCCGAATCCTAACCCTCACACTCACCCTCACCCTAAACCTAATCCTAAACCTCACCCTATCCTTAACCCTAACCCTCACCCTAACCCTTAGCCTAGCCCTCACCCTTACACTTATCCTAACCCTAACCATCACCCTAACCATAACACTCACCCTAACCCTAAACCTCACCCTAACACTTACCCTCAACCTAACACTAACCGTAATCCTAACACTAACCCTAACACTAACCCTAAACATCACCCTAACCCTAAACCTCACCCTAACACTAACCCTAACCCTCAACCTCACCCTAGCCTTCAGCCTAACCCTAACCCTCATCCTCACCATAAACCTCACACTAACCCTAACACTAATCCTCAATCCAACCCTCAACCTCACCCTAACGCTAACTCTAACCCTCACCCTAACCCTAACCCTCACCCTTACCGTAACCCTCACCCTCAGCCTAACCGTCACCTTTACCGTTACCGTCACCCCCACGCTAACCCGCACCATAAACCTAACCCTCCCCCTAACTAAAACTGTACCCCTAAACCTCACCCTCAACCTAACACTTACTCTAACCCTAACCCTAACACTAAACCTCACTGTAACCCTAACCTTAACGCTCACCCTCACCGTAACTGTAACCCTAACCCTAAACCTAACAGTAACCCTAAAACTAACCCAAACCCTCACCCTAAACATAACACTCACCCTAAACCTAACCCTCACCCTAACACTTACCCTCACACTAACCCTAAACCTCACACTAATCCTAAAAGTCACCCTAAACCTCACCTAACCCTAATTCTCACCCTCATCCTAACCCTCACCCTAACCCTCACCCTAACCTTCACCCGTACTTTCATCTTCCCCCTAACATGAACCTTAACCCTAACAATAACACTAACCCTAACCCTATCTATCACCCTAACCTTAATCCTCACCCCCACCCTCACCCTCAGCCTATCCCTAAGCCTAAGCCTAACCCTCACCCTAACCCTCATACTCACGCTCACCCTACCCCTAATCCTAACCCTAAGCCTATCCCTAAAACTCAACCTAACACACACCTTCACCTTAACCCTAAAACTAACCCTAAACCTCACTCTAACCCTCCTCCTAACCCTAACGCTAACACTAAACCTCACCCTCACCCTAACCCTAACCCTAACTCTAAACCTAAACCTCACCCTAAACCTAACCCTCAACCTCAACCTCACTGTAACTCTAACCCTAACCCTAACAATAACACTAACTTAACCCTAATCCTAACACTAACCATAACCCTCACCCTCAGCCTCACCCTCACTGCAAACTTAATCGTAACTATAACACTAACAATAACCCTAACCCTATCCCTGACTCTCATCCTCACCCGCACACTCACACTCAGCCTAAACCTAACCCTAACCCTCACCCTCACCCTCACCATAATGGTAACCCTAACCCTAACCCTAACTTTACCCCTCAACCAGAACATAACCCTCAACCTAACCCTAACCCTCAACTTAACACGTACCCTCACGCTAACACTAACACTAATCCTCACCCTCACCCTAACCCTAATCCTAAACCTAAACCTCAACCTAACCCTAACCCTCACCCTCACCATAACCCTTCCTCTAACCCTCACCCTAACCCTAAACTTTACCCGAAACCTAACTCTCACCCTAACCCTAACTCTAACCCTCACCCTAACCCTAACCCTCAACCGTACTGTAACCATCACCCTCAGCCTCACCCTCACATTTAGCCTTAGCGTCACCCCTACCCTAACCCTCACCCTAACACTAACACTCACCCTAACCCTCATCCTAAAACTAACTCTAACTCTAAATCTCACCCTCACCCTAACCATAACTCTAACCCTAAACCTCACCCTAACCCTAACCCTAACCCTCACCCTAACCCTAACCCTAACCCTAAACCTTAATATAACACTAACCCTAACCCTCACCCTCAACCTAGCCCTCACCTTAACCCTAATCCTTACCCTAATCCTTATGCTTACCCTCACCCTATCCCTAACCTTAACCCTCACTCTAACCCTAACCCTAAACCTAACCCTCAACCTAACCCTCACCCTCACGCTCACCGTAACCCTAACCCTCACCCTCACCCTCACCCTCATCCTCACTGTAACCCTAATGCTCATCCTAACCCTCACCCTAACTCTAACACTAACCCTAAATCTTACCGTAACACTAACCCTAATCCTCACCTTCACCCTAGCCCTGACCCTAACCCTAATCGTAAACCTAATCTTCATTCTAACCTTCACCCTAACTTTAAGCCTAAACCTAACCCTAACCCTAACACCAACCCTCACTGGATCCCTAAAACTAACCCTAACACTAACACTAACCCTAAACCTAACCCAAACCTAACCATAAACCTAATCCTAATCCTCAGCCTCACCCTCACCCTAACCCAAACCCTAACCCTAAACCTCATCCTAACTCTAAGCTTAACCATAACCCTAGTCCTAACCCTCACCCTAACCCTAATCCTAAAGCTATCCCTATCCCTAACCCTAACCATCAGCCTAACCCTTAACCTAGCCCTCACCCTTAATCTAATCCTAACCCTAACCCTCACTCTAACCATAACCCTCACCCTAACCCTAAACCTCACCCTAACACTTACCCTCACCCTAACACTAAACCTAATCCTATCAATAACTCTCACAATAACCCTAAACATCACCCTAACCCTAAACCTCACCCTAACACTAACCCTAACCCTCACCCTCACACTAGAGTTCAGGGTAACCCCAACCCTCATCTTCACCATAAATCTCACACTAACCCTAACACTAATCCTCAATCGAACCCCCAACCTCACCCTAACGTTAGCACTAACCCTCACCTTTACCCTAACACTCACCCTTACCGTAACCCTCAGCCTCAGCCTAACCCTCACCTTTACCTTTACCGTCACCCCCACGTTAACCCGCACCCTAACCCTAACCCTCACCCTAACCCTAAATGTACCCTTATACCTCACCCTCTCCCTAACCCTAACACTTACCCTAACCCTAACACTAAACCTCACTCTAACCCTAATCCTAACCCTCACCCTCACACTAACCATAACCCTCACCCTAAACCTAACACTCAACCTAACATTTACCCTCACCCTAACACTAACCATAACCCTAACACTAACCCTCACACTAACCCTAACCCTCACCCTAATCCTAAACCTCACCCTGACCCTAACCCTAACCCTCATCCTCACCCTAAACCTCACAATAAACCTACCCTAATCCTCAATCTAAACCTCACCCTAACTCTAAACGTAACCTTAACCCTTACCCTAACCCTAAACCTAACCCTAACCCTCACCCTTATCTTAACCCTCAACCTCAGCCTAAACCTCATCTTTACCCTTACCATCATCATCACCCTAACCCTCACCCTAATGCTAAACCTCATCCTAACGCTCACCCTAACCATAAACCTAACCATCACCATAACCCTAATCCTCACCCTCAACCTCACGCTCAGTCTAACCCTAAGCCTAAGCCTAAGCCTAAGCCTAACCCTCAACCTCACCCTCACCCTCACCCTAACCCTAACCCTAACCCTAACCCTAACCCTAAACCTTAACCTAACACTAACCCTAACCCTCACCCTGAACCTAGCCCTCACCCTAACACTAATGCTAAACCTAATCCTCATCCTTACCCTCACCCTAACCATAACCTTAACCCTCTCCCTAACCCTAACCATAACCCTCAACAAAACCCTAAACCTCACGCTCCCCGTAACTCTAACCCTCACCCTAACCCTAAACATAAATGAACCCTAACTCTCACTCTAACCCTAACCCTAACCCTCACCCTCACCCTCAGCCTAACCCTAAGCCTATCCCTAAACCTAAACCTAACACACACACTCCCCCTCACTCTAACCTTAATCCTATACCTAACCCTAACCCTAATCCTAACCCTTCCCCTAAATCTCACCCTAACCCTAACCCTAAAAGTAACCCTTACCATAACCCTCAACCTAAACCTCACCTTAACCCTAACTCTAACCCTAAACCTTACCCTCACCCTAACCCTAACTCTAACCCTAATCCAAACCCTAAACCTCACCCTAACTCTAACCCTAACCCTGATCCTCACCCTAAACCTCACACTAACCCTAACCCTACTCCTCAATCTAACCCTCACGCTAACCCTAACCTAACCCTAATCCTTACCCTAACCCTAAACCTAACCCTAAACCTCACCCTTATCTTAACCCTCAAACTCAGCCTAAACCTCATCTTTACCCTTACCATCATCATCACCCTAACCCTCACCCTCAAGCTAAACCTCATCCTAACCCTCACCCTAACCGTAAACCTAACCATCACCCTAACCCTAACCCTCACCCTCAACCTCACACTCAGCCTAACCCTAAACCTAAGCCTAAGCCTAACCCTAACCCTCAACCTCACCCTCACCCTCACCCTAATCCTAACCCTATCCCTAAACCTCAACCTAACCCTCATTCTAACTTTAAGCCTAAAACTAACCCTAACCATAACCCTCGACCTAACCCTCCAACTAACACTAAATCTAACCCTAAACCTCACCCTCACCCTAAACCTAAACCTCACCCCACCCCAACCCTAAACCTCACCCTAACACTAACCCTAACCCTCAACCTCACCCTCACCCTCACCCTCACCATAACTCTAACCCTAACCCTAACAATAACACTAATCCTAACCCTAAACCTAACCCTAACCCTAACCCTAACTGTAATCCTAACAATCACCCTCTTGCTAACCCTAATCCTAACCCTAACCCTCACCCTAACCCTAATACTCACCCTCACAGAAACCCTAACCCTCAAACTAACTCTCACACTAACCCTCACCCTAACCCTAAACCTTAACCTAACACTAACCCTAACCCTCACCCTCAACCTAGCCCTCACCCTAACACTAATGCTAAACCTAATCCTCATCCTTACCCTCACCCTAACCATAACCTTAACCCTCTCCCTAAACCTAACCATAACCCTCAACAAAACCCTAAACCTCACGCTCCCCGTAACTCTAACTCTCAACCTAACCCTAAACATAAATGAACCCTAACTCTCATCTAACACTAATCCTAACCCTCACCCTCACCCTCATCTTCAGACTGACCCTAAGCATAACCGTAACCCTAACACTCACCCTATCCCTTACCCTAAACCAAATCCTAACCCTAACTCTAACCCTCACCCTCAGCCTCACCCTAACCCTAAATCTAACCCTAAACCTCACCCTCACCCTAACACTAACCCTAACCATAACCTTAAACCTCACCCTCACACTCACCCTAGACCTTACCCTAACCCTAATCCTAACCCTAACCCTCATCCTAACCCTCCCCCTAACCCTAACCATCACCCTCAACCTCACTCTCAGCCTAACCCTAAGCCTATCCCTAAACCTAAACCTAACACACAACTCCCCCTCACTCTAACCCTAATCCTATCCCTAACCCTTACCCTAACCCTAACCCTTCCCTTAACTCTCACCTAACCCTAACCCTAAAACTAACCCTTAACATAACCCTCAACCTAAACCTCACCGTAACCCTAACTCTAACCCTAAAACTCACCCTCACCCTAACCCTAACTCTAACCCTAACCCAAACCCTAAACCTCACCCTAACACTAACCCTAACCGTAATCCACACCCTAACTCTCAGCCTAATCCTAAGCCTAAACCTAACAATAACCCTCACACTCACCCTAACCCTAACCCTAAACCTCACCCTAACCCTAACCCTCACCCTCAACCTCAGCTTAACCCTAAGCCTGTCCCTAACCCTAACCCTCAGGCTCACCCTAACATTAACCCTAATCCTACTCCTAATCCTAACCCTAACCCTCACCCTCAACCTAAACCTCAACTTAAGCCTAACCCTAACAGTATTCCTAACCCTAACCCTCACACTCAGCCTCACCTTAACCCTAAATCTAACACTGAACCTCACTCTGACCCTAACCCTAACCCTAACCCTATCCCTAAACCTCATCCTAGACCTAACCCTAACCCTTAACCTCACACTCACCATAACCTTAACCCTAACACTAACACTAACAATAACCCTAACACTAACCCTAACCTTCACCCTAAACATAACCCTCACCCTAACCCTTACCCTCACCCTAACACTAACCCTAAACCTCAAACTCTCCCTAGACCTCGCCCTCAACCCGAAAGCTCATCCTCACCCTAAACTTCACACTAAACCTAACACTAATCCTCAATCTAATACTCACCCTCACCCTAACCCTAACCCTAACCCTCACCCTAACCTAACCCTCACCCTTACTGTAACCCTCACACTCAGCCTAACCCTGATTTTTACCCTTACCGTCCCCCCCACCCTAACCCTCACTCTAACCGTAACCCTCACTCTAATCCTAACACTACCCGGAAACCTCACCCTCACCCTAACCCAAAGTCTAACCCTAACCCTAACACTAACCCTCACCATAACCCTAACCCTAACAATCACCCTAACCCTTATCCTCACCCCCACCCTCACCCTCAGCCTAACCCTAACCCTAACCCTAAACCTCACACTCACCCTCACCCTAACGCTAACCCTAACCCTAAACCTCAACCTAACCCTAACCCTAACCCTAAACCTCACGCTAATCCTAACCCTAAACCTCACCCTCACCCTAGCCCTCACCCTAACCCTAATCCTAACCCTAAACCTCTTCCTAGCCCTCACCCTAACACTAACCCTAAACTTCACCCTCACCCTAACCATAATCCTAACCCTAACCCACAACCTAAACCTAACCGTCACCCTCACCGTAACCCTCACTCTAACCCTCACCCTAACACTAATACTAACCCTAAACCTCTTCCTAGCCCTCACCCTAACACTAACCCTAAACCTCACCCTCACCCTAACCATAATCCTAACCCTAACACTCAACATAAACCTAACCATCACCCTCACCGTAACCCTTAATCTAACACTCACCCTATCCCTAAACTTAACCCGAACCCTAACTCTAACCCTAACCCTAACATTAACCCACACCCTAACCCTAACCTTCAACCTTACCGTAGCCCTCACCCTCAGCCAAACCCTCACTTTTACCCTTAACGTCACCCCTACCCTAACCCTCACCATAACCCAAACACTCACCCTAACCCTCACCCTAAAACTAACTGTACGCCTAAACCTCACCCTCACCCTAAACATAACTCTAACCCTAACCTTAACACTAAACCTCACACTAACCCTAACTCTATCCCTCAAACTAACCCTAACCTTCACCCTCAACCAAACCCTCAGCCTAAATCTAATGCTAACCCTAACCCTAAACTTAACCCTCACACTCACCCTAACCCTTACCCTAATCCTAATCCTAACCCTAACCCTAACCCTCACCCTCAGCCTCACCCTAACCCTAATTCTAACCCTAAACCTCATCTTTACCCTAACCCTAATCCTAACCCTCACCCCCACCGTAACCGAAACCCTAAACCTAACCCTAACCCTAACCCTAACCTCCCCTTAACTCTCAACCTAACCCTAACATTAACCCTAACCCTAAACCTCACGGTAACCCTAACTCTAAAACTAACCCTCATCCTAACCCTCACCCTTACCCTAACTCCACCCTAAACCTCACCCTCACCCTAACCCTAACTCTAAACCTAACCCTAACATTAAACCTCACCCTAACCCTAACCCTAACCCTCAACCTAACCATAACTCTCATGCTAACCCTAATCCTCAACCTAACCCTGATCCTCACTCTAAACCTCAGAGTAACCCTAACCCTAATCCTCAATCTAATCCTCACCCTAACCCTAACCCTAGCCCTGAATCTAACCCTAAACCTAACCCTAACGCTCACCCTTATCTTAACCCTCACCCTCAGCCTAAACCTCACCATTATCCTTACCATCATCCTCAACATAAAAATCCCCCTAACCCTAAACCTCATACTAACTCTAACACTAACTGTAAACCTAACCATCACACTAACCCTAACCCTCACCCTCAACCTCACACTCAGCCTAACACTAAGACTAAGCCTTACACTTACCCTAACTCTCACCCTCACCCTAGCCCTCACCCTAGCCCTAATTTTAACCCTAACCCTCACCCTAACCCTAACCCTAACCCTCACCCACACCCTCACACTAACCCTAATCCTAACCCTAACCCTCAACCTAACCCTAAACCTCACCCTCACTGTCACCCGAACACTAATGCTCGCCCTAACCCTAAACTTAACCCGAACCCTAACGCTCACCCTAAACAAAACCCTAACCCTCACCCTAACCCTAACCCTAAATCTTACCCTCACCATAGCCCTCACCCTAACCCTAATCCTAACCTTAACCCTCATCCTAACCATCCCCCTAACCCTAATCCTAACCCTAACCCTCAAACTCAACCTCACCCTCAGCCTAACCCTAAGCCTAACCCTAAACCAAACCCTAACACACACACTCACCCTCATCCTAACCCTAATCTTAAACTTAACCCTAACCCGAACCCTGCCCCTAACTCTCACACTAATCCTAACACTAACACTAACCCTCATCCTAACCCTCACCCTAACCCTAACTCCACCCTAAACCTCACCCTCACCCTAACCCTAACTCTAAACCTAACCCTAACACTAAACCTCACCCTAATGCTAACCCTAACCCTCAACCTTACCATAACTCTCACCCTAAGCATAACCATCATCCTAACCCTCATCCTTACTCTAAACCTCACACTAACACTAACCCTAATCCTCAATCTAACCCTCACCCTAACCCTAACCCTAGCCCTTAATCTAACCCTAAACCTAACCCTAACGCTCACCCTTATCTTAACCCTCACCCTCAGCCTAATCCTCACCATTACCCTTACCATCATCCTCACCCTAAAAATCCCCCTAAGCCTAAACCTCATACTAACTCTAACACTAAGTGTAAACTTAACCATCACCCTAATTCTAACTCTCACCCTCAACCTCACACTCAACCTAACACTAAGACTAAGCCTTACACTTACCCTAACCCTCACCCTCACCCTAGCCCTCACCCTTAACCTAATCTTAACCCTAACCCTCATCTTAAACCTCACCCTAACCCAAACCCCAACCCTCACCCACACCCTCACACTATCCCTAATCCTAACCTTAACCCTCAACCTAACCCTAAACCTCACCCTCACTGTAACCCTTACCCTAACGCTCACCCTAAACCTAAACTTAACCCAAACCCTAACACTCACCCTAAACAAAACCCTAACCCTCACCCTAACCCTAACCCTAAACCTTACCGTCACCCTAGCCCTCACCCTAACCCTAATCCTAACCTTAACCCTCATCCTAACCCTCCCCCTAACCCTAATCTTAACCCTAAACCTAACCCTAACCCTCACCCTCAACCTCACCCTCAGCCTAACCCTAAGCCTAACCCTAAACCAAACCCTAACACACACACTCACCCTCATTCTTAACCTAATCTTAAACTTAACCCTAACCCTAAACCTCCCCCTAACTCTCACCCTAACCCTAACACTAACACTAACCTTAACCCAAACCCTCAAACTATCCCTCACACTGACTCTAACCCTAAACCTCACCCTCACACTAAACCTCACCCTGAGCCTAACCCTAACCCTCATCCTCACCCTCACTGTAACCGTAAACTTAAACCGAACCCTAACAATAACTCTAAACCGATTCCTAACCCTCAGCTTAACCATAAACCTCACCCTAACCCAAAACCTCACCATAACCCTTAGACTCACCCTAAAACTGAACCTAACGCTAACATTAACCCTCACCCTAAATCTAACCCTAAACCTCACCCTCAACCTAACACTAACCCTAACACTTAGCCTAACCCTAAAAATAAACCTAACCCTAAACCTCACGCTAACCCTGTTCCTAAACCTCACCAAAACCTAACCCTCACCCTAAACCTAACCCTTATCCTCACCCTAACCCTCACCCTCACCCTAACCTTCAGCCTAACCCTAATCCTAAATCTAACCATAACCCTCACCCTAAACCTCACCCTAACCCTAACGCTAAACCTAACACTAAGCCTAACCCTAACCCTCACCCTCAGCCTCACGCTAACCCTAACTCTAACCCTAAACCTCACCCTCACCCTAACCCTAACCCTAACCATAAATCTCACCTTAACTCTAACGCTAAACCTCACCCTCACCCTAGGCCTTGCCCTAACCCTAATCCTAACCCTAACCCTCATCCTAACCCTCACCCTAACCCTAACCCTAACATAACCATCAACGTCCCCCTCAGCCTAAATCTAAGCCTAACCCTAGACCTAACCCTAAAAAACACACTGACCCTCACCCTAACCCTAACCCTAATCCTATCCCTAACCCTAACACTAACCCTTACCCTCCCTCTAACTCTCACCCTAACCCTAACCCTAACCGTCACCCTAACCCTAACTCTAACCATAAACTTCACCCTCACCCTTACCCTAACTCTAACCCTAACCCAAACCCTAAACCTCAACCTAACCCTAACCCTCACACTCACACTCACCGTAACCGTAACCCTAAACTTAAACCTAACAATAACCCTAACCCTAACCCTAACCCTCACCCTAAACATAACCATCAACTTAACCCATAACCTCACCCTAATACTTACCCTCACCCTAACACTAAACCTAACACTAACACTAACCATCACACTGACCCTAAACCTAACCCTAACCCTAAACCTCAACCTAACCCTCACACTCAACCTAAAACTAACACTAAACCTAACCCTAACCCTCCCCCTAACCCTATATCTAAACCTCTCCCTTACCCTAACCCTAACCATAAACCTAACCCTAACACTAACACTAACCCTAAACCTAACCTTAAACCTAACACTAATCCTCAGCCTCAACATCACCCTGACCCAAACCCTAACCCTAACACTCATCCTAACTCTAAGCCTAACCCTAACCCTAATCCTAACCCTCACACTCACCCTCACCCTAACCCTAATCCTAAACCTAACCCTATCCCAAACCCAAACCCTCACCCTAACCCTCAGCCTAGCCCTCACCCTTAAACTTATCCTAACCCTTAACCTCAACCTAACTCCCAACCTACCCCTAAACCTAAACCTAACCCTCATCCCAACACGAACCCGAACCCTCAACCTCATGCTCGGCCTAAGCATAAGCCTAAGCCTAAGCCTAACCCTAATCCTCACCCTCACCCTCACTGTAACCGTAACCCTACCCCTAAACCTAACAATAAACCTAACCCTAACCCTAACCCTCACCCTAACCATAACCCTCACCCTAACCTTAACGCTCACCCTAACACCTACCCTCACCCTAACCCTAACCCTAACCCTCACACTCACCCTAGCCTTCATCCTAAACCTAACCTTCATCATCACCCTAAACCTCACACTAACCCTAACACTAATCCTCAATCTAACCCTCACCCTCAATCTAATGCTAACACTAACCCTCACCCTAACCCTAACCCTCACCCATAGGGAAACCCTCACCCTCATCCTAACCCTCACCTTTACCCTTATGGTCAACCCCAGGCTAACATGCACCCTAACCCTAACCCTCATCCTAACCCTAACTGTATCCCAGAACCTCAAGCTCACCATAACCCTAAGTCTAACCCTAACCCAAACACTAAACCTCACCCTAACCCACACCTTAACCCTAAGCCTCATCCTAAACATCACCCTAACTGTAAACCTAACCATCATACTAACCATAACCTTCACCCTCAACCTCAAGCTGAGCCTAAACCTTATCCTAAGCCTAACCCTTACCTTAACCCTCACCCTCACCCTATCCCTCACCCTCACCCTAATCCTAATCCTAACCCTCATTCTAACCCTCACCCTAACCCTAACCCTAACCATCACCCTAAACCTAATCCTCACCCCCACCCTCACTCTCAGTCTAACTCTAAGCCTAAGCCTAACCCTAACCCTAATGCTCACACTCACCCTCACCCTAACCCTAATCCTAACCCTAACCCTAACGGTAAGCCTAAACTTCAACCTAACCCTCACCCTAACCTTAATACTAAAATTAAACCTAACCCTCACCCTCGACCTAATCCTCCAACTAACCCTAAATCTAACCCTAAACCTCACCCTCACACTTACCCTAATCCTAATCTCTAACCCTAAACCTCAACCTAACATTAACCCTAACCCCCACCCACACCCTCACCCTCACAATAACTCTAACCCTAACCCTAACAATAACACTAATCCTAACCCTAAACCTAACCCTAAACTTAACCCTAACACTAATGCTAATACTCACCCTCAAGCTAACTTTAATCCTAACCCTAACCCTAACCCTAACCCTTATCCTCACCCTCACTGTAACCATAATCCTCAACCTAATCCTCACCCTAACCCTAACCCTAAACCTAAACCTTAATCTTACATGAACCCTAACCCTCAACCTCACCCTAGCCCTCACCATAACCCTAATCCTAACCCTAATCCTCATCCTTACCCTCACCCTAACCCTAACCTGAACCCTCACCCTAACTCTAACACTAACCCTAACTCTCAACCTACCCTAACCCTCACGCTCACAGTAACCCTAACCCTAACAATCACCCTAACCCTAACCCTCACACTCACCCTTAACCTAACCCTCACCCCAGCCCTCACCCTCAGTCTAACCCTAAGCCTAACCCTAACCCTAAACATATCACTCACACTCACCCTAACTCATATCCTAAACCTAATCCTAACCCTAAGCCTAACCCTCACATTCAACTTAACCCTCACCCTAACCCTAAATCTAACCCTAAACCTAACCCTAACCCTAACCCTAACCCTCAGCCTCACCCTAACCCTAACCCTAACACTAAACCTCACCCTCAACCTAACCCTAACCCTAACCCTAACGGTAATCCCCACCCTAACCCTAACCCTAACCCTCACCTGCACCTCACCCTCACTGTAACTCTAACCCTAACCCTAACAATAACAATAATCCTAACCAGAACCATCACCCTAACCCTAACCCTCACCCTCATGCTCAGCCTAAGCCTAAGCCTAAGCCTAAGCCTAACCATAACCCTCACCCTAATCCTAAAACTATCAAAAACCCTAACTCTAACCCTAAACCTCACTGTCCCCCGAACCCTAATTCTATCCTTAACCCTAAACCTAAACCCTAACCGTAACCCTCACCCTCACACTCACCATAATCCTAACCCTAACCCTAACAATAACCTTAACCATAATCCTAACCCTCACCCTAACTATAACCATCACCCTAACCCTAAACCTCACCCTAACACTTACCCCAACCCTAACAATAACCCTAACCCTCACACTAACCCTCACACTAACCCTAACCATCACCCTAACCCTAAACCTCACGATAACCCTATCCCTAACCCTCACCCAACCCTAGCCCTCATCCTAACCCTAACCCTTATCCTCACCCAAACCCTCACCCTCACCCTCACCCTCAGCCTAAACCTAACCCTAAACCTAACCCTAACACTCACCCTAACACTCACCCTAACCCTAACCCTAAACCTAACACTAACCCTAACCCTAACTCTCACCCTCAGCCTCACCCTAACCCTAACTTTAACCCTAAACCTCACCCTCACCTTAACCCTTACCCTAACCATAAACCTCAACCTAACTCTAACCCTAAACCTCAACCTCACCCTAGCCCTTGCCCTAACCCTAATCCTAACCTTAACCCTCATCCTAACCCTAACACTAACCCTAACCCTAACTCTAACCATCACCCTCACCTTCAGCCTAAACCTAAGCCTAAACCCAGAACTAACCCTAACAAACACACGGACCCTCACCCTAACCCTAACCCTAATCCTATCCCTAAACCTAACACTAAGCCTTACCCTCCCCTTAACTGTCACCCTAACCTAACCCTAACCGTCACCCTAACCTTAACTCTTACACTAAACCTCACCCTCACCCTAACCCTAACTCTAACCCTAACCCAAAACCTAAACCTCAACCTAACACTAACCCTAACCCTCACACTCACCCTCACCGTAACCGTAACCCTAAACCTAAACCTAAAAATAACTCTAACCCTAACTCTAAACTTCACCCTATCCATAACCGTCACCCTAACCCATAACCTCACCCGAACACTTACCCTCACCCTAACACTAACCCTAACACTAACACTAACCCTCACACTGACCCTAACCCTAAACCTAACACTAAACCTCAATCTAACACTCACCCTCAACCTAAACCAAACACTACCCCTAACCCTAACCCTCACCCTAACCCACCCCCAAACCCTACATCTAAACCTCACCCTCACCCTAAACCTATCCCTAACACTAACAGTAAGCCTAAACCTAACCCTAATCCTCAGGCTCAACCTCACCCTAACCCAAACCCTAACAATAACACTCATCCTAACTCTAAGCCTAACCCTAACCCTAATCCTAACCCTAATCCTAACCCTCACACTCATCCCCACCCAAACCCTAATCCTAAACATAACCCTATCCCTAACCCTAACCCTCACCCTAAACCTCAGCCTAGCCCTCACCCTTAAACTTATCCTAACCCTAAACCTCAACCTAATTCTCAACCTAACCCTAAACCTAATCCTAAACCAAACCCGAACTCGAACCCGAACCTTCAACCTCATGCTCGGCCAAAGCCTAAGCCTAAGCCTAAGCCTAAGCCTAACCCTCACCCTAACCCTGACTCTATCCCTAACCCTAAACCTAAACCTCATCCTAACCCTGACCATAATCCTCACGCTTACCCTCACAGTAACAGTAAACCTACCCCTAAACCTAACAATAAACCTAACCCTAACCCTAACCCTCACCCTAATCATAACCCTCACTCTAACCTTAACCCTCACCCTAACACTTACCCTCACCCTAACCCTAACCCGAACCCTCACACTCCCCTAGCCTTCACCCTAACCCTAACCCTCATCCTCACCCTAAACCTCACACTAACCCTAACACTAATCCTCAATCTAACCCTCACCCTCACCTTAATGTTAACACTAACCCTCACCCTAACCCTAAACTTCACCCTTACCGGAACTCTCACCCTCAGCCTAACCCTCACCTTTACCCTAACCGTCACCCTCAGGCTAACCTGCACCCTAACCGTAACCCTCATCCTAACCCTAACTGTACCCCAGAACCTCACCCTCACCATAACCCTAAGTCTAACCTTAACCCTAACACTAAACTTCATCCTAAACCTCACCCTAACCCTAAACCTCATTTTAACCCTAACCCTAACTGTAAACTTAACCATCACACTAACCCTAACCCTCACCCTCAATCTCACGCTCAGCCTAATCCTAAGCCTAAGCCTAACCCTTACCCTAACCCTCACCCTCACCCTAGCCCTCACCCTAAACCTAATTCTAACCCTCACCCTCACCCTAACCCTAACCCTCATCCTCACTCTAAAGTTCACACTAACCCTAACCCTAATCCTCAATCTAACAATCACCCTGACCCTAATCCTACCCCTTACTCTAAACCTAAGCCTCAACCTAACCCTCACCCTTATCTTAACCCTCAGCCTCACCCTAAACCTCACCTTTACCCTTACCATCATCCTAACCCTAACCCTCACCCTAACCCTAAACCTAACCCTAACCCTAAACCTAACCCTAATCCTAACATTCACTCTCACCTAACCCTAATCCTAACCCTAACCCTCACCCTAACACTAACCCTCACACTCACTGTAACCCTAACCTCAACCGAACCCTCACCCTAAAGCTATCCCTAACCCTAAACCTTAATCTAACACTAACCTTAACCCTCACGCTCACCCTAGCCCTCAGCATAACCCTAATCCTAACCCTAATCCTCATTCTTACCCTCACCCTAACCCTAAACTTAACCCTCACCCTAACCCTAATCCTAAACCTAACCCTCAACCTAAGCCGAACCCTCAACCTAACCATAACCCTCAAACTCACCCTCACCCTCAGCCTAAACCTATTCCTAAAGCTAAGCCTAACCCTCACTCCCAACTTAACCCTTGCTCTAACCCTAACTCTAACACTAATCCTAACACTAAACCTCACCCTAACCCTAACCCTCAACCTCAGCCTCACCCTAACCCTAACTCTAACCCGAAACTCAACTTCAACCTAACCTTAACCCTAATCCTAACCGTAAACCTCACCCTAACACTAACCGTAAACCTCACCTGCCACTAGCCCTCACCCTAACCCTAATCCTAACCCTAACCCTCATCCTAACCCTCACCGTAACACTAACCCTAACACTAACCCTCACCCTATCCCTAATCCTAACCCTAACTCTCAAACTGACACTAACCCTCACCCTCACCGAAACTCTTAGCCTAACCCTAACCCTAACCCTAAACTTAACCCGAACCCTAACTCTCACACTAACCCTAACCCTAATTCTCACCCTAACCCTAATCTTCACCCTTGCCATAACCCTCACACTCAGCCTAACCGTCACGTTTACCCTTACCTTCACCCCCATCCTAACCCTAACCCTAACCCTAACTCTCAACCTAACCTTCACCCTAACCCTAACTTTACCCCTAAACTTCACCCTCACTCTAACCCTAACTCTAACACTAAGTCTAACACTAAACCTCACCCTAACCCTAACCCTTAAACTAACCCTAACCCTCACCCTCACCCTCACCCTCAGCCTAAACCTAAGGCTAACACTAACCCTAACCCTAACCCTCACACTCACCCTAACCCAAACCCTAATCCTAATGCTAACCCTAATCCTAACCCTCACCCTCAGCCTCAGCCTCACCCTAACCCTAATTCTAACTCTAAACCTCACCCTAACCCTATCACTAAAGATAACCCTAACCATAAACCTAAACCTAACAGTAATCCTAACTCTCCCCCTAACTCTCAGCCTAACCCCAACCCTAACACTAACCCTAACCCTAAAGGTCAACCTAACCTTCACCCTAAACCTAACTCTAACCTTAATCCTCACACTCACCCTAACCCTCACTCTAACCCTAAACCAAACCCTAAACCTCGCCCTGAACCTAACCCTAACCCTCACCCTCACCGTAACCGAAACACTAAACCTAACCCTAACAATAACACTAACCCTTATCCTAACCCTCATCCCAACGATAACCCTCACAGTAACCCAAACCCTAACAACCACCCTTACCCTAAAACTAACCCTAACCATAACATTAACCCTTACACTAACCCTAATCGTAACCATAACCCTAAACCTCAACCTAACCCTCACACTCACCCTAAGAGTAACAATAACCCTATCCCTGACCCTCACCCTAACCCTACCCCTAACACTATATCTAACCCTAAACCTCACCCTCACCCTAACCATAATCCTAACCCAACCCTAAACCCCACCCTAACCCTAACCCTAACCCTCACCTGCACCCTCACACTCAACGTAACTCTAACCCTAACCCTAACAATAACACTAACCCTAACCCTAACCATCACCATAACCCTAATCCTCACCCCCACCCTCACTCCCACCCTCACCCTTAGCCTAACTGTAAACCTAAGCCTAATCCTCACCCTAAACCTCACACTCAGCCAAACCCTAACCCTAACCCTCACCCTTACCTTAACCCTCACCCTCATCTTAACCCTTACCCTCAGCGTAAACCTCACCTTTACCCTTACCATCATCCTCACCCTAACCTCACCGAACCCTAAACCTCATTCTAACCCTCACCCTAACATTAAACCTAACCATCACGCTAACCCTAACCCTCACCCTCAAACTCACCCTCAGTCTAACTGGAAGACTAAGCCAAAGCCTGACCCTAACATTTACCCTCACCCGAGCCCTCACCCTTACCCTAATCCTAACGATCACACTAACCCTCATCCTCACATCCATCCTCACCCTCAGCCTAAGCCATAGCCTAGCCCTAACCCTAATCCTCACCCCAACCCTCACTCTTAGCCTAACCATAAGCCTAAGCCTAATCCTCAACCTAAACCTCACAATCAATCTCACCCTAACCCTAATGTTAAACCTAACCCTATCCCTAAAGCTCAACCTAACCCTCACCCTCACACTTACCCTAACACTAACCCTAACCCTAAACCTCACCCTATCCCTCCCCCTAACCCTAACCCTACCCATAACCCTCACCTTCAGCCTCATGCTCACCGCAAACTTAACCCTAATCATCACCTAACCCTAAGCCTAACCCAAACCCTAACTTTAATCCTCAACCCCACCCTCACCCTCATCCTAAGCCTAAGCCTAACCCTAACTCTAACCCTAAACCTAACCCTAAAACTAACCCTAATCCTCAGCCTCACCCTCACACTAACCCAAACCCTAACCCTAACCCTCACCCTAATTCTAAGCCTAACCCTAACCCTAAACTTCACACTCACCCTCACCCTAACCCTAATACTAAATCTAACCCTATCCCTAACCCTAGCCCATACCCTAACCCTAAACCTAGCCCTCACCCTTACCCTAATCCTAACCCTAAACCTCAATCTAAACTTCACACTAACCCGAACCCTAACCCTCACCCTCATGCTCGGCCTAAGCCCAAGCCTCAGCCTAAGCCTAAACCTAACCCTAACCCTCACCCTAACACTAACACTAGCAAAAAACCTATCTCTAACCCTAAATCTCACTCTCACCTAACCTTAAATCTAATCCTAAGACTAAAACTAAACCTCATCCTAACCCTAACCCTAACCCTAACACTAACACTAATCATAACCCTAACCCTAACCCTAACAATAACCCTAAACCTAACCCTCACACTTACCCTAACCATAACTCTCACCCTAAACCTAACCCTCACCCTAACACTTACCCTCACCATAACATAAACCCTAACGCTAACACCAATGCTCACACTAACCCTAAGCATCACCCTAACCATAAACCTCATCCTAACAATAACCCTAACCCTCAAGCTCACTCTAAACCTCACACTAACCCTAACACTAAACCTCAATCTAACCCTCACCCTCATTCTAACCCTAACACTAACCCTCACCCTAACCCTAACCCTCACCATTACTGTAACCCTCACCCTCAGCCTAACCCTCAAATTTACCCTTACCTTCAACCCCACCCTAAACCGCACCTTAACCCTAACCTTGACCCTAACCCTCACCCTAAACCTAACTCTACCCCTAAACCTCACCCTCACCTTAACCCTAACCCTAACCCTAACACTAAACTTCACCCTAAACCTAACCCTAACTCTCACCCTCACACTCACCGTAACCGTATCCCTAACCCTAACCCTAACAATAACCCTAACCCTAACCCTCACCATAACCATAACCCTCACCCTAAACCTAACCCTCACCCTAACACTTACCCTCACCCTAACACTGACCCTAACCCGAACACTAACCCTCACACTAACGCTAACCCTCAACCTAATCCTAAACCTCACCATAACCCTAAACCTAACACTAACACTCACCCTCACCCTAGCCCTCAACATAACCCTAATTTTAACCCTCACCTTCACCCTAACCCTAACCCACATCCTCACCCTAAACCTCACACTAACAGTAACCCTAATCCTCAATCTAACTCTCACCCTGAACCTAACCCTATCCCTTACCCTAACCCTAAACCTAACTCTAACCTTCACCCTAACACTCAACCTCAGCCTAAACCTCACCTTTACTCTTACCATTATCCTCACCCTAACCCTAACCCTCACCCTCACCTAAATCTAACCCTCAACCTAACCCTCACCCTAACCCTAACTCTAACCCTAAACCTTAATCTAACACTAACCCTAAAGCTCACCCTCAACGTAGCCCTCACCCTATTCCTAATCTTCATTCTTAACCTCACCCTAACCCTAACCTTAACCCTTTCCCTAAACATAATCCTAACCCTAAGCCTCAATCTTACCCTAAAACTCAAGCTCACCATAAACCTAACCCTAACCCTCACCCTAACCCTAAATTTACCCGAACCCTAACTCTCACAGTAAACCTAACCCAAACCCTCACTCTCAACCTCACCCTCAGCCTAACCCTAAGCCTAACCCTAACCCTAACCCTCACACTCACCCTAAACCTTATGCTAATCCTAATCCTAACCTTTAGCCTAACCCTCACCCTCAACCTAACCCTCACCCTAACCCTAACTCTAACACTAACCCTAACCCTAACCCTCAATTTCAGTCTCACCCTAACCATAACTCTAACCGTAAACCTCACCCTCACCCTAACCCGAACCCTAACCCTAACCCTAAACCTCACCCTAACGCTAACCCTAAACCTCACCCTCAAACTAGCCCTCACCCTAACCCTAATCCTATCCCTAACCCTCATCCTAACCTTCACCCTAACACTAACCTTAACCTTCACCTCACACTAACCCTAATCCTAACACTAACCCTCAACCTAACCCTAACCCTCACCGTCACCGTAACCCTTACCCTAACCCTCAACCTAACCCTAAATTGAGCCCGAACCCTAACTCTCACCCCAACCCTAACCCTAACCCTCACCCTAAGCCTAACCCTCACCCTTACCGTAACCCTCATGCTCAGCCTAACACTCAACTTTAACCTTACCGATACCCTCACCCTAACATTATCCCTAACACTAAACCTAACCCTAAACCTCAACCTAACCCTAACCCTCAACCTCACCCTGAACCTCACAATAACTCTAACCCTAACCTTAACAATAACACTTACCCTAACCCTAATCCTAACCCTAACCATCACCATAACCCTCACCCTCAGCCTCAACCTCAGCCTAACTGTAAGCCTAAGCCTAATCCTAACCCTAACCCTCACCGTAATCCTAACCCTAACCCTAAACCTAAACCTAAACCTAACCCTATCCCTCCCCATAACCCTAACTCTAACCCTAACCCTAGCCCTCACCCTTACCCTAATCCTAACCCTAAACCGTAAGTTAACTTTCACCGTAACCCTAACCCTAACCCTCACCCTCACCCTCACCCTCCCCATAACTCTAACCCTAACCCTAACAATAACTCTAACAATAACCCTAACCATAACCATAACCCTCAACCTCAGACTCACCCTCACAGCAAACTTAACCCTAACCATATCACTAACAATAACCCTAACACTAACCCTTATGCTAACCCTAATCCTCACACCCACCCTCACCCTCAGCCTAAACCTAAGCCTAACCCTAATCCTAACCCTCACCGTAACCCTAACCCTAACCCTAACTTAAAAACCTAACCCTAACCCTAACCCTAAACCTAACCCTAATCCTCAGCCCCACCCTCACCCTAACCCAAACCCTAACGCTAACCCTCCCCCTAACAATAACTCTAATTCTAAACCTCACCCTCACCCTAACCCTTACCCTAAACCTATCCCTAAACCGCACCCTAACCCTAACCCTCACCCTCAACCTCATCCTCACCATATCTCTAACCCTAACCCTAAGAATAACACTAACACTAACCCTAACCATAACCCTTACCATAACCCTCAGCTTCAGCCTCATGCTCACCTCATGTTCACTTAACCCTAAGCATAACACTAAAAATAAACCTAACACTAAGCCTAACCCTACCCCTAACTCTAATCCTCAAACCCACCCTCACCCTCATCCTAACCCTAAACCTAATCCTAACTCTAACCCTAAACCTCACCATAACCCTAATCCTAACCCTAAACCTAACACTAACCCTAACCCTAAACCTAACCCTAAACCTAACCCTAATCCTCAGCCTCACCCTCACACTAACCCAAACCCTAACCCTAACCCTCACCCTAACTCTAAGCCTAACCCTAACCCTAAACCTCACACTCACCCTCACCCTAACCCTAATCCAAAACAAAACCCTATCCCTAACCCTAGCCCTCACCCTAACCCTAACCCTAGCCCTCACACTTACCCTAATCCTAACCCTAAATCTCAATCTAACCTTCACTCTATCCCGAACCCTAATCTGAACCCTAAACCTCACCCTCACCCTCACCCTCACGGTAACTCTAACCCTAACCCTAACAATACCTCTAACCCTAACCATAACCATAACCAAAACCCTCGCCCTCAGACTCACCCTCACAGCAAACTTAACCCTAACCATAACACTAACAATAACCCTAACACTAACACTAACCCTAACCCTAATCCTCACACCCACTATCACCCTCAGCCTAACCCTAAGCCTAACCCTAACCCTAACCCTCACTGTAACCCTAACCCTAACCCTATCTTAAAAACCTAACCCTAACCCTAACCCTAAACCTAACCCTAATCCTCACCCCCACCCTCACCCTAACCCAAACCCTAACCCTAACCCTCCCCCTAACAATAACTCTAATTCTAAACCTCACTCTCACCCTAACCCTTACACTAAACCTATCCCAAAACCGCACCCTAAACCTAACCCTCACCCTCAACCTCATCCTCACCGTATCCCTAACCCTAACCCTAAGAATAACACTAACCCTAACCCTAACCATAAGCATAACCCTCACCTTCAGCGTCATGCTCACCGCAAACTTAACACTAAGCATAACACAAACAATAAGCCTAACCCTATGCCTAACCCTAACCCTAACTCCAATCCTCAAACCCACCCTCACCCTCATCCTAACCCTAAGCCTAATCCTAACTCTAACCCTAACTCTCAGCATAACCCTAACCCTAACCCCACACTAACCCTAAAAATAAACGTAACCCTAAAAATAAGCCTAATCCTCAGCCTCACCCTCACACTAATCCAAAACCTAACCCTAACCCTCACCCTAATTCTAAGCCTAAACCTCACACTCACCCTCACCCTAACCCTAATCCTAAACCTAAACCTATCCCTAACCCTAGCCCTCACCCTAACCCTAAACCTAAAACTCAATCTAACGTTCACCCTAACCCGAACCCTAACCAGAACCCTACCACTCACCCTTATGCTCGGCCTAAGCCTAAGCCTAAGCCTAAGCCTAACCCTAACCCTCACCCTAACCCTAACACTAGCACTAACCCTAACTCTAACCCTAAATCTCACCCTCACCCTAACCTTAACTCTAACCCAAACCCTAAAACTAAACTTCATTCTAACCGTAACCGTAACCCTAACCATATCCATAACCCTAACACTAACCCTAACCCTAACAATAACCCTAAAACTCACACTCACCCTAACCATAACCCTCACCCTAACCCTAACCATCACCCTATCCCTTAACCTCATGCTCACCCAACCCTCACACTAAGCGTAAAACTCAACCTAACCCTAACCCTAACCCTCACCATCACACTCAACTTCACCCTCACCCTCCACCTCACCCTCACCCTCACCCTAAACCAAAACCTAACCCTAACCCTCAGCCTAACCCTAACCCTCACACAACCTTAAACTTAACCCTCACCCTCACCCTAACTCTAACCCTCACCCTAACCCTAATCCTCACACTAACCCTAAACCTAACCCTAACCCTTATCCTCACACTAACCCTCACCCTAACCCTAACCCTAACTCTAAGTCTCACCCTCACCCTAGCCTTCACCTTCACCCTAACCCTCACCCAAACCCTAACCCTCACACTCACCCTAAACCTCACCCTCACCCTAAAGCTAACACTAAACCTAAACCTCACCCTAATACTCACACTAAACCTAACCCTCACTCTCACCATAACCCTAACACTAAACCTTACCCTAACCTTTACCCTAACCCTTACCCTCACCATAACCCTAACCCTAATCCTCACACTAACCCTAACACTAACCCACACACTAAAACTCACCCTAACCCTCACCCTCACCCTAATCCTAACCCTCACCCACACCCTCACCTTCAGCCGAACCCTATCTCTAACCCTAATCCTAACCCTGAACCTCACCCTCACTCTGAACCTAACCCTAACCTTAAACCTCACCCTCACTGTAAACTTCAACCTAACCATAACACTAACAATAACACTAACCCTAACCCTAATCTAACCATCATCCTTACCCTCACCCTAACCCTAACCCTCACCCTAACCCTAACCCTCACCCTCACCCTAACCTTTATCCTCACACTAATCATAACCCTAACCCTAATCCTCACATTAATGCTAACCCTCACCCTCACGCTAACCCTACCCCTCACCCTACCCCTCACCATAACCCTAACCCTAACCCTCACCCTAGCCCTGTCCCTAACACTCAAATTTGCACTACCCCTCAATGTCACCTTCACCCTAACCCTTACCCTAAAACTAACCCTCACCTACACCCTCACCCTCAGCCTCACCCTCACCCTCACCCTAACCCTCACCCTAAACATCACCCTAACCCTAACCCTCACCCTAACCCTCACCCTAATCCTAACCCTAACCCTAATCCTCACCTTAAACCTCACCCTCACCCTAATCCTCACCCTCACACTAACACTAACCCTAAGCCTTTCCTTACCGAAAACCTCAACTTCACCCTAACCCTCACCCTAAACCTCACCCTCACCCTAGCCCTCACGATAAAACTAACCCTAAACCTAATCCTCACCCTCAAAGTCACCCCCACCCTCAGGGTAACCCTAACCCTAATCATAACACTAAGCCAAAACCTCACCCTCACCCCCACTCTAACCTTAACCCTAACCCTAACCCTAATGCTAACACTAGCCCTCACCCTCACCCTAACTCTAATCATAACCCTAACCCTAAACCTAACCCTAATGCTAACCCTAAACCTCAACCACACCCTAACCTTCAAACTAACCCTTACCCTCACCCTCACCCTAACTCTAACCCTAAAACTACTCCTCAACTTAACCCTCACCCTAACCCTAACCCTACCCCTCAGCCTAACCCTCACCCTAAACCTAACCCTAAACCTAATCCTCAGGGTATCCCTAACCATAACCCTAACACTCACCCTAAAACTTTCCCTCACCTTAACCCTAATGCTAACATTAATCCTCAACCTCACACTAATCCTCGCCCTAACCCTTACACTCACATTAACCCTATCCCTCACCCTCACACTAACACTCACCCTAACCCTCACCCTCACTCTAACTCTCATCCTAACCCTAACACTAACCTTCACCCTAACCCTCACCCAAAACCTAACACTAACCTACAACCTCAACCTAAACCTCAACCTCACCCTAACCCTCACCCTAACCCTGACCCTCACACGAACCCTAACCCTAACCCTCAGCCTAACCCTCATCCTAAACCTAACCCTAACCCTAAACCTGACCCTAACCTTAATGCTAACTCTAACCCTAACCCTCACATTTACCCTAACCCTCGTCCTCACCCTCAACCTCACCCTCAGACTAAACTTAACCCTAACACTACTCCAAACACTAACCCTCACCCTCACCCTAACTCTAAACCTAACCTAACCATTACCATCACCCTAATACTAACCCTAGCACACACCCTCACCCTAAGCCTAACCCTAATCCTAAACCTTAACCTCACCCTCTCCCTAACCCTTACCCTCACACTAATCCTAACCTTAACCCTCAGTCTAACCCTCATCCTAACCCTAACCCTAACCCTCACCCTAATTTTAACCCGAACGCTAACCCTAACCCTCAAACAAACCATAACCCTAACCCTAACCCTCACCCTCACCCTAAACCTAAACCTTACCCTAACCCTAACACTAGCCCTCAAACTAACCCTTACCCTCACCGTCACCCTAAAATTAACCCTCACTCTAACCCTTACCCTCACCCTAACCCTCACACTAACCCTTACCAACACCCTAACCCAAGCCCTAAACCTAAACCTAACACTAACACTAAACCTCACCCTAACCCTCACTCTAACCCTTACCAACACCCTAACACAAGCCCTAAAACTAAACCTAACACTAACACTAAACCTCACCATAACCCTCACCCTAACGCTAAACCTAAACCAAACCCTCACCCTAAAGCTCACCCTAACCCTCAACCTAACTCTAACCCTCACCCTCACCCTAACTCTCACCCAAAACCTTACCCTCACCCTAACCCTTACCATAAACCTAACTAACCCTCACCCTCACCCCAATCTAACCCTCACCCTAACCCTCACCCTAACTCTAACGCTATTCCTAAACCTCAACATCACCCTAAAACTCATCCTAACCTTTACCCTCACCATAACACTAACACCAAACCTAACCCTAATCCTCACCTTAACCCTAACCCTCACCCTCACCCTAACCCTCAACGTCACCTTAACCCTCACCCTAACCCTAACTGTCACCCACACTCTAAAACTCACACTAAACCAAACCCTCACACTCACCCTCACCCTACCCTAAACCTCACCCTAACCCTCATCCTCACACACTAGCCCTCACCCTAAAACTAACCCTAACCATAACCCTTACCCTCAACCTCACCCCCAACCTCACCCTCACCCTCACCATAACCCTAAACCTCAACCTAACCCTAACGCTCACCCTAACACTTACCCTCACCCTAACCCTCACCCTAACTCTAACCCTAACCGTACCCCTCAACCTAATCCTCACCCGAAACCTAACCCTAACCCTAATCCTCACCTTATCCCTAACCATAACCCTAAATCTCACCGTAATCCTCACACTCACCGTCACCCCAATGCTAATGTTAACACTCAGCCTCACCCTAAACCACGCCCTAACCCTTCCCCTCACCTGCAGCCTATCCATCACCCTCACCCAAACGTTCACCTCAACCCTTACACTCACCTTAACCCTCACCATAACCGTAACCCAAACAATAACACTAACCCTCACCCTACCCCTCACCCTAACCCTAAGCTTAACCCTAACACTCACCCTGACCCTAACCGTCACCCTAACCCTTACCCTCATCCTAACTCTAACCCTAACCCTCAACCAAACCCTAACCCTCAACCTCACCCTCAGCCTCACCCTCACCCTCACCCTAACCCTCACCCTCACCCTCACCCTCACCCTAACCATAACGATAACCCTGACCCTCACCCTAATCGTAACTCTGACACACACCCTCAACCTCACCCTAAGCCTTACCCTACACCTAAGCCGAATCCTAAACCTAACTCTCACTCTCACCCTCACTCTAAACCTAAACCTTAACCTAAACCTAACCCTAACCCTAGTCCTCACCCTGAACCTTAAGATCACTGTCACCCTAACGCTAACCCTAACCCTCACCATAACCCTAACCCTAACCCTAACTCTCACCCTAAACCTATCCTTAACCCTAATGCTATCCCTAACCCTCACCTTCATCCTAAACCTCACTCTAACCCTTACCCTCAAGATAACCCTTACAGTAACCCTAATCCTAACACTAACACTAAACCTCACCCTAACCCTCACACTAACCCTAAACATAAACCTAACCCTCACCCTAATGCTCACCCTAACCCTCAACCTAACCCTAACCCTCACCCTCACCCTAATGCTCACCCTAAACCTTACCCTCACCCTAAACCTAACCCTAAACCTAACTCTAACCCTCACCCTCACCTAACCTAACCTGGATCCTAACCCTCACCCTAACCCTCACCCTAAATCTAACGCTATCCCTAAAGCTCACCCTCACCCTAAACCTCATCCTAAACTTTACCCTCACCATAAACCTAACCCTAACCCTAACCCTAATCCTCACCGTAACCCTAACCGTCACCCACACCCTAAAACTCACCCTCACCCAAACCCACACCCTCACCCAAACCCTATCCTAAACCTCACCCTAACCCTGACCCTTACCCTAAACCTAACTCTAAGCCTCACCCTCATACTAACCCTAACCCTCACCTTATCCCTCACCCTAAACCTAACGCTAACCCTAACCCTCACTCTCACCCTAACCCTCACCCTTACCCTTATCCTCACACTGACACTAACCCTAACCCTAATCCTCACATTAACCCTAACCCTCACCCTAAACCTAACCCTACCCCTCACTCTACGCCTCACCCTAACCCTAACCCTAACCCTAACCCTAACCCTCACGATAACCTTAACGCAAACTCTAACCCTGACCCTAAACCTAACCCTAACGCTCAACCTAACCTTATGCTAACCGTAAACCTGAGCCTCACCTAAACCCTAACCCTTACCCTCAACCTCAACCTCACCCTCACACTCACACTAACCCTCACACTCATCCTCACTCTAACATTAACCATAACCCTAATCCTCACCCTAAACCTAACCCTCACCGTCAACCTCACCATCACTCTCACCGTAACCCTCACCCTATCCCAAACCATAACCATAACCCTAACACTAAACCTAACTCTTACCCTCACCCTCACCATCACCCTATGCCTGACCCTACACCTAAGCCTAATCCTAAACCTAACCCTCACCCTAATGCTAACCCTAAGCCTCACCCTAAGCCTAACCTTCACCCTATCCCTAACCCTAACCCTAACCCTCACACTAACCCTAACCCTAACCCTAAACCTAACCCTAACCCTAACCCTAAGCCTAAACCTCACCCTAACCCTCACCTTAAACCTAACCCTCACCCGAACCCTAACCCTACCCCTTAGCCTAACCCTCATCCTAACTCTAACCTAATGCTCACCCTAAGCATCATGCTAAACCTAACCCTAACACTCACATTAATCCTAACCCTCACCCTCACCCTCAAACTCACCCTCAGCCTAACCCTAACACTAAACCTAACCCAAACGCTAACTCTCACCCTCACCCTCACCCCAACTCTAAACCTAACCCTGTACAAAACCCTCACCCTAATCCTAACCCTCACCTTAACCCTAACTCTAATCCTAAACCTAACCCTCACCCTCACCCTAAACCTTACACTCACCCTAACCTGCAGCCTAACACTCATCCTAACCATAACCCTAACAATAACCCGCACCCTAACCTTAACCCTAAACCTAACCCAAACCCTAACCCTCACCCTCACCGTCACTCTAACCCTCACCCTCACCCTCACCCTAACCCTAACCATTACTGTAAACCACACCCTAAACCTAACTCTGACACTCACCCTCACCCTAACCCTAAACCTTACCCTAACCATAACCCTAACCTTAGCCCTCACCCTAACCCTTACCCTCACCGTCACTCTAACCCTAACCCTAACCCTCACCCTCACCCTAACCCTAACCCTAACACTCACCCTCAACCTACACCTAAACCTAAACCTCAGCCTAACCCTAACCCTAACACTAATGCTAACCCTAATCCTCACCCTAAATCTAAACTTAACCCTAATGCTATCCCTAACACACACCCTCTCCATGAACCTCACTCTAACCCTTACCCTCACCCTAACCCCTACCCTAACCCTAACCCTAACACTAAAACTAAACCTCACCCTAACCCTCACCCTAACCCTAATCCTAAATCTAACCCTCACCCTAATGCTCACCCTAACCCTCAACGTAACCCTAACCCTCACCCTCATGCTAACCCTCACCCTAAACCTTACCCTCAGCATAAACCTAACTTTAACCCTCACCATCACCCAACCTAACCTGAAACCTAACCCTCACCCTAACCCTCACCCTATATCTAACGCTATCCCTCACCGTCACCCTCACATTAAACCTCATCCTAACCATTACCCTCACCATAACCCTAACCATAACATAATCCTCACCATAACCCTAACCCTCACCCTCACCCTCACCCTCACCCTAACCCTACCTTAAATATCACCCTAACCCTAATCCTCAACCTAAACCTAACTCTAACCCTCAAACTCATACTAACCCTAACCCTCAACTTAACCCTCACCATAAACCTCACCCTAACCCTAACGCTAAACCTAACCCTCACTCTCAACCTAACGCTTATCCTCACACTAACCCTAACCCTAACCCTCACATTAACCCTAACCCTCACCTTACACCTCATCCTACCCCTCACCCTAACCCTAACCCTAACACTCACCCTAAACCTAAACCGAACCCGAACCCTCAACTTCACACTGACCCTCACCGTGACCCTAACCCTCACCTACACCCTCACCCTCACCCTCATCCTAACCCTCACCCTAACCATCACCCTTACCCTAAACATCACCCTAACCCAAACCTTAACCCTAATCCTCACCCTAACCCTAATCCTCAAGTTAAATTTCACCCCAAATCCTAATACTCACCCTAACCTTAACCCAAAGCCTTTCCTAACCAAATCCCTCACCCTCACCCTAACCCTCAACCTAACCCTCTCCCTCACCATCAGCCTAACCCTCACCCTAACCCTTACCCTCACGCTAACCCTCACTCTAACCCTAACCCTAACACTAACACTAAACCTCACACAAACCGTCACCATAACCCTAAGCCTAAACCTAACCCTCAATCTCACCCTAACCCTTACCCTTACCCGAACCCTAACCCTAATCCTCAGCCTAACTCTCATCCTAACCCTAACCGTAAACCTAACCCTCACCCTGTCACCCTCAACCTCAACCTCACCCTCGGCCTAACACTAACCCGAAACCTAATACAAGACCTAACCCTAACCCTCACCCTCACCCTAACTCTAAAACTAACCCTAACCAAAAACCTCACCCTAAGCCTAAACCTATCCCTTACCCTCACCCTAAAACTAACCCTAATCCTAATCCTAACGCTCACCCTCACCCTAAACCTCACCCTCACCCTAACCCTAAACCTAAACCTCAGCCTAACCCTCATCCTAACCCTAACCCTAACCCTCAACCTAACCTTAACCCAAACCCTAAACTTAACCTTCACCCAAACGCTAATCCTCACCCTCACCCTCAACCTCAACATCACCCTCACCATAACCCACACCCTCACCCTCAGCCTAACCCTAACCATAACACTCTCCCTCACCCTAAACCTAAACCTCACCCTCAACATCACTCTTACCCTAACCCTCACCCTCACCCTGACCCTAACCATAACCCTAAACCTCATCCTAATCCTAACTCTGACCCTCACCCTCACCCTAAGCCTAACCCTACACCTAAGCCTAATCCTAAACCTAACCCTCACGTTCACCCTCACACTAAACCTAAACCTCACCCTAACCCTAACCCTAAACCTAGACCTCAACCTAACCCTAACCCTCACCTACACCCTAGCCCTCACCCTCACCCTAACCCTCACCCTCACCCTAAACATCATCCTAATCCTCACCCTCACCCTAACCCTAACCCTAATCCTCACCCTATCCCTAATACTCACCTTAAACCTCAGCCTCACCCCAATCCTCAAGCTAACCCTAAACCTAAGCCTTTCCTAACCGAAACCCATAACCTCAACCTAACCCTCACACTAAACCTCTCCCTCACCCTAGCCCTCACCCGAAAACTAACCCTAACCCTAACCCTCATCCTCAACCTCACCCCCAGCCTCAGCCTAACCCTAACCCTAACCCTAATCCTAACTCTAAACCTAACCTTCACCCTCACCCTTACTGTAACCCTAACCCTTACCCTCATCCTTACTGTTACCCTATCCCTAACACTCACACTAACCCTAATCCTAAACCTAAACCTAACCATAATGCTAACACTAGCCCTCACCCTCACCCCAACCCTAATCCTAACCCTAAACCTCAGCCTAAGGCTAACCCTAAATCTAATGCTAACCCTAAACCTCAAAATCACCCTAACCATCATGCTAAACTTTACCCACACCCTCAACCTCACCCTAACGCTAACCCTAACCCTAAACCTCACCCTAACCCTCACACTAACCTTAAACCTACCCTTCAGCCTAACACTCACCCTAAACCTAACCCTAACCGTAATCTTCACCCTATCCCTAAACCTAACCCTACATGTCAGCCTAAACCTCACACTCACCCTCAACCTCACCCTCACCCTCAACCTCACCCTAACCCTAATCCAACACCTAAACCTAAGCCTAACCCTAACCCTAACCTTAATGCTAACCCTAAACCTCAACCTCACCCAAACCCTAACCCTGAATCTCACCCTAAACTTCACCCTACCCCTAAACCTCAGCCTAACCCAAACCCTAACCTTAATGCTAACCCTAAACCTCAACTTCACCCTAACACTCACCCTAACACTCACCCTCACCCTGACCCCAAATATTACCCTAACCCTCACCCTAAACCTAACCATCACCCTCACCCTCACCTTCACCATCACCCTCACCCTAACCCTCAGCCTCAACCTAACAATAAACATAACCCTAACCCTCAACCTAAACCTAAAACTTATGCTCAACTTCACCCTCACCCAAAGCCTAACCCTACACCTAAGCCTCATCCTAAACCAAACCCTCACCCTCACACTCACCCTAAACCTAAAGCTCAACATAACCCTAACCCTAAACGTAGCCCTCAACCTAACCCTTACCCTCACCCTCACCCTAACACTAACCCTCACCCTAACCCTAACCCTCACCCTAATCCTCACCCTAAACCTAACGCTAACACTAAGGATAACCAAAACCCTCACACTCAACCTAATCCTAAACCTAACCCTAACCCTCACTGTAATCCTAACCCTAAGACTTATGCTATCCCTAAACCTCACCCTCACCCTAACACTCACTCTAATCCTTAGGCTCACCCTAAACCTCACCCTAACCCTAACCCCAACACTAACACTAAACCTCACCCTAACCCTCACCCTACCCTTAAACCTAAGCCTTAACCTCAACCTCACCCTAACCCTCACCATAACCCTAACCCTAATCCTAACCCTAACCCTCACGCTCACCCTCACCATAATTCTAACCCAAACCCTAACCCTCACCCTCAATCTCACCTAACTCTAACCCTAACCCTGAACCTAATTCTAATGCTCACCCTCACCCTCACCGTAAATCTAACCCTAACCCTTACCCAGACCCTCACCCTCACACTAACCCTTATCCTCACCCTATCCCTAACCCTAACACTAAACCTCACCCTAATCCTCACCCTCAACCCTAATGCTAACCCGAACCCAAACCGTCACAATAACTTTCACCCTAACCCTTAACCTCCCCCTTACCCTAAACCTCACCCTCAAAATAACTCTCACTATAACAATTAACCTCACCCTAACCCTAACCCTAACATTAACCCTAAATCTCACCCTAACCCTCACCCTAAACCTAACCCTCAAACTCACCCTAAACCTCCCCCTAACCCTTGCCCTCACCCGAACCGTAACCCTAAATCTAACCCTCACATTAAACATAACTCTAACCCTCAGCCTAACCCTCATCCTAACCCTAACACTAACCCTAATCCTAACCCTAACCCTCACCCTCACCCTCACATTAACCGTAAATCTAAACTTAAACCTCACCCTCGCTCTCACGCTAATCCTAACCCTAACCCTAACTATAACAATAACACTAACCCTAACGCTAAACCTCACCCTCACCCTCACCCTAACCATAACCCTAACCCTAACCGTCATCCTCAACGTCACCCTCAACCTCACGCTGACCCTAAACCTCACCCTCAACCTAACCCTCACACTACCCCTAACCCTCACCCTAACCCTAACCCTAACCCTCAGCCTCACCCTCAGCCTAACCCTTACACTAACACTAATCCTAACCATAACCCTTACCCTCACCCTAAACCTAACCTTAACCATAACCCTCATCGTCACACTCACACTCACACTCAACCTAACACTCATGCTCAACCTCACCCTCACCCTAACCCTCACCGTCACCCTAAAAATCACCCTAACCCTAACCCTCACCCTAACCCTAACCCTTACCCTAAACCTAAGCCTAAACCTAACCCTCACCTAAAACTATCCCTAAGCCTCACCCTCACCCTAATGCTAACCCTAACCCTAAGCCTAAACCTAACCCTTACCCTAACCCTAACCCTAACCCTTAAACTAACCCTAACCCTAACCCTCACCCTAACCCTAATGCTAACCCTAACCCTCAACCTCACTCTAATCCTCACCCTAACCCTTATCCTCACACTAACCCTAACCCACAGACTCACCCTCACCCTAACCGTAACCCTAAACCTAACCCTCAACCTAATCCTAACTCTTAACCTAACCATAAACCTAAATCTAATCCTCACCCTAACCCTAAAACTCACCCTCACCCTCACCCTCACCCTAACCCTAAACCTAATCCTCATGCTCACCCTAACCCTAACCCTAAACCTAATACTCACCCTAACCCTAACCCTATCCCTCACCCTAAACCTCATATTCACCCTAACCCTAACACTTACCCTAACCCTAACCCTAACCCTAAACTTAACCCTAACCCTAACCCTAAACCTAACCCTCACCCTAACGTTTATCCTCATACTAAACCTAACCCTAACCGTAACCCTAACCCTCACACAAACCCTAACCCTCTCCCTAACCCTAACCCTACCCCTCACCATAACACTCACCCTAACCCTAACCCTCACCCTAAACCATAACCTAAATCTCACCCTCACACTAACCCTCACCTTAACACTAACCCTCACCCTGAAGCAAACCCTAACCCACACCCTAAACCTTACCCTCACCCTCACCCTCACTCTCACCCTCAACCTAAACCTCACACTAACCCTAACCCTAACCCTCACCCTAACTCTAAACATAACCCTAAGCCCCAACCTAACCCTCAACCTTACCCTAACGCTAACCCTCACCCTCTCCCTAATTCTTAACCTCACCCTAACCCTAACACTTACCCTTACCCTAACCCTCACCCTAATCCTAACATTCAGCCTAAACCTAACCCTGTCCCTTACCCTAAACCTCATCCTAACCCTAATCCTAACTCTAGCCCTCACCCTAAAACTAATCCTAACCCTATCCCTAACCCTCAAAAACACCCTAACCCTCATACTCACACTATCCCTAACCCTAAACATAATCCTAACCTTCACCCTCACCCTCACCCTCACTGTAACTCTATCCCCCACCCTATTCCTAATCCTCACCATCACCCTAACCCTAACCCTCACCCTCACCCTAACCCTAACCCTAACACTCAACCCTCACCAAAAACCTCACCCTAATACTAACCCTAACCCTCATCCTCATCTTAGCGCACAACCGAAAACTAACTCTAACCTTAATCCTAACCCTAAACCTCACCTTCACCCTCACCCTCACCCTCACCCTCAACCTCAGCCTAATCCTAACCCTAACCCTAATCCTAAACCTAACCCTCACACTCACACTCACTCTAACCCTAAACCTAAACCTCACACTCACCCTAAGGCTAACCCCAACCCTCACACTCACCCACACCCTAACCATTAACCTCACCCTAACCTAACCCTAACCCTAACCCTCACCCAAACCAAAAACTACCCCTCAGCCTAACCCTAACCCTCACCATCAACCCAGCACTGATGCTAACACAAATGCTCATTCTCAACCTAAGCCTCAGCCTAACCCTAACCCTGACCCTAACCCTTCCCTTACCCTCACGTTCACTCTCACCCTAACCCTAACCCTTACCCTCACCATAACCCTATCCCTCACCCTCAACCTAACCCTCATACTAACCCTTAGGCCCACACTAACCCTCACCCAACCCTAACCAGAAACCTAACACCCAACTTAAACGTCACCCTAACCCTAACTCTAACCCTAACCCTCAGTCTCAACCTAACACTCACCATAACACTTATCCTCACACTAACCCTAACCCTAACTGTAACTCTCACACTAAGCCTAACCCTCATCCTAACCCTAAGCTTATCCCTCACCCTAATCCTAACTCTAACCCTAAACTTCACCCTCACCCTAATCCTCACCCTAAACCTAACCCTAACAACCCTTCCCTAACTGAAAACCTCACCCTCACCCTACCCTCAGCCTAACCCTTACCCTAATCCTAATCCTAACAATAACACTTATTCTCACCCTAAACTTAACCCTAACCCTAACCCTCACCATCACCCTCCCACTCACCTAACTCTCACGCTCAACCTCACCCTCACCCTAACCCTCAACATCATCCTAAACATCACCCTAACCCTACCCCTAACGCTAACCTAACCTTATCCTAACCCTAAACTTAACCCTAACCCTCACCCTAACCCTAACCCTAAGCCTTACCCTGACCCTAACCCTAACCATGACCCTAACCCTAAACCTAACACTAACCCTTACCCTAACCCTAACCCTTACCCTAACCCTAACACTAACCCTAACCCTCACCCTAAAACTTATGCTAACCCTAATCCTCACCCTCACCCTAATCCTCACCCTAAACTTTATCCTCACACTAACCCTAACCCTAACCCTCAGCATCACCCTCACCCTAAACCTAAACCTAAAACTAACCCTCACCCTAAACCTAACCCTGACCCTAACCCTAACCCTAACCCTCACCCTCACCCTCACCCTAATCCTAACCCTAAACCTAACCCTCAGCATCACCCTCACCCTAAACCTAAACCTAAAACTAACCCTCACCCTAAACCTAACCCTTACCCTAACCCTAACCCTAACCCTAACCCTCACCCTCACCCTAATCCTAACCCTAAACCTAACCCTCACCCTATCCCTAACCCTTACCCTATCCCTAACCCTACCCCTCAACCTAACCCTCACCCTCGCCCTAATCCTAACCCTAACCCTCACTCTAAACATAACCCTAACCCTAACCCTCACCCTAATCCTAAACCTAACCCTCACCCTAACCCTAACCCTAACCCTTACCCTAAACGTAAACCTAATCCTAAACCTAACCCTAACCCTAACCCTCACCCTCACCCTCATCCTCATCCTAAACCTAACACTAACCCTAACTCTCAACCTAACCCTAACGCGAATCCTAACTCTAACCCTCACCGTCACCATCACCCTCACCCTAACCCTCAACTTCAAACTCACCTTCACCCTAACCCTCAAATTAACCCTAATCTTCACCCTAACCCTAACACTCTGCCTAACCCTAACCCTACCCCTCATCCTAACACTCACCCTAAACCTAACCCTCACCCTAACCCCAATCCTAAACCTCACCCTCACCCTAACCCTCACCGTCACCCTAACCCTCACCCTAAACCTAAACCTGACCCACACCCGAACCCTCAACCTCACCCGAACTCTCACACTCACCCGAACCCTCATGCTCTCCCTCACCCTCACCCTCATCCTAACCCTCACCCTCAACCTAACACTCAACCTAAACCTCATCCTCACCCTAATCCTCACCCTAACCCTAACCCTAACCCTTACCTAACCAAAACCCTCAATCTCACCCTCACACTCACCCTAACACTCACCCTCACCATAGCCCTCACCCTAAACCTAAATCTCACACTAAACCTACCCTAATCCTCAGCCTAAACCTTAGCCTCAACCTAACTCTAACCCTAACCCTCACCGTAACCCTAAAATTCACCCTAACCCTCACCCTAAGCCTAACGTTAAAGCTCACCCTAACCCTCACCCTCCTTCTCACCCTCACCCTAATTCTCACCCTAACCCTGATCCTCACACTGACCCTAACCCTAAACCTAACCCTAAGCCTCACCCTCACTCTCACCCTAACCCTAACCATAATTCGAACCCTAATCCTAACCCTAACCATCATGCTCACCTCACCCTAATTCTAACCCAAACCCTAACATTCATCCTCACTCTCACCTAACTCTAACCCTAACCCTAATCCTAATTCTCACCCTCACCATCACCCTCATCCTAAATCTAAGCCTAACCCTAACCCTAACACAAGACCCTCACCCTCAAACTAACCCTAACCCACACTCTCACCCTAACCCTAACCCTAACACTCAACTCTCACCCTAAACCTCACCCTAAAACTAACACTAACCCTAACCCTCACCCTCATCCTACCGCTCAACCTCACCCTAACTCTACCTCTAACCCTAACCCTAACCCTCACCCCAACCCTAACCCTCACACTAAACCTAACTTTAACTCTCACCCTCACTCTATTCCTAACCCTAACCCTTACCTTAACCCTCACCTTAACCCTTAATCTAACCCTAACACTCACTCTCACCCTAATCCTCAACCTAACCCTTATCCTTACACTAACCCTAACCCTAACCCTCACCTAACACTAACCATAACCCTCACACTAACCCACACCCTAGCCCTCACCCTCACCCTAGACCTCACCCTAAACTTAACGCTAAACTTAACCCTCACCTTCACGCTCACCCTCACCCTCAACCTCACCCTCAGCTTCACCCTAACCCTAAACCTAATCCTAACCCTAACCCTGACCCTCACCCTCACTCTAAACCTAAACCTAACCTGCACCCTAAACCTAACCGTAACCCTAATGCTAACCCTAACCCTCAACCTCAACCTAACCCAAACCCTAACACTCAATCTGATCCTAACCCTAATGCTAACCCTAACCCTCACCCTCACCCTAACCCTGACCCTAACCATTACCCTAACACTCACCCTCACCCTAACCCTAAATGTAACCATCACCCTAACCCTAACCTTAACCCTACCCCTCAGCCTACCCCTCACGGTCACCCTAACGGTCACCCTCACCCTAACACTAATGCTAACCCTAACCCTCAACCTCACCCTAACCGTCGCCCTAACCCTTACCCTCACCATAACCCTATCCCTCAACCTCAACCTAACCCTCACCCTAACCCTTTCACTCACCCTAACCCTCACCGAAACCTAACCCTAACCCTAACCCTCACCCTAATCCTAAGCCTAGCCCTAACCCTCAGTCTCACACTAACCCTCACCCTAAACCTTATCCTCACTCTAACCCTAACCCTATCCCTAAACGTAACCCTCACCCTAAGTCTAAATCTCATCCTAACACTAATCCTACCGCTCACCCTAACACTCACCCTAACCCTAACCCGAACCCGAACCCAAAGACTAACCCGAACCCTAATCCTCCCCTGAACCTTAACCATCCCGGTCACCCTAAGCCTCACCCTTAGCCTAACCCTCACCTACACCCTAACAATTCCCCTTCCCTGAACCCTAACTCTCACCCTAAACCTCACACTCACCCTAAACATCACCCTAACCCTTACCCTCACCCTAACCCTCACCCTCACCCACACCCTAACCCTCACCCTCACCCGAAACCTCTCACTCTCTCTAACTTCGACCTTCACCTTAAACATCAGCCTAAACCTCACTCTCACCCTAACCCACACTCTAACACTTACCATCACCCTAACCCTAACCCTAACCCTAACCCTAACCCTCACACTAATCCTAACCCTCACCCTAATTCTAACCCTAAATCTACCCAGCATCCTAACCCTCAACCTAACCCTAGCCGTGAGTGCTAGGGTGAGCCTCACTCATACTTTCAACCTGAGCCTAACCCTAAACCTAACCCTAATTCTAAACCTAACCCTCACACTCACACTCACACTCACCCTAACACTTAAACTCACCCTAAACCTAACCCTAACCCTAACCCTCACCCTAACCCTAAATCTAACCCTCACCTTAACCCTAACCCTTCCCCTAAATCTCACCGTAATCCTAAACCTAACCCTAAACCTAACCCTCATCCTCACCATCAACCTCACCCTAACCCTAAACCTAACCTTAACTATCACCCTAACCCTAACCCGAATCCTAACACTAACCCTCACCGTCACCATCACCCTCACCCTAAGCCTCAACCTCAAACTCAACTTCACCCTAAAACTCAAACTAACCCTAACCCTCACCCTAACCCTAACCCTCTCCCTAACCTTAACCCTAACCCTCACCCTAACACTCACCCTAAACCTAACCCTCACCCTAACCATAATCCTAACCCTCAACCTCATCCTAACTCTCAACGTCACCCTAAACCTCACCTCAAACCTAAACCTAACCCTCACCCTAACCCTAACCCTCAACCTAAACCTCACTTTCACCCTAATCCTGACCCTAACCCTAACCCTAAACCTTACCTAAACGAAACCCTCACCCTCACCCTCAAACTCACACTCACACTCACCCTAACCCTAACACTCACCCTCACCCTCACCCTCACCCTACCACTTAACCTCACCCTAAACCTAACCCTAACCCTAACCCTCTCCCTCACCCTAATCCTCACCCTAACCCTAACCCTAACTCTTACATAACCGAAACCCTCACACTCACACTCACCCTAACCCTCACCCTCAACCTCACCCTAACCCTCACCCTCACCCTAACCCTTACCCTAACCCTAATCCTAACTCTAAATCTAATCTTCACCCTAACTCTAACCCTTACACTAACCCTAACATTAACCCTAAACCTCACCCTAAACCTAACCCTAAACCTCACCCTCACCCTAACACTTACCCTAACCCTAACCCTCACCATAACCCTAACCCTTACCCTATACCTCACCCTCAGCCTCAAACTAACCCTAACCCTTACCCTATACCTAACCCTCAGCCTCAACCTAACCCTAACCGTAACCCTCACCATAACCCTAACCCTCACCCTCACCCTAATCCTCACCCTAACCCTAAACATAACCCTTACCTAACCGAAAACCTGAACCTCACCTGCACACTCACCCTAAAACGCACCCGCACCGTAGCCCTCACCGTAAACCTAAACTTCACCCTAACTATAAGCCTAAGCCTCACTCTCACCCTCACCCTAACCCTCACCATAACCCTAACCCTAATCTTAAACCTAAACCTCATGCTCACCCTCACGCTAATTCTATCCCAAACCCTAACCCTCACCCTCAATCTCACCTAACTCTAACCCTAACCCTAATCTTAATTCTAATGCTCACACTCACCCTCACCCTAAATCTAACCCTAACCCTTACCCAGACCCTCACCCTCACACTAACCCTAATCCTCACGCTATCACTAACCTTAACCCTAACCCTCACCCAAACCCTCACCCTCAAACTAACCCTAATGCTAACCCGAACCCAAACCCTCACAATAACCCTCACCCTAACCCTTACCCTCACCCTAACCCTAACACTCACCCGCAAAATAACTCTCAATGTAATCCTTACCCTCACCCTTACCCTAACCGAAACATTAACCCTAAACCAAACCCTAACGCTCACCCTAAACCTAACCCTCACCCTCACCTCACCCTAAATATAACCGTAACCCTAACCCTCACCCTCAACCTCACCCTCACCCTCAAACTCACCCTAACCATAACCCTCACACTACCCCTAACCCTCACCCTAAACCTAACCCTAACCCTCACCCTAACCTTCACCCTCAGCCTAACACTTACACTAACCCTAAGCTAACCCTAACTCTTACCCTCACCCTAAAACTAACCCTAACGGTAACCCTCACCGTCACCCTCACACTCACCCTCATCCTCAACCTAACCCTCACGCAAAACCTCACCCTCACCCTAACCCTCACCATCACCCTAAAAATCACCCTAACCCTAACCCTCACCCTAACCCTAACCCTTACCCTAACCGTAAGCCTAACCCTAACCCTCACCCTAACCTTAACCCTAACCCTAATGCTAACCCTAAACCTCAACCTCACTCTAACCCTCAACATAACCGTTACCCTCACTATCAACCTCAACCTGAACCTAACCCTAATCCTAACCCTCACCCTCACCCTAACCCTCACCGTGACGCTAAACCTAACCCTAGCCCTCAGCCTTACCCTCACCCTAAACCTAACCCTAACCCTAATCCTCACTGTATCCCTAAGCATAACCATAACACTCACCCTAACCCTCACCCTCCCAGTAACCCTAATGCCAACATTAATCTTCAACCTCAACCTAAACCTTGCCCTAACCCTTACCCTCACTCTAAACCTCATCCTCACCCTAACCCTAATACTAACACTAGACCTCACCCTCACCCTAACCCTAAACCTAAGACTAACCCTAAGGCTAACCCTAAACCTCAACCTCTCCATAACCCTCACCTTAACCCTAACCCTCACCCTCAACCTCACCCTAACCCTAACCCTAACATTAACCCACTCCCTAACCCTCACCCTAACACTAACCCTAACCCTACCCCTCAGCCTAACCCTCACTGTAAACCTAACCCTAACCTTAATCCTCACCCTATCCCTAACCCTAACTCTAACCCTCACCCTAACAATCACCCTCACCATACCCCTAATGCTAACATTAACCCTCAGCCTCACCCTAAACCTCGCCCTAACCCTTACCCTCACTTTAACATTATCCATCAACATCAACCTAACCCTAACCCTAACCCTTACCCTCACCCTAACCCTCACTCTAACCCTAACCTTAACACTAACACTAAACCTCACCCTAACCGGCACCCTAACCCTAAGCCAAAGCCTAACAATCAGTCTCACCCTAACCCTTACCCTTACCGAACCCTAACCCTAAACCTCAGCCTAACCCTCATCCTAACCCTAAACCTAACCCTCACCCTAACCGTCACCCTCACCCTCAACCTCACCCTCAGCTTAACCCTAAACCTAACCCTAATACAAAACCTAACCCTTACTCTCTCCCTCACCCTAACTCTAAACCTAACCCTAGCCCTATCCCGTACCCTCACCCTAAAACTAACCCTAATCCTAATCCTAAACCTCACCCTCACCCTAACCCTTATCCTCACCCTAACCCTAAACCTAACACTCAGCCTAACCCTCAACCTAACCTAAACCCAAACCCTAAACTTAACCTTCACCCAATCCCACACCCTCACCCTCACCCTAACCCTAACCATAACCCTATCACTCACTCTAAACCTAACCCTCACCCTAACCCTAACCCTCACAGTCACCCTAACACTCACCCTAACCAACACCCTAACTCTAACCCTCACCCTCACCATAACCCTAAACCTAAACCTAACCCTAACCCTAACCCTCACCCCCACACTCAGGCTAACCCTAACCCTAGCAATTAATCCTAACCTTAACCCTAACCATCACCCTCACCCACACCCTTACCCTAAACTTAACCCTAACCTTTACCCTAAACCTAACCCTAACCCTAATCCTAAACCTAAACCTCAACCTCAACCTAACCCTCACCCTAACACTTACCCTCACCCTCAACCTCACCTTAACCCTAACACTAACCCTCACCCTCACCCTAACCCTACCCTTCACAGTAAGCCTCACCCTAACCCTAACCCTAACCCTACACCTCAGCCTAACCCTCACCCTAAACCTAACTCTAACCATAACCCTCACGCTAAACCTCACGCTCACCATAACCCTAATGCTAACATTAACCCTCAACTTCACCCTAAACCTCGCCCTAACCCTTACCCTCACCATAACCATAGCTTTCATCCCCACACTAACCCTCACCCTAACACTTTCCCTCACCCAACCCTATCCCTAACCCTAACACTAACCCTCACCCTAACCCTCACCCTAAAACTCACCCTAACCCTCACCCTAACCCTAAGCTAACCCTAACCCTCACCCTCACCATAACCCTCACCCTAACCCTTATCCTCACCCTAACACTAATCCTAACCCTCAGCCTAATCCTGATCCATACCCTAACCCTAACCCTATCCCTCACCCTAACATTAACCCTAACCCTAACCCTAACTCTCAACCTAACCCTCAAACTCACCCTCACCCTTATCCTCACCCTCAGAGTAAACCTAAACCTAACCCTAATCCAAAACCTAATCCTCACCCTCACTCTCATCTTAACTCTAAACCTAACCCTAACTTCACCCTCACACTAACCCTCACCCTCATCCTCACCCTCACCTTAACCTTCTCCCTAACCCTTACCCTCGCACTAACCCTAAACCTAAACCTACCCCTCACCCTTACCCTCACCCTAACCCTAATCCTCACCCTAACACTAACCCTAACCCTACCCCTCACCTTAACCTTCATCCTAAGCCTAAGCCTAACCCTAACCATCACCCTAACCCTAACCTGAATCCTAAACCTATCCCTCACCATCACCCTAACCCTTACACTCACCCTAAGCCTAAACCTAACACTCAGCCTACCCCTCATCCTAACCCTAACCCTAAACCTAACCCTCACCCTCACCTTAACCCTAACCATAACCCTAACCCTCACCCAAACCCTAAAACTCACCCTCACCTTCAACCTCACCCTCAGCATAACCCTAAACCTAACCCTAATTCAAACGCTAACCCTCAACCTCACCCTCATCCGAACTCTAACCCTAACCCTAACCCTCACCCAAACCCTAAACCTAACACTAACCCTCACCCTAACTATCACCCTAATACTAAACCTAACCCAAACCCTCAACCTATCGCTCACCTCACCCTAAACCTAACCCTAACCCTCACTCTCACCGTAAACAAAACCCTAACCCTAACCATCACACTAACACTAACCCTCACCCTAACCCTAAACCTAACCCTCAGCCAAACCCTCATCCTAAACCTAACCCTAACCCTCAACCTAACCCTAACCCTAAACCTAACCCTAACCCTCACGCTAAACCTAAGCCTCACCCGCAGCCTAACCGTATACCTAATCCTAACCCTAACTCTAACCCTCACCCTCTCCCTAACTCTAACCCTACCGCTAACTCTGACCCTCACCCAAACCCTAACCATATCCCTAGCCCTCACCCAAACCTTAAACCTCACCCTAACCTTAACCCTAACAGGCACCCTCACCCTAACCCTAACCCCCACCCTAAACCTCATCCTAACCCTAACGCTAACCCTAACCCTCACCCTCACCACAAACCTCACCCTAACCCGTACCCTCACCATAACCCTAACTCTAACCCTAATCCTCACATTTCGCCTAACCCTAACCCTAACCCTAACGCTCACCGTAACCCTAACACTCACTCTCACCCTAACACTCAACATCACCTTAACGATCACCCTAACCCTAAACTTCACCCACACTGTAACACACACCCTAACCCGAACCCTCACCCGAACCCTAACCCTAACCCTGACCCTAACCCTCACCCTAAATCTCACCTTAACCGTAACGCTAACCCTAACCTTCAGTCTCACCCTAACCCTTATCCTCACACTAACCCTAACCCTAACCCTAAAACTCACCCTAACCCTAATCCTAAACCTAACCCTCACAATCACCCTCACCCTAACCGTCACCCTCACTCTCACCCTCACATCACATTAACCCTAACACTAAATCTAACCCGCACCCTAACACTCACCGTCACCCTACCTCACTCTAACCCTAACTCTCAACCACAGCTTAAGCCTCACGATCAACCAAACCCTCACCCTGACCCTGAAACTCACCCTCACCCTAACAGTCACCCTCACAATAAACATCACCCTAACGCTAAACTTCACCCTAACCCTAACCCTCAACCTAACCCTAACCCTCACCCTAAACATAACCCTCACCCTAACCCTCACCCTAACCCTAACCAAAACCCTCAACCTCACTCTAACCATAACCCTAACACTAATCCTAACACTAAATCTCACCCTCACCTTCAAACTCACCCTAGCCCTAACCCTAAACCTCACCCTCACCCTAACCATCATCCTAACTCTAATGCTAACCCTAACCATCACCTTCACCGTAAACCTCACCCTAACTCTTAACCTCACCATAATCCTAACCCTAACCCTAATCCTCAGCCTAACCCTAACCCTCACACACACCCTAACCCTCACCATCACCTGAACCCACATCCTCACACTAACATTAACACTAAGCAAAACCCTAACCCTAATCCTAAACCTAACCCTCATCCTCACCCTCACCCTCATCCTAACCCTAACCCTTAACCTAACCTTTACCCCCACCCTCACCCTAACACTCACCTTCACCATAAATATCAACCTAACCCTAACCCTCAGCCTTAACCTAACCCTACACTCACCCTAAACCAACCCTCACCCTAACGCTCACCCTATCCCTAATGCTAACCCAACACCTCACCCTCACCCTAACCCTCACCCTAACTCTTCTCCTCACAATGAACCTAATCTTAAACCTCACCCTAACCCTCACACTAACCCTAATCCTCACCATATCACTAATCCTAACCCTAACCCTCACCCTAATCCTTAACCTCACTCCAACCTTAACTCTTACCCTCACGCTAAACCTCACCCTAAACCTTACCCTCACCCTAACCTGCCAACTAACCCTAACCCTAAACCTACGGCGCACTGTAAACCTCACCCTAACCATAACCCTAACCCATAACCTCAACCTAAACCTAACCCTCACTCTCACCTTAACCCTCAACCTAACCTTTATCCTCACACTAACCCTAATCCTCAACCTTACCCTAACCATCACACTAACCCTTATCATCACCCTATCCCTAACCCTAACCCTAACCCTCACCCTAACCTCACCCTAACCCTAAACCTCACCCTCACCCTAAACCTCAACCTAAACCTTACCGTCACCCTAACCTGCAAACTAAACCTAACCCTAAACCTACGGCTCACCCTAGCCCTCCCCAAACCAAAACCCTAACCTTAACCCTCACCCTAACCCTAACCTTCACCCTCACCCTAACCCTGCCCCTAACACTTACGCTCACACTAAGCCTATCCCTAACCCTCACCCTAACTCTAATTCTCAACAGAACCCTCACCCTCACCCTAACCCTCACCTAACACTAGCCCTCAACCTAACCATAACCCTCATGCTCACCGTAACCCTAATGCTAACATTAACCCTCAACCTCACCCGAAAACTTGCCCTAAACCTTACCCTCACCATAACCCTATCCGCACCCTTACCCTAACTCTCACCCTAACCCTTTCCCTCACCCTAACCCTCACTCAGCCCTAAACCTTTCCCTAACCCTAACCCTCACCCTAAACCTAAGACTAATCCTAACCCTCACCCTCACCATAAACCTCACCCTAAAACTTACCCTCACCCTAAACCTAAACCTAACCCTTAGCTTAACCATCATCCTAATCCTAACCCTAACCCTAACCCTCACCCTATCCTTAACCCTAACCCTAACCCTAACACTCACCCTAGCCTTAACCCTCACCCTGACCCTCAGCCTCACCCTCAGCCTAAGCCTAACCCTAATCCAAAACCTAACCCTTAACCTCACTCTCACCCTAAATCTAAACCTAACCGTAACCATCACCCTCACCCTAACCCTCACCATCATCCTCCCCCTCACCCTTACCCTCTGCCTAACCCTTATCCTCACACTAACCCTAACTCTAAACCTAACCCTCACCCTAACCCTCACCCCAACACTAACCCTAATCCTCACCTTAACCCTCACTCTAACCGTAACCCTAACGATCACACTAACCCTAACCCTAATTCTAAAGCTAACCCTCCCCGTCACCCTAAACCTTACCCTAACCCTAAGCCTAAACCTAACCGTCAGCCTAACCCTCATCCTAAACCTAACCCTAACCCTCACCCTCAGCCTCAACCTAACCCTCACACTCACTCTAAAACTACCCTAAATCTAACTCTACCCTCTCCCTACCCCTCATCCTAATCCTAATGCTAACCCTAACCCTCAACCTAACCCTAACCCTACCCCTAATGCTAAAGCTCACCCTAACCCTAATCCTCACCCACACCCTAACCCTCACCCTCAAAGGAACTCTCACCCTCAACTGAACCGTCATCCTCACCCTAACCCTCACCCTCATTCTAAACATCACCCAAACCCTAACCCTCACCCTAACCCTAACACAAACCCTATCCATACACTCACACTCACCCTAACACACACTCAAACCCTTATTCTCACCCTAACACTAACCCTCAACCTAACCCTAACCAAAACCCTCACACTAACCGTAACCCTCACTCTAATCCTAACCCTAACCCTGAGCCTAACCTTCACCCTCAACCTGACCCTCACCTTCAGCTTAACCCTAATCCTAATCCTATTCCTAATCCTAAACTTCACACTCACCCTAAACCTAACTCTAACCCTAACCCTCACCCTCACCCTCACCCTAACCGTCACCTCACCCTCACCCTAACCCTAAGCCTCACTCTAACCCTAACCCTGACCCTGAACCTAACCTCAGCTTAATCCTCATCCTCACCCTAATCCTCACCCTAACCCTAACCTTTACTTAACCGAAACCCTCACACTCACACAAGCCCTCAACCTAATCCTAACTTTAACTCTAAACTTCACCCTCAACCTCCCCTTCCTCAGCCTTAACCTAACCATAACCCTAATCCTAACCCTAACCGTCAACCCCACCCTCACCCTAACACTAACCCTAACTCTAACAATAACCCTCACCCTCATCCTAACCCTAATCCTAACCCTAACAATAACTCTAACCCTAACCCTAAAACTCACCCTAACCCTAATCCTAACACTTACCCTCAACCATACCCTCACCCTCATTCTAACCCTCACCCTCACGCTGACCCTCACCATCACACTAACCCTCACAAAAACCCTAACCCTCACCCTAGCCCTAACCCTAACCCTCACCCTCACTTTCCCCCTCACCCTCAGCCTAATCCTAACTCTAACCTTAATCCTAAACTAACCTCACCCTCACCCTCATCCTACCCCTCACCCTCAACCTCAACCTCACCCTCACACTAACCCTCAACCTGACCCTAAACATCACCTTAACCCTAACCCTTACACTGAACCTAACCCTAACGCTCACCCTAACCCTCACCCTCAAACTAACCCTCACCCTAAACATTATCCTCACACTAACCCTAACCCTAACCTTCACACTAACCCTAAACCTCACTCTAACCGTATCACGACACCTGACCCTAACTCTCACCCTAAACCTAACCCTAACCCTAACACTCACCCTAACCCTAAATCTAAACCTAACCCTCACCCTCACCCTGATCCTCACCATCACCCTAACGTTCACCCTAAACCTAACCCTCACCCTAAACCTAAAACTCAACCTAAACCTAATCCTCACCCTGACCCTAAGCCTAACCCTGCTAGCCCTCACCCTAAACCTTACTTTAACACTAACCTGTACCCTAAACCTAACCCTCATCCTAACACTAAGCCTAACCCTAGCCCTCACCCTCCCCCTCCCCCTCAACCTAACCCTAACACATATCCTAACCCTAACCCTAAACCTCACACTAAACCTATACCTCACCCTAACCCTAATCCTCATAGTAAACATAACAGTCACTCTATACCTAACCCTATCCCTCAGCCTAATCCTCACCCTAAACCTAACCCTAACCCTAATCCTCATCCTATCCCTAACCTTAACCCTAACCCTCACCCTAACCCTAAGGCTAACCGTAACGCTCACCCTCACACTAATCCTCAACCTAACCCATACTCTCACCCTAATCCTCACCCTCACCCTCACCCTAACCCTAACCCTCACCCTAACACTAAAACTCATCCTATACCTCACACTCAGACTAACCCTAAACCAAACCCTAACCCTCACCCTAAACCTCACCGTAACCCTAACACTAACCCTAACATTCATCCTCACAATAAACCTCACCCTATACCTTACCCTCACCATAACCCTAACCCTAACCCTAACCCTAATCCTCAACCACACCCTAACCATCACCCTCACCCCAACTGTCACCCTCACCCTCATCCTCATCCTCACCCTAACCCTCTCCCTCACCCTAAACATCACACAAACCCTAACCCTGACCCTAACCCTAACCCTCACCCTAACCTTAACCCTCACTCTCACGCTAATCCTCACCATAAACCTAACCCTGACCTAAATGAAACCCTCACCCTAACCCTCACACTAACCCTCACCCTCACCCTAGCCCTCACCCTAACCCTAAGCCGAACCCTAACCCTCAACTTCACCCTAACCCTCAACATAACCCTTACCCTCACCCTAACCCTAACCCTAATCATAACCTTCACACTATCCCTTACCCTCACCCTAACCCTAACCCTAACCCTAACCCTAACTATCACCCTCACACTGACCCTCACCCTCACCCTAACCCTAACCCTATTCCTAATCCTAACCCTCACAATCACCCTCAACCTAAACCTAACCCTAACCTGAACCTTTACCCTCACCCTCACCCTCACCGAACAGTCACCCTCACCCTAAACATCACCATAACCCTAACCCTCACCCTAACCCTAACCTCAGCTTAACCCTCACCCTCAACCTAATCCTCACCCTAACCCTAATCCTAAGGTAAACGAAACCCTCACCCTCACACTAACCCTCACCCTCACCCTAGCCCTAACCCTAACCCTAACCATAACACTTACCCACACCCTAACCCTCACCCTCATCCTCACTCTAACCCTAATCCTAACCCTAATACTCACCCTACTCCTCTCCCTAACCCTAAATGTAACGCTAACCCTCAACCTCATCCTAACCCTCAAGCTCACCGGAACACTCACCCTCACCCTAAACCATATTCTCACAACAGTCATCACCCTAACGCTAACCCTCAACCTAACCCTAACCCTAACCAGTACCCTAACGCTCACCCTAACCCTTACCCACAACATAATCCTAACACTCACCCTCAACCTTACCATTACCCTAACCCTTTTACCCTCACCCTAACCCTCACCCTAACCCTCAACCTAACCCTCACACTAACCCTAACCCTCACCCTCGCCCTAACGGTCACCCTAAACTTTACCCTCAACCTCACCCTAACACTCACCCTAACCTTTACCCTGACCCTAACCCTAACCCTAACCCTAAACCTAACCCTCACCCTAACCCTAAACCTAACCCTCAACCTAAACCTTATCTTATCCCTAAACCTGACCCTAACATTCACCCTAACCTTAACCCTAACCATCACACTAACCCTATCCATAACCCTCACCCTCACCCTCAGGCTAACTCTAATACTAAACCTAACCCTCACCCTCACCCTAACTCTAACCCTAAACCTAACCCTAACCCTCAACTTAACCCTCAACCTCACCCAAATCCTCAACCTAACCTTAACTTAACCCTTACCTAAACTAAACCCTTACCCACACCCTCACCCTAACCCTCACCCTCACCCTAGCCCACAACATAACCCAAACCCTAAACCTAACCTTCACACTAACCTAACCATAACCCTCAGGATAAAACTTATCCTAACCCTAAACCTAAAACAAAACTTCACCCTAACCAAACCTTAACCCTAACCCTAACACTCATCCTCATCCTCACTCTAACCCTAATCCTAACCATAATGCTCACCCTACACCTCTCCCTAACCCTAAATGTAACCCTAACCCTCATCCTCATCCTAACCCTCAAGCTCACCTGAACTCTCACCCTCACCCTAAACCATACTTTCACAACAGTCATCACACTAACCCTAACCCTCACCTTAACCCTAACCTCAGCTAAACCCTCACCCTCTACCTAATCCTCACCCTAACCCTAACCATAAGGTAAACGAAACCCTCACCCTCACACTAACCCTCAACTTCATCCTAGCCCTAACCTTAACCCTAAACATAACACTTACCCACAACCTAACCCTCACCCTCATCCTCACTCTAACCCTAATCCTAACCCTAATGCTCACCCTACCCCTCTCCCTAACCCTAAATGTAACCCTAACCCTCACCCTCATCCTAACCCTCAAGCTCACCTGAACACTCACCCTCACCCTAAAACATACTCTCAGAACAATCATCACCCTAACCCTAACCCTCAACCTAACCCTAACCCTAACCCCCACCCTAACGCTAACCTTTACCCTAACCCTCACCCTAACCCTTACCCACAACATAATCCTATCACACACCCTCAACCATACCACCACCCTAACCCTTACCCTCACCCTAACTCTCACCCTAATCCTCACCCAACCCTCACACTAAACCTAACCCTCACCCTCGCCCTAACGCTCACCCTAACCTTTACCCTCACCCTCACCCTAACCCTCACCCTAACCTTTACCCTGACCCTAACTCTAACACTAACCCTAAACCTAACCCTCAACCTAACTCTTATCCTAAACCTAAACCTAACCCTAACCCTCACCCTAACCCTAACCCAAACCCTCACACTAACCCTAACCTTAACCCTCAGCCTAACGCTCATCCCAACCCTAACACTAACCCTAACCCTCACCCTAACCGTAACCCTACCCATAAAACTCGCGCTAACCCTAACCCTCACCCTCACCCTCAGGCTAACTCTAATACTAAACCTAACCCTCACCCTCACCCTAACTCTAACCCTAAACCTAACCCTAACCCTCACTTTAAACCTCAACCTCACCCTAATCCTCAACCTAACCTTACCTTAACCCTTACCTAAACTAAACCCTTACCCTCACTCTCACCCTAACACTCACCCTCACACTAGCCCACACCCTAACCCTAACCCTAAACCTAATCTTCACACTAACCCTAAACATAACCCTCAGGAAAAACCTTATCCTAACCCTAAACCTAAAACAAAACTTCACCCTAACCAAACCCTAAACCTAACCCTAACCCTAAACCTAACCGCAAACTAAACCTAACACTAACCCTAACACTAACCCTCAGCCTAACCCTAACCCTCACCCTAAACCTAATCCTAACCCAAACCCTCAACCTAACTGTAAACCTCACCCTCATCCTCACCCTCACTCACAGCCTAAACCTAGTGCTAAACCTAATCCTAACCCTCACCCTAACTCTAACCCTAAACCAAACCCTCACACTCACCCTCACCCTCACCCTAACCCTCACCCTAACCCTAACCCTCACCCTAACCTTTACCCTCACCCTCACCCTAACTTTCACCCTAACCTATACCCTGACTCTAACCCTAACCCTAACCCTAAACCTAACCCTCGCACTAACCCTAAACCTAACCCTCAACCTAACCGTTATCCTAAACCTAAAATTAACCCTAACCCTCACACTAACACTAACCCTAACCCTAACCTTCACACTAACCCAAACCCTAACCCTAAGCCTAACGCTCATCCTAAACCTAACCCTAACTCTAACACTCACCCTAACCATACCCCTAAACCTAACACTCACCCTAAACCTAACCCTCACCCTCACCATCAGGCTAACTTTAATACTAACCCTAATACTAACCCTCACCCTAACCCTAACTCTAACCCTAAACCAAACCTAAATCTCACACTTACCCTCAACCTAACCCTAAACCTATCTCTAACCCTCACCCTAAACCTAACCCTAAGCCTATCCCTCACACTAAACCTCACCCTAACCCTTACCCTCACCATAAACCTAAATCTAACCCTAATACTCACCCTAAACATAACCCTCAACTACACTCTAACCCTGAACCTGACCCGAACCCTCACCGACACCCTAACACTCTTCCTAACCCTAACCCTAATCCTAAACCTAAGCCTAACAATCAAAGTCACCCTAACCCTGCACCTAACCCTAACCCTCACCTACAACCTCACCCTAATCTTCACCCTAACCCTAACCCTAACCCTACCCTTCACCATAACACTCATACTAACCCTAACCCTAATACTAACCTTCAACCTAACCCTAAACCTAGCCCTAACCCTCACCCTCACACTAAACCTAAACCTAAGGCTAACACTCAACCTAACACTAATCTTCACCCACACCCTAAATCTCACCCACACTTGAACTCTCAACCTCTCGCTCACACTAAACATCACCTAAACCCTAACCCGCAAATTAACCTTTGCCCTAACACTAAACCTAACCCTAACCCTAACCCTAACCCTAACCTCAGCGTAACACTAACCCTGACGTAAAGGAAACCCTCACCCTCACCCTCACTCTAACCCTCACCCTCACCCTAACCCTCACCATCCCCCTAACCATAACCCTAACCATCAATGTCACCCTCACCCTCACCCTCAGCCTAAACCTAACTCTAACCCTAACGCTCACCCTCACCCTAACCCAAACCCTAATCCTAACCCTCACCCAAACCCCAACCCTAACCCTCACCCGAACACTAAACCTCATCCTCACCCTCACCTTAATCCTAACCCTAACGCTAATTCTAACCCTCACCCTCACCCTAACATTCACCCTAACCCTTACCCTGACTCTCACCCTAACCCTAACCCTAACCCTCACAGTAACCCTAACCCTCATCCTAACCCTCACCTTAACCCTCAAACTCATCCTAATCCTCACACTAACCTAGCCTTAACCCTTACCTAAGCTAAACCCTCACCCTCACCCTCACCCTAACCCTCACCCTCACCCTAGCCCACACCCTAACCCTAACCCTAAACCTAACACTCACACTAACCCTAAACCTAACACTCAGCCTAAACCTTATCCTAACCGTAAACCTAAAACTAACCTTCACCCTAACTAAACCCTAACCCTAACCCTAACCCTAACCCTAACCCTCACACTAACCTTAAACTTAACCCTGAGCCTAATGCTCATCCTAACCCTAACCCTAACCCTAACCCTGAACCTAAACCTAACCCTAACCCTAACCCTAACCCTAACCCTAAACTCACCCTCACCCTCAGCCTAAACCTAGTGCTAACCCTAACCCTAACCCTCACCCTCAACCTAACTCTAACCCCAAACCAAGCTCTCCCCCTCCCCCTCACACTCACTCTAACCTTCACTCCAACCCTAACCCTCACCCTCAACATCACCCTCACCCTCAGCCCAACCCAAGTCCTTACTCTAATCCTAACACTCAACCTATACCTGACCCTAACCCTAACCGTAATCCTAACCATCACCCTAAACCTCACCCTCACCACAGTCCACAACCTAACCCTAACCCTAAACCTAACCCTCACACTAACCCTAACCCTGAGTCTAACCCTAACCCTCAGCCTAACGCTCATCCTATACCTAACCCTAACCCTAACCCTAAACCTCAACCTAACGCTCATTCTAACCCTAACCTTAACGCTAACCCTAAACCTGACCCTCAATTTAACCCTCTCCTAACCCAAATTCTAACCCTAAACCTCACCCTCACCCTAACCCTAATCCTAACACTAACCCTAAACCTCACCCTAGCTATCACCCTAACCCTCAGCCTCAGCCTAAACATCATCCTAAACTTAACCCACACCCTAACCTTAGCCCTAACCCTCACCATAAACCTCACGCTAACCCTAACCCTCACCCTAAGCCTAAAACTACACCTCACCCTACCCCTCACCCTAACCCTTACCCTCACCCTAACCCAAACCCTAACCCTCACCCTCACACTAGCCCTCACCCTTACACTAATCCTAACCATAACCCTAAACCTAAATCTAAACCTCACCCTCACCCTAACCCTCACCCTCACCCTAACCCTAACCCTAAACCTCACACTCACTCTAACCCTAACCCTAACACTAATGCTAACCCTAAGCCTCACCCACACCCTAACCCTCACCCTAACCCTTACCCTCACCCTCTCCCTCACCCTTACCCTAAACCTACCCTTTCAGCCTAACCCTCACCTTAACCCTTACCTTCACTATAAACCTAACACTAACCCTAATCCTCATACTAAACCTAAACCTAACCCGAACCCTAACCCTCACTTTAACCCTCACACTAATCCTAACCCTGACCCTAACCCTCACCCTAATGCTAACACTAAACCTAAACCTCACCCTCACCCTAACCCTCACTGTCACCTTAACACTGAACATCACCATAATCCTCACCCTAACCCTAACCCTCAAACTAAACCTCACCCTAACCCTTACACTCACCATAACCTTAACCCTAACCCACACCCTAACCCTCACCTTCACCATCACCCTCACCCTCACCCTAACCGTAATCCTAACATTCACCCCAACCCTAACTCTCACCCTAACCCTCGCCCTCACCCTAGCCCTCACCGTAGCCCTCACCCTAAGCCTAACCCTAACACTCACCCTCACCCTAAACCTCAGCCTCACCCTAAACCTAAACCTAATCCTAACCCTATTCCTCACCCTCACCCTCACTCTAAACCTAACCGTAAACCTAATGCTAACCCTAAACCTCTCCCTCACTTTTACCCTAATCCTAAACCTCACCCTAGCCCTAATGCTATACCTAACCCTAACCCTCACCCTAACACTAATGCTAACCCTAATACTCAACCTCACACTAAACCTCACCCTAAAACTTACCCTCATGCTAACCCTCACGTAACCCTAAAACTAAACCTAACCCTCACACAAACACTCACCCTAAACCTTACACTAACCCTATCCCTCACCCTAACCCTCAACATTCCCTTATCCTCACACTAACCCTAACCCTAACCCTACACCTCACCCTAACGCTAACACTGAACTGAACCCTAGCACTAACCCACACCTTTACCCTACACCTAACCCTCATCCAAACGCTCACCCTAACCCTAACACTAACCCTATCCCGCATCCTCATCCTAACCCTCACCCTAACGCTTACCCTCACCCTAACCCTAATGGTCACACTAAACCTAACCCACACACTAACCCTAGCCATAATCCTCACCCTAACCCTCATCCTAACCCTAAACCTAACCCCCAACCTAAACCTAACACTAAACATTTCCCTAACCACAACCCTCACCCTCACCCTCAACCTCACCCCCTAACCCTAACCCTAACCCTCACCTTAACCTTAACCCTCACCTTCAACCTCACCCTCAGCCTAATCCTCACCCTAAACCTAACCCTAACCCTTTACTAACCAAAAGCTGCACCCTCACACTAACCCTCAACCTAACCCTCGCCCTCATCGTAACCCTCACCCTAAGCCTAAAGCTAACCCTCACCCTCACCCTCAAACATATCCTCAACCTCAGCCTCACCCTAACCCTAAACCTAATCCTAACCCTAATCCTCAACCTCACCCTCACTCTAACCCTAATGGTAAACCTAATGCTAACCCTAACCATAAACCTATCCCTAACCCACACCCTAACCCTAACCATAATCCTCACCCTAATCCTAATCCTAACCCTAACCCTAACCCTCAACCTAAACCTAACCCTAAACATTACCCTAACCCTAACCTAACCCTCACCCTCAGCCTAACACTAACCCTAACCCTAATCCTAACTCTAACACTCACCCTCACACTCACCCTAACTGGAACCCTAACCATAAACCTAAACCTCCCCCTAAACATAAACCTATCCCTAACCCACACTCTAACCATAAACATCACCCTAACCCTAACCCTAACCCTCACCCTCACCCTAACCCTAACCCTCACCCTGACTCTCACCTTAACCCTAACGCTAACCCTAACCCTCACCCTCACCCTAACCCTCACCGTCACCTTATCCCTCAACTTAACCCTAACTGTCACCCACACCCTAACACTCACACTCACCCAAACCCTCACCCTAACCCTAACTCTAACCCTCACCCCAACCCTAACCCTCACCCTAACCCTAACTTTAACCCTCACACTCACCCTAACCCTAAACCTAACCCTTAGCCTAACCCTCACCCTAACCCTTAATCTAACCCTAACCCTCACTCTCACCCTAATCCTCAACCTAACACTTATCCTTACACCAACCCTAACCCTAGCCCTCACACTAACCCTAATCCTCACCCTATCCCTAACCATAACCCTCACCCTAACCCTCACCCTAACCCTAACCCTAACCCTCATCCTAATCCTAAACTGAACCCTAACACTCACCCTCACCCTAACCCTCACCAACACACTAACTCTCACCCTCATCCGAACCCTCACTCTCACCCTAACCCTCACCAACACCCTAAGCTACACCCTCAACCGAATCCTCACTCTTACCCTCACCCTCACCATAAACATCACCCTAACCCAAACCTAACCCTACCCCTCACCCTCTCCCTGTCATCCTAACCCTTATCCTCACCCTAACCCTAACCCTAACCCTAACCCTCACCCTAACCCTAACCCTCACCTGAACCCTCACTCTCACCTTCACCCTCACCCTAAACATCACCCTAACCCTAAACCTCACGCTAACCCTAACCCTAACCCTCACCCTAACCCTAACCCTCACCTTAAACCTCACCCTCACCCAAATCCTCACCCTAAACCTAACAATAAACCTTTCCTAACCAAAAATATCACCCTCACCCTAGCCCTCACCCTAAACCTAACCCAAAACTTAACCCTCACCCTCACTCTCACCCTCACCCTCAGCCAAACCTAACCCTACCCTAACCCTAACCCTCACCCTCACCCTCACCCGCAACCTAACCCTAACAATAACCCTAACCCTCACCCTAACACTGAACCTCAACCTCACCCTCACCCTAACCCTAATCCTAACCCTAACTCTAATCCTAACCCTCACCCTCACCCTAACCCTCACCCTAACCCTTACCCTCAACTTCTCCTAAACCTAATCCTAACCCTCACACTAACCTGAACCCTCACCCTAACCATACCACTAACCCTAACCCTTACCCTCAACCTAAACATAACCCTAACAGTAACCCTAAACCTAAACTTAGTCCTCACACTAACCCTAACCCTCACCCACACATTAACCCGAACGCTCACCCGAACCCTCACCATATCCCTAACACTAAACCTAACCCTAACACTCCCACTAAACCTAACCCTCACCCTAACTGTAACCCTACACATCAGCCTAAACCTCAACCTAACACTAACCCTAACGCTAATCCTTACCCTATCCCTAAATAAAACCCTAACCCTCAAACTCATCCTAGCCCTCACCCTAACCCTACCCCAAACACTAACCCTCACACTAAACCTAACCCTCACCCTATCCCTAAAACTTCCCCTCAGCCTAAGACTCACCCTAACCCTAACCGTAAACCTAAACCTAATCCTCACCCTATCCCTAACCCTAACCCTAACCCACACACTCACCCTAGCCCTCACCCTAACCTCATCCTAACCCTATCCCTAAACTTAAACCTCACCCTCATCCTAACCCTCACCCTAACCCTTACCCCTAACCTAATCCTATCACTGACCCTAACCTTAACCCTAAAACTCACACTAACCCTAACCCTCACCCTTATCCTAACCCTACCCCACAGCGTATCCCTCATCCTAACCCTAACCCTAATCCTATCCCTGAACCTAACCCTAACCCTAACATTAACCTGAACCCTCACCCAAAACCTAACCCTCACCCTCACCCTCACACTCACCCTCAGCCTAATCCTAACACTAACCCTAATCCTAAACCTAACCCTCACCCACAGCTTCACCCTAACTCTAACCCGAACCCTAACCATAAACCTCCCCCTTCACCCAAACCCTCACCCGAACCCTCACTCTCACCCTACGGCTCACCCTCACCTTAACCCTAACCCTAACCCTAAACCTAACCCTAAACCTCACCCTCACCCTCAAACTCACCCTAACCCTAAGCCTCACTGTTACCCTAAACCTCACCCTAACACTTAACCTTACACTAACCCTAACCCTCACACTAAACCTAAGCCTCACCCTCACCCTTACCCTAACCCTACCCTCACCCTAACCCTCAACCTAAACGTAACGCTCACCCTCACCCTATCCCTAACCCTAACCCTAACCCTCACCCTAACCCTAACCCTCAAACTCACACTAACCCTAACCCTCACACTAAACCTAACCCTCACCCTCACCCTAACCTTAACCCTACCCCTCACCCTACCCCTCACCCTCAACTTAGCCCTCACCCCTAACCTAATCCTAACCCTGACCCTAAACTTAACCCTAAAACTCACACTAACCCTAACCCTCACCCTAACCCTAACCCTACCCCACAGCCTAACCCTCATCCTAACCCTAACCCTAACCCTATCCCTCACCCTAACCCTAACCCTAACATTAACACTAACCCTCACCCAAAACCTAACCCTCACCCTCACCCTCACCGTCACCCTAACTATAAAACTAACCTTACCCCTCACCCTCACCCTCACCCTAACCCTAACCCTAACCCTCACCTTAACCCTCACCCTAATCCTAACCCTGATCCTAACCCTCACCCTAAAGCTAACACTAAACCTAAACCTCACCCTCACCCTAACCCTCACCATCAACCTAACCCTAACCCAAACACGAACCCTCACCTCAACCTAACCCTCACACTTACCCTAACCTTAAACCTAACCCTAATCCTCTCCCTAACACTCAACCTCACCCTCACCTTAAGCCTAACCCTAACACTAATCCTAAACCTAACCCTCACCTTCACCCTAACCCTAACCCTAACCCTAATCCTAAACCGAACCCTCAACTTCACCCTAAATCTACCTCTAAACATCACCCTCACACTCACCCTTACCCTATCCCCAACCCTAAACCTTAGCCTAACCCTAACCCTCACCCTAACCCTAACCATAACCCTCACCCTAACCCTAACAATAACCCTATCCTTCACACTAACCCTTATCCTCACACTTACCCTAAACCTAACCCTAAACCTCACACTAACCGTAAACCTCACCCCAGCCCTGACCCTACCCCTCACCCTAAACCTCACCCTAATCCAAACCCTAACCCTAACCAACACCCTAAACCTAACTGTAACCCTCACCCTCATGCTAACCCTCAGCCACACCCTAATCCTCACCCGAACCCGAACCCGAACCCTCACCCTAACCCTCACCCTCACCCTAAACATCACCCTAAACCTAACCCTCACCCTAACCCTAATCATAAACCTCAACCTCACCCTCACTCTCAGCCTAACCCTAGTCCTTAACCTAATCATAATACTCACCCTCACCCTAACCCTCACACTAACCCTTACCCGATCCTTCACCTAACCCTAACCCTAACCCGCACACTAACCCGAACCCTCACCCTAACCATAAAACTAACCCTAACCCTTACCCTCACCCTAATCCTATCCCTAACAGTAACCCTAACCCTAAAGCTAGTCCTCAAACTAACCCTAACCCTCACCCACACCTTAACCCGAACCCTCACCCGAACCCTCACCCTAACCCTAACCATAAACCTAACCCTAACACTCCCAGTAAACCTAACCCTCACCCTAACTGTAACCCTACCCATCAGCCTAAACCTCAGCTTAACCCTAACCCTAACCCTAACCCTAATCCTAAACCTAATCCTCACACTCACACTCACCCTATCCCTAACCCTAATATTCACCCTCACCCTAAGACTAACCCTAACCCTCACCCTTACCCTCAGCCAAACCCTTAACCTCACCTTAACGCTAACCAAAACCCTCACGCTAACCCTAAAACTACCCCTCAAACTAACCCTAACCCTAACCCTCAACCCAACCATGATGCTAACACAAATGCTCACTCTCAAACTAACCCTTAGATTAAACTTTACCCTCAACACAACCCTATCCCTCACCCTCTCCTTAACCCTCACCCTACCCCTTCCCCTCCCCCTAAACCTCATCCTACCCCAAACCCTAACCCTAACCCTAAACTTCACCCTAACCCTCACCCTAACCCTAACCCTAACCCTCACCCTAACCCTCACCCTCACCCTAAACCTAACCCTAACCCTGACCCTCACCCTAGCTGTCATCCTAACTCTTACCCTCACCCTAACCCTATCCCTAACCCTCACCATAACCCTAAAACTACCCCTCAGCCTAACCCTAACCCTAACCCTCAACCCAACCCTAATGCTAACACAAATGCTCACTCTCAACCTAACCTTTAGATTAACCCTTACCCTCACCATAACCCTATCCCTCACCCTAACCCTCACCCTAACCCTAACACTAACCCTCACCCCAACCATCACCCTAACCCTAACCCTAACCCTAACCCTCACGTTAACTGTCATCATAAGCCTTACCCTCATCCTAAACCTAAACCTAATCCTAAACCTAACCCTCACCCTAACCCTAACCCTCACCCGAACCCTCAGTCTCACCTTCACCGTCACCCTAAACATCACCCTAACCCTCACCCTCACCCTAACCCTAACCCTAACACTGACCCTAACCCTAACCCTCACCTTAAACCTCACCCTCACCCTAATCCTCACCCTAAACTTAACCCTAAACTTTTCCTAAACAAAAACATCACCCTCACATTAGTCCTCACCCTAAACCTAACCCTAACCTTAATCCTCACCCTCATCCTCACCTTCACCCTCAGCCTCAGCCTCAGCCTCACCCTAACCCTAAACCTAATCCTAACCCTAACCCTGACCCTCACCCTCACTCTAACCATAACCCTAACCTACACCCTAGCCCTAACCCTAACCCTAACCCTAACCTTAACACTCAACCTAATCCTAAACCTAACCCTAATGCTAACCCTAACTCTCTTCCTCATCCTAACCCTCACCCTAACCCTCAACCTCAGCCTAAACATCTCCCTAACCCCAACCCTCACCGTAACCCTAAGACTAACCCTCACCCTGAACCTAACCTCAGCTTAATCCTCATCCTCACCCAAATCCTCACCCTAACCCTAACCTTTACCTAACCAAAACCCTCACCCTCACCCTCAGCCTAACCCTCACCCTCATCCAAGCCCTCACCTTAACCCTAAACTTAACCCTAACACGCACCCTCAACCTCCCCTTCCCCATCAGCCTTACCCTAATCATAACCCTAAGCCTAACCCTAACCCTCAACCCCACCCTCACCCTCACCCTAACCCTAACCCTAACAATAACCCTCACCCTCATCCTAACGTTAACCCTAAAAATAACTCTAACCCTAGCCCTAATCCTAAAACTCACCCTAACCCTAATCCTAACCCTAACCCTCAACCTAACCCTCACCATCATTCTAACCCTCACCTTCACGCTGACCCTCACCATCACACTAACCCACACACTAACCCTAACCCTCACCCTAGCCCTAACCCTAAACCTAACCCTCACTTTCCCCCTCACCCTCAGCCTAACCCTAACTCTAACCCTAATCCTAAACTAACCTCACCCTCACCCTAACCCTCCCCCTCAGCCTCACCCTCACCCTCACCCTCACACTAACACTCAACATCACCCTAAACATCACCTTAATCCTAAACCTCAAACTGAACCTAACCGTAACGCTCACTCTAACCCTCACCCTCAAACTAACCCTCACCCTAAACATTATCCTAACACTAAACCTAACCCTACCCCTAACCTTCACACTAACTCTAACCGTCAGTCTAACCGTATCCCGACACCTCACCCTAACTCTCACCCTAACCCTAACACTCAGCCTAACCCTAACTCTAAACCTAACCGTCACCCTCAGCCTAACCCTCACCATCACCCTAACGTTCACCCTAACCCTAACCCTAACCCTCACCCTAACCCTTACTTTAACCCTAACCCTCACCCTAAACCTAACCCTCACCCTAACAATAACACTCACACTAACCCTAAACCTAGCCCTAACCCTCACCCTCACCCTCAACATAACCCTAACACTCATCTTAACCCTAACCCTAAACCTAAACCTCACAGTAAAACTAAACCTCACCCTAACCATAGTCCTCAAACTAAACCTAACAATCACTCTATCCCTAACCCTACCCCTCATCCTAAACCTCACCCTAAACCTAACCCTAACCCTAATCCTCACCCTATCCCTAACCTTAACCCTAACCCTCACCCTAACCATCACCCTCACCCTAACCCTAATGCTAACCCTAAGCCTCACCCTCACCCTAACCCTCAACCTAACCCTTACCCTCACCCTAACCCTTACCCTGACCCTAACCCTAACCCTCACTCTCGCCCTAACCCTCACCCTAACATTTACCCATACCCTCACCCTAACCCTAATCCTCACCCTTACCCTAACCCTCACCCTAGCCCTAACCCTCACCCTAAACCTAACCCTCACTCTTACAGTCACCCTCAAACTCAGCCAAAACCTAATCCTTACCCTAATCCTAACCCTAACCCTCACCCTAACTCTAACCCTAACCCTCAACCTCACCCTAACCATATACCTATCCCTCACCCTAACACTAACACTCACCCTATACCACCCCCTCACCCTAACCCTAAACCAAAACCTAACGCTCACCCTAAACCTCACCCTAACCCTAACACTAAACCTAACCGTCATCCTCACAATAAACCTCACCCTATACCTTACCCTCACCATTACCCTAACCCAAACCCTAAACCTAATCCTCAACCACACCCTAACCTTCACCCTCACCTTAACCCTCACCCTCACCCTAAACATCCCCCAAACCCTCACCCTCATGGTAACCCTAAACTTAACCATCACCCTAATCCTAACCCTCACTCTCACACTAATCCTCACCATAAACCTAACCCTGACCTAAAAGGAACCCTCACCCTAACCCTCACACTAACCCTCACCCTCACCCTAGCCCTCACCCTAAACCTAACCCGAACCCTAACCCTAACCCTAACCCTAACCCTATCCCTATTCCTATTCCTAACCCTCAACCTAAACCTAACTCTAACATTAACCCTCACCCTCACCCTCACCCTCACTGAACACTCACCCTCACCATAAACATCACCCTAACCATAACCCACACCCTAACCTAACCTCAGATTAACCCTCACCCTTAACCTAATCCTCACCCTAACCCTAAGACTAACGTGAACGAATCCCTCACCCTCACAGTACCCTCACCCTAGCCCTAAACCTAACCCTAAACATAACACATACCCACACCCTAACCCTCACCCTCATCCTCACTCTAACCCTAATCCTAACCCTAATCCTAACCCTCATGCTCACCCTACCCCTCTCTCTAACCTTAACTATATCCCTAACCCTCACCCTCATCCTAACCATCACGCTCACCCGAACACTCACCCTCAACCTAAACGATACTCTCACAATAAATATCAGGTTAAACCTAACCCTCAACCTAACCCTAACTCTAACCCTCAGACTAATGCTCATCCTAACCCTAACCCTAACCCTAACCTTCACCCTAACCCAAACCCTACCCATAAAACTAACACTAAACCTAACCCTCACCCTCACCCTCAGGCTAACTCTAATACTAACCCTAACCCTCACCCTCAACCTAACTCTAAACCTAAACCTAACCCTAACCCTCACCCTCACCATTTCCCTAAACCTATCCCTAACCCTCACCCTAACCCTAACCCAAAAATTATACCTCACCCTCACCCTAACCTTCACCCTAACCCTCACACTAAACCTCACCCTAACCCTTAGCCTCACCATAAACCTCACTATAACCCTAATCCTCACCCTAAACCTAACCCTCACCAACAACCTAAACCTCACCCCCAGCGGAACCCTAACCCACACCCTAACACTCACCCTAACCCTAACCCTAACACTATTCCTCAACCTAAACCTAACCCTTAAACTCACCCTAACCCTACACCTACGCCTAACCCTCACGCACACCCTCACCCTAACCCTCACCCTCACCCTAACCCTCACCCTAACCATAACCCTACCCTTCACCCTAAACCTCACACTAACCCTAACCCTAATCCAAACCCTCAACCTAACCCTAAAGCTACCCCTAACCCTCAACCTCACACTAAACCTAAACCTAACACTAACACTCAATCTAACCCTAATTCTCACCCACACCCTAACCCTCACCCTCACCTTAACCCTCACCCTATCTCTAAACATCACCCAAACCCTAACACTCACCCTAACCCTAGCCCTAACCTTCACCTAACCCTAATCCAAAGCCTAATCATAAACCTCACCCTATTCCTCAACATAACCCTAACGCTTGGCTAAAAGAAACTCTCAATCTGAAATTCACACTAACCCTCACCCTCACCCTAACCATCACCCTAATCCTAACCCTAACCCTAACCCTCACCCTCACCCTAAACCTCACTCTAACCCTTACCCTCACCCTAACCCTAAGCCTAACACTAACCCTAAACCTAAACCTCAGCCTCACCCTCACCATCACCCTCACCATTAGCCTAACCCTAACCCTAACCCTATTCCCAATCCTAACACTCTCCCTCAAACTTACCCTAACCCTCACCCTCACCCTAACTTTCACCCTCACCCTAAACATCACCCTAATAATAAACCTCACCCTAACCCTAACGCTAAACCTTACCCTAACCCTAACCTCATCTTAACCCTAACCCTGACGTAAACGAAACGCTCACCCTCAACTTCACACTAACCCTCACCCTCACCCTAGCCCTCAACCTCACCCTAACCCTAACTATAACCCTCAACCTCACCCTCAACCTCACCCTCAGCCTAAACCTAACCCTAAGCCTAACCCTAACCCTCACCCTCACCCTCACCCCAACCCTAACCCTAACCCTAATCCTCACCCCAAAACTAACCCTCACCCTAACACTAACCCTCACTCTCACCCTCACCCTAATCCTAACCATAACTCTAATCCTAACCCTCACCCTCACCATAACCCTCATCCTAAACCATACCCTCACCCTCACCCTAAGTGTAACCGTAAACCTCACAGTAACCCTAACACTCAACCTAATCCTAACCCTCACCTTAACCCTCAACCTCACCCTAATCCTCAACCTAACCTTTCCTTAACCCTTACCTAAACTAAACCTTCACTCTCACCCTCACCCTAACCCTCATCCTAACCCTAACCCTACCCTTCACCCTAACCCTCATACTAACCCTAACCCTAATCTTAACCGTCAACCTAATCCTAACCCTAGCCCTTACCCTCACACTCACACTAACCCTAAACCTAATGCTAACACTCAACCTAACATTAATGCTCACCCACACCCTAACTCTCACCCTCACTCGAACCCTTACCCTCACCCGAACCCTCATCCTCGCTCTAATCCTCACCGTCATGCTAAACATCACCCAAACCCTAACCCTCACCCTAACCCTTGCTCTAACCCTCACCCTAACCCTAAACCTCAACCTAACCCTCACCCTCACGTTAATCCTCAGCATAACACTAAACCTTGGCTAAAAGAAACCCTCACCCTAACCCTCATACTAACCCTCACCCTCACCCTAGCCCTCACCCTAATCTTAACCCTAACCCTAAACCTCACACTCACACTAAACCTCACTCTAACCCTTCCCCTCACCCTAACCCTAACCCTAACAATTAGCCTCACAGTACCCGTAACTCTCACCTTAACCCTAACCCTAACCCTAACCCAAACTCTCACCCTCACCCTCACCCTCACCCTCACCTTCAGCCTAACCCTAACCGTAACCCTGTTCCCAAACCTAAACCTCACCCTCACCCTTACCCTAACCCTCACCCTCACCCTAACCCTCAGCCTCACCCTAAACATCACCCTAAACCTAAACTTCACCCTAACCCTAACCCTAAACCTAACCTCAGGTTAAACCTAACCCTGAGGTAAATGAAATCCTCACCGTAAACCTCATACTAACCCTACCCTCACCCTAACCATCACCTTCACCCTAACCTTAATCCTAAACATCAATCTCACCCTCACCCTCACCCTCAGCCTAAACCTAACCCTAAACCTAACCCTAACCCTCACCCTCACCCTCAACCCAACCCTAATCCTCACCCTAACACTAACCATTCATCCTTACCATCACCCTAATCCTAACCGTAACTCTAATCCTAACCCTCACCCTCACCCTAAACCTCACCCTAACACTTACCCTCACCCTCACCCTAACCCTAACCCTAACCCTCACAGTAATCCTAACCCTCACCCTAACCCTAATCCTCACCTTAACCCTCAACCTCACCCTAATCCTCACCCTAACCTAACCTTAACCCTTACCTAAACTAAACCCTCACCCTAAACCTCACCCTCACCCTAGCCCACCCCCTAACCCTAACCCTAAACCTAACCCTCACAGTAACCCTAACCCTAACCCTCTGTCTGAACTTTATCCTAACCCTAAAGCTAAAACTAACCTTCAACCTAATCAAACCCTAACCCAAACCCTCACACTAACCCTAACTCTAACCCTCAGCCTAATGCTCATCCTAACCCTAACCATAACCCTAACCTTCACGCTAAACCTAACCCTAACCCTCAACCTAACCCTAAACCTCACCCTCAACCTCACACTCACCCTAAGCACAAACCTAGTGCTAACCCTAATCCTAACCCTCACCCTCAACCTAACTCTAACACTAAACCAAACTCTCCCCCTTCCCCTCACCCTCACTCTAAACCTCACTCTAACCCTACCCCTAAACCTCAACCTAACTTGCATCCTAACCCTAACCCTAGCACTAACCCTAACCCTGACCCTCAATTTAACCCTCCCCATAACCCTAAGTCTAACCCTAAACCTCACCCTCACCCTAACCCTAATCCTAACACTAAACCTAAACCTCACCCTAACTCTCACAATAACCCTCAGCCTCACCCTAAATATCACACGAAGCTTAACCCACACCCTAACTCTAACCCTAACCCTCACCCTCACCCTGACCACAGCTTAACCCTAACCCAGATGTAAACGAAATCCTCACCCTCACTCTCACCCTAATCCTCACCCAAACCCTAACCCTGATGTAAAAGAAACCCTCACCCTAACCCTCACACTAACCCGCACCCTCACCCTAGCCCTCACCCTCACCCTCACCCTAACACTAACCATCAACCTCACCCTCACCCTCACCCTCAGCCTAAACCTAACCCTAACCTAACCCTAACCCTCAACCTTACCCGCACCCTAACCCTAACAATAACCCTAACCCTCACCCTAATACTAAACCTCAACCTCACCCTAACCCTAATCCTAACCCTAACTCTAATCCTAACCCTCATCCTCACCCTAACCCTCACCCTAACCCTTACCCTCACCTTCACCTAAACCTAACCCTAACCCTCACACTAACCCGAACCCTCTCCCTAACCGTAACACTAACCCTACCCCTCAGCCTAAGACTCACCCTAACCCTAAACCTAAACCTAAACATAACCCTCACCCTATCCCTAACCCTAATCCTAACCCTCACACTAACCCTAGCCCTCACCCTAACCTCAGCCTAACCCTATCCCTAACCCTAAACCTCACCCTCATCCTAACCCTCACACTAACCCTTACCCTCACCCTAATACTAACCCTGACCCTAATCTTAACCCTAAATCTCACACTAACCCTAATCCTCACCCTAACACTAACCCTACCCCACAGCCTAACCCTCATCCTAAAACTAATCCTAACCCTATCCCTCACCCTAACCCTAACCCTAATATTAAGCCTAACCCTCACCCTAACCCTAATCCAAAACCTAACCCTCACCCACACACTCACCCTAACTCTATCCCGAACACTAACCATAACCCTCCCCCTCCCCTTCCCCCTCACCCGAACTCTCACTCTTACCCTAATACTCACCCTCACCCTAACCCTAACCCTATCCCTAACCCTCACCCTAACCTTAAACCTCACACATACCATCAACCTCACACTCACCCTAACCCTCACCATCAACCTAAACCTAACCCCTCCCCTCACCTGAAACTTCACCCTCACCCTCACCCTAACAATAACCCTCACCTTAATCCTAACCCTAACACTCACCCTAACCCTAACCCTCACCTCAGCCCTAAACCTCATCCTAATCCTAACCCTAAACTTACCCTAACCCTTACCTAAAGTAAACCCTCACCCTCACCCTAACCCAACTCTAAAACTAACCTCATACTAACGCTAACCCTAATCCTCAGCCTAACGTTCATCCTAAACCTAACCCTAACCCTAACCCTCACCCTAACCCTAACCATAACCCTAACCCTCACCCTATCCCTAACCCTCTCCCTCACCCTCACCCTAAGCCTAATCCTAAACCTAACCCTCACCCTCACCCTAAAATTAATCCTAACCGTAACCCTCACCCTCACCCAGATCCTAACACTCATCCTAAACCTAAGCCTCACCCTAACCCTAAACGTAGCCCTAACCATCACCTTCATCCTCATCCTCACCCTTAACCTAACCCTAACCCTCAACCTAACCCTCACTCTCACCCTAACCCTAACCATAACCCGCACACTAAACCTAACCCTCACCCTCACCGTTACCCTAACCCTACCCCTCACCCTAACCCTCACGTTCACCCTAACTCTAACCCTAAACCTAACCCTAACCCTCACACTAACCCTAATCCTAACCCTCACCCTCACCCGAACCTTCACACTCACCCTCACCCTAAACATCACCCTAACATTAACCCTCACCCTAATCGTAACCCTAAGGCTCACCCTAACCCTAACCCTCAACTTAACCCTCAATCTCACCCTAATCCTCACCCTAACCTAACCTTAACCCTTACCTAAACTAAACCCTCAACCTAACCCTCACCCTCACCCTAGCCCACACCCTAACATAACGCTAAACAAAACCCCCACACTAACCCTAACCCTAACCATCAGCCTAAACCTTATCCTAAACCTAAAACTAACCTTCACCCTAACCAAATCCTAACCCTAACATTAACCTCAACCCTAACCCTCACCCTAACCCTAAACCTAACCCTAACCCTCACCCTAAACCTCACCCTAACCCTTACTCTCACCATAACCTTAACCCTAACCCACACCCTAACCCTCACCTGAACCCTCACCCTCACCCTCACCCTAACCGTAACCCTAACCCACACCCCAACCCTAACCCTAACCCTAACTCTAACCCTCACCCTCAACTGAACCCTAACCCGAACTCTAACCCTATACCTCACCCTAACCCTAACTCTAACCCTAACCCTAACACTTACTCTCATCCTAATCCTCACCCTAAGCCTTTTCCTCACACTAACCCTAAACCTAACCCTCACCATCACCCTAACCCTCACCCTCACCCTCACCCTAACCCTCACCTACACCCTAACCCTCACCTTCACCCTCACCCTCACCCTAAACATCACCCTAATCATCACCCAAACCCTAACGCTCAGCCTAATGCTAACCCTAACCCTCACCTTAAACCTCACCTTCAACCTCACCCTCAGCCTAATCCTCACCCTAAACCTAACCCTAACCCTTTCCTAACAGAAAACCGCACCCTCACCCTAACACTCACCCTAACCCTCGCCCTCACCCTAGCACTCACCCTAACCCTAAGCCTAAGCCAAACCCTAACCCTCACCTTCAAACTCATCCTCAACCGCAGCCTCACCTTAACCCTACACCTAATCCTAACCCTAACCCTCACCCTCACCCTCACACTAATCCTAACCCTAAACCTAATGCTAACCCTAAAACTCACCCTAACCTTAACACTAATCCTAACCCACACCCTAACCCTAACCCTAACCCTAATGCTATACCTAAACCCAATCCTCACCCTAAGACTAATGCTGACCTTAATACTCAACCACAACCTAAATCTCACCCTAACACTTAGCCTCATCCTAACTCTAACCCTAACCCTAAACCTAAACCTAACGCTCACCCAAACATTCACCCTAACCCTTACACTAACCCTATTCCTCACCCTCACCCTAACCCTCACCATATCCCTTTTCCTCACACTAACCCTAACCCTTACCCTACACCTCATCCTAATTCTAACCCTAAACTCAACCCTAACCCTAACCCTCACCCTAACCCTAAACCAAACCCTCATCCAAATGCTCTCCCTAACCCCAACACTAACCGTATCCCTCATCCTCACCCTAACCCTAACCCTTTACCCTCACCCTAAGCCTAACACTACCCCTAAAACTAATCCTAACCCTAACACTCACCCTCACACTCACCTTAACTGGAACCCTAAGCGTAAAACTAACCCTCAACCTAACCATAAACCTATCCCTAACCCACACCCTAACCCTAAACATCACCCTAAACCTAACCCTAACCCTCACCCTCACCCTAACCATAACACTCACCCTCACCCTTACCCTCACCGTCACCTTATCCCTCACCCTAAACCTAACCGTGACCCACACCCTAACACTCACACTCACCCGAACCCTCACCCTCAGCCTCACCGTAACCCTAACCCTAACCCTCACACCGACACTAACCCTCACCCTAACCCTAACTTTAAACCTCACACTCACCCTAACCCTAACCCTTACCCTAACCCTCACCCTAACTCTTAATATAACCTTAACCCTCACTCTCACCCTAATCCTCAAACTAACCCTTAATCCTTACACTAACCCTAACCCTAACCCTCACACTAAACCAAATCCTCACCCTAACCCTAACCATAACCCTCACCCTCACCCTAACCCTAACCCTCACCCTAATCCTAACCCTAAACCTAACCCTCACCCTCACCCTAACCCTCACCTTCAACCTAACTCTCACCCTAACCCTAACCCTCACCAACACCCTAACTCTAACCCTCACCCTAACCTTCACTCTCACCCTAACCCTCACCAACAACCTAAGCCACAACCTCAACCGAATCCTCACTCTCACCCTCACCCTCACCCTAAACATCACCCTAACCCAAACCCTCAACTTAACCCTAACCCTAACCCGCACCCTAAACCTAACCCTCAACTTAAACCTCACCCTCACCCTAAACTTAATCCTAAACCATTCCTAACCAAAAACCTCACCTTCACCCTAACCCTTACCCTATCCTTCACCCTCACCCTAGCCCTCACCCTAAACCTAACGCTAAATTTAACCCTCACCCTCATGCTCACCCTCACCCTCACCCTCACTCTCAGTCTCACCCTAACCCTAACCCTAATCCTATCCCCAACCCTGACCCTCACGATCACTCTAAACCTAACCCTAACCTGCACCCTAAGCCTAACCCTAACCCTAATGCTTACCCTAACCCTCAACCTCACCCTAACCCTAACCATAACACTCACCCTAAACCTAATCCTAACCCTAATGCTAACCCTAACCCTCACCCTCACCATAACCCTGACCATAACCCTTACCCTAACCCTCACCCTCACTCTATCCCTAACCCTAACACTCACCCTAACCCTAAATCTAACCCTAACCCTAATCCTATCCCTCAGCCTAACCCTCACCCTCACCCTAATCCTCACCCTCTCACTAACATTAATGCTAACCCTAACCATCAACCTCACCCCAACCGTCGCTCTAACCCTTACCTTCACCATAACCCTATCCCTCAACCTCAACCTAACCCTCACCGTAAACCTTACACTCACCCTAACCCTCATCCAACCCTAACCCTAACCCTAACCTTCACCCTAAACCCCACCCTAACCTTCACCATAACCCTAAGGCTAACCCTAACCCTCAGTCTCACCCTAACCATCACCCTAACCCTTATCCTCACACTAACCCTAACCGTAACCATAACCTTCACAATAGGCCTAACCCTCAAACTAACCCTAAGCTTACCACTCAACCTAACACTCACCCTAACCCTAACTTTTACCCTAACCCAAACCCTAAACCTAACCCTAAACCTCACCCTAACACTCACCCTGACCCTAAACTTAACCTCACCTTAACCCTCATCCTCAGCCTAAACCTAACCCTAACCTTCACCCTCACCCCAACTGTCATCCTAACCCTTACTCTCACCCTAACCCTAACCCAAACCCTAACCCTCACCCTAACCCTAACCCTCACCCGAACCCTCACTCTCACCTGCACCCTCACCCTAAACATCACCGTAACCCTAACCCTCACCCTAAACCTAACCCTAACCCTCAACCTAAAACTTTCCCTCACCTTAAACCTCACGCTCACCCTAATCCTCACCCTAAACCTAACCCTAACCAAAAATATCACCCTCAACCTAGCCCTCACCCTAAACCTAACCCTAACCTTAACCCTCACACTCACCCTCACCCTCGGCCTCACAATAACACTAAACCTAATCCTAACCCTAACCCTGACCCTCAACCTCACTGTAACCCTAACCCTAACCTGCACCCTAACCCTAAACCTAACCCTAACACTCAACCTTACCCTAACCCTAAACCTAATCCTAACCCTAACCCTCACCCTCACCTTAACCCTGACCCTGACCCTAACACTTACCCTTACCCTCACCCTCACTCTCACCCTAACCCTCACCCAACCCTAACCGGAACCCTAACCCTCACCCTAACCCCTAGCCTAACCTTCACCCTAACCCCAACGTTAACCCTAACCCTCAGTCTCAACCTAACCCTCACCCTAACCCTTATCCTCACACTAACACTAACCCTAACCATAAACCTCACAAAAAGCATAACCCTCATCCTAACCCTAACCCTACCTCTCACCCTAACCCTAACCCTAACCCTAACGCTCAACCTAACCCTAACTTTCACCCTCACCCTAATCCTCACCTAAACCTAACCCTAACCCTTACCTAACCGAAACCCTCACAATTAACCTCACCCTCTCCCTCACCCTCAGCCTAACCCTGACCCTAACACTAATCCTAACCCTAACTCTTACCCTCAACCTAAACCTAACCCTAACCCTAACCCTCACCGTCACCCTCCCACTCACCCTCACCCTCACCCTAACCTTCACCCTAACGCTTACTCTCACACTAAACCTAACCGTTACACTAAACCTAATCCTCACCCTAAACCTAACCATAATCCTCATCTTAACCCTCCTCCTAACCCTAACCCTAACCCTCAACCAAACCCTAACCCTAAACATTACATTAACACTAACCCTCACCCTCACCCTCAGCCTAACAATAACCCTAACCCTAATCCTAACCCTAACACTCACCCTAACTCGAACCCTAATCGTAAACCTAACCCACACCCTAATCCTAAACATCACCCTAACCCTAACCCTAACCCTCACCCTCACCCTAACCCTAACCCTCACCCTAACTCTTACCTTAATCCTAACGCTAACCCTAACCCTCACCCTCACGCTAAACCTCACTCTAACCCATACCCTCACCATAACCCTAAGGGTAACCCTAAACCTAATCCTCACACTCACCCTAACCCTAACCATCACCCTACCGCTCACCTTAACCCTAACCCTCACCCTCACCCTAACCCTCACCGTCACCTTAAACCTCACCCGAAACCTAACTGTCACCTACACCCTAACACTCACACTCACCCGAAACCTCACCCTCACCCTCACCCTAACCCTAAACCTATCCCTCACCCCAACCCTAACCCTCACCCTAACCCTACCTTTAAGCCTCACACTCACCCCAACCCTAACCCTATCCCTAACCCTTACCCTAACCCTAACCCTTAATCTAACCCTAACCCTCACTCTCACCCTAATCCTCAACCTAACCCTTATCCTTACACTAAGTATAACTCTAACCCTCACACTAAACCTATCCCTCACCCTAACCCTAACCATAACACTCACCCTAAACCTCACACTAACCTGAACCCTCACCAACATCCTAACCCTCACTCTCACCCTCACCCTCACCCTAACCCTCACCAATATCCTAACCCACACCCTCAGCCGAACCCCCACTCTCACCCTCACCCTCACCCTAAACATCACCCTCACCCTAACCCTAACCCTCACCCTAACCCTAACCCTCACCCTAACCCTAACTCTCACCTTAAACCTCACCCTCACCCTATTCCTCACCCTAAAACTAACCCTAACCCTTTCCTAACCGAAAACCTCACCTTCACCCTAACTTTCACCCTAGCCCTCCCCCTAACCCTAGACCTCACCCTAAACCTAATGCTAAACTTAACCCTCACCTTCACGCTCACCCTCACCCTCAGCCTCACCGTAAACCTAATCCTAAACCTAACCCTAACCAGGACCCTCACCCTCACTCTAACCCTAACCCTAACCTGCAACCTAACCCTAACCCTAACCCTAATGCTAAACCTTACCCTCAACCTTACCCTAACCCTAACCCTAAAACTCACCCTAAACCTAACCCTAACCCTAATGCTAACCCTAACCCTCACCCTCACCCTAACCCTGATCCTAATTCTAACCCTACCCCTCAGCCTACCCCTCACCCTCACCCTAACCCTCACCCTCACCCTAACACTAATGATAACCCTAATCCTCAACCTCACCCTAACCGTTTCCCTAACCCTTACCCTCACCATAACCCTATCCCTCAACCTCAAACTAACCCTCACCCTAACACTATCGCTCACCCTAACCCTCACCCAACCCTAACCTTAACCCTAACCCTCACGCTAACCCCCACCCTAAACTTCACCCTAACCCTAAGGGTAACCCTAAACCTCAGTCTCACCCTAACCCTCACCCCTCACCCTAAGCCTTATCCTCACACTAACCCTAACCCTAACCCGAAACCCTCACACTAAGCCTTACCCTCATACTAACCCTAACCCTACCTCTCACCCTAACACTCACCCTAACCCTAACCCTAACCCCAACCCAAACACTAACCCTAACCCTAATCCTCACCTGAACCCTAACACTCATGGTCACCCTAAGCCTCACCCTTACCCTAACCCTCACCTACACCCTAACAATTCCTCTACCCTGAACCCTAACTCTCACCCTAAACCTCACACTCACCCTAAACATCACCCTAACCCTTACGCTCATCCTAACCCTCACCCTCACCCACACCCTAACCCTCACCGTCACCTGAAACCTCTCACTCTCCCTAAATTTCACCTTCACTTTAAACATCACCCTAACCCTCACTCTCACCCTAACCCTCACTCTAACACTTAACATCACCCTAACCCTAACCCTAACCCTAACTCTCACACTAAACCTAACCCTCACCCTAAATCTAACACTAAATCTACCCGTTCCCCCTAACCCTCACCCTAACCATAGCCATGAAAGCTAGGGTGAGTCTTAATCATATTCTCAACCTCAGCCTCACCTTAACCCTAACCGTCATCCTAGCGTTCAACCTAACCATAACTCTAACCCTAACCCTAACTCTAAACCTCACCTTCACCCTCACCCTCACCCTCACCCTCAGCCTAATCCTAACCCTAACCCTAATACTAACCCTAAACCTAACACTACACCTACATCTACCCCTACCCCTAACCCTAACCCTCACACTCACCCTCACCCTTACCCTCACCCTCACCATAAACCTCACATTAACTCCAACCCTCACCCTCACCCTAAACCTCACCCTCACCCTCACCCTACACCTAAACCTAACCCACAACCTCACCCTCACCCTCACATTCACCCTAAACCTAACCCTCACCCTCACCCTAACCCTAACCCTAACACTCACAATAACCCTAACCCTAACCCTCACCCTCACCCTCACGCTAAACCTAACCCTAACCCTCTCCATTACCCTCACCCTAACCCTAATGCAAAACCAAATCTTCACCCTCACCCTAAACCTAAAGCTAACCCTAACAGTCACCCTCACCCTAACGCTCACCCTAACCCTTACCCTCACCCTAACTCTAACCCTAACCCTCACACTAACCATAATCCTCACCCTAACCCTAAACCTACCCTTCACCCTAAGGCTCACCCTATCCCTAACCCTAACCCTAATACTCACCCTAACCCTAAACTTCATCCTAACCCTCGCCCTCACCCTAACCCTAACCCTAATCCTTACCTAACCGAAACCCTCATCCTCACACTCATCCTCACCCTAACGCTCACCCTCACCATCGCCCTCACCATAACCCTAACCCTAACCCTCTCCCTAAACATAACATTAACTTTATCCCTCAACATAACCCTCACCCTTGCCCTAACCCGAACTTTAACCCTCAGCCTAACCCTCACCAAAACCCATACACTCACCCTCACCCTCACCCTAACCCTCACACTAAACCTAAACCTCACCATAACCCTAACACTAAACAAAACCCTCATCCTATCCCTCAAACTAAGGCTAAACCTTACCCTAACCCTCACCCTCACCATCACCCCAAACCTAACATTGACCTCACCCTCACCCTAATCCTTAACCTCACCCTAACCCTAACACTTACACTTACCCGAACCCTCACCCTAATCCTAACATTCACCCTAACCCTAACCCTACCCCTTACCCTAACCCTCACCCTAACCCTAACCCTAACCCTCACCCTAACACTAACCCTAACCCTATCCCTATCCCTTAAATACACCCTAACCCTCACCCTAACCCTAATGCAAACCCAAACCCTAAACCTAAACCTCACACTAACTGTAACCATCACCGTAACCATAAACTTCATCCTATCCCTGACCCTCACCCTAACCCTAATCCTAACCCTTACCTAACTGAAACGCTCTCCCTCACCCTCTCCATCTCCCTAACCCGCAACCTCACATTAGACCTCAACATAAACCTTACACTAAACTTAACAATAACCCTCACACTAACCCTCACCCTCACACTAAACCTAACCCTAAGCCTCAACCTCACCCTCACCATCACCCTAACCCTAAACCTCACCCTCACTCTCCCCCTAACCCTAAACCTAACCCTCACCCTAATCTTAACCCTCACCATAACCCTAACCCTAACCCTCACCCACACCCTCACACTATACCCAAACCTAAACCTCACCCTAACCCTCAACCTAACCCTAATGGAAACCCTAAACCACACCCTCACCTTAATCCGAAAGCTAACCCTAACCCTCACCCTCACCCTAAACCTCACACCAATCCTTACCCTCACCCTAACCCTAACCCTAACTCTAACCCTCATACTAACCCTAACCCTCATCCTAACACTAACCCTACCCCTCAACCAAAGCCTCACCCTATAACTAACCCTAACCTAAACCAAAACCTAACTCTCATTGTCACCTTAACCCTCACCCTCAACCTAACATTAACATTACCATTAACCCTCACCTAAACCTAACCCTAATCCTAAACCTCACACTAACACTCACCCAAACCGTAACCCTAACCTTCACACTAACACTAACCCTCACCCTAAACCTAAACCTAACACTCACCCTCACCCTCAAGCTCATCCTCAGCCAAACCCTAACCCTAACACTAATCCTAACGCTAAGCCTCATCCACACCTTCCCACTCTCCCTAACCCTAACCCTAACACTCAAACTCACCCTCACCCTCACCCTAACCCTCACTCTCACCCTAACCCTAAACCTAACCCTATCCCTATCGCTCATCCTAACCCTCACCCTAACCCAAATGCTAACCATAAACCTCACCCTCACCCTAACCCTCACAATAACCCTTACCCTCACACTAACCCTAACCCTCACCCTCATTCTAACCCTCACGCTAACACTTACCCACAACCCAACCCTCACCGTAACCCTCACCCTATCCCTAACCCTAACACTAAACTTCACCTTAAACCTCACCCTCACCCTAATCCTCACCCTAAACCTAACCCTAAACCTTTCCTAACCAAAAATATCACCCTCATCCTAGCCCTCACCCTAAACCTAACCCTAAACTTAATCCTCACTCTAACCTTCACCCTCAGCCTCACCTAACCCTAAACCTAATCTTATCCCTAACTCTGAACCTCACTCTCAGTGTAACCCTAACCCTAACCTGCACCCTAACCCTAACCCTAACCCTAATCCTAACACTCAACCTTACCCTAACCCTAACTCTAATGCTAACCCTAACCCTCACCCTCACCCTAACCCTGACCCTAACACTTACCCTTACCCTCACCCTCACTCTCACCATAACCCTAACTGTTACACTCACCAAAACCCTATTCCTCACCCTCAACATAATCCTCATCCTAACCCTAACCCTACCTCACACCCTAACCCTCACCCTAACCCTAACACTCAACCTAACCCTAACCCTCACGTCACCCTAATCCTCACCCTAAACCTAATCCTAACACTTACCTATCCAAAACCCTCACCCTCAACTGCACCCTCTCCCTCACCCTCAGCCTAACCCTTACCCTAACCCTAATCCTAACCCTAACTCTTACCCTCACTCTAAACCTAAACCTAACCCTAATCCTCACTGTCACCATCCCTCTCACCCTCAACCTCACTCTAACCCTCACTCTCAAATTCACACTCACCCTAACCCTCACCATCACCCTAAACATCACCCTAACCCTAAACCTCACACTAACCCTAAACCTTACCCTAACCCTAAACTTACCCCTAACCCTCAACCTAACTCTAACCCAAGCCTAAATATCACCCTAACCCTAACCCTAACCCTAACCTGCCGAACCCTAATCCTTACCCTAACCCTAACCCTTACCCTAAACTTAACCCTAACCCTAACTCTCACACTAAACCTTATGCTAACCCTAACCCTCATCCTCACCCTAATCCTCACCCTAACCCTTATCCTCACACTAAACCTAACCATAACCCTCAGCATTAACCTAACCCTAACCCTAACCCTTACCCTCTCTCTAACCCTGCCCCTCAAACTAACACTCATCCTCACCCTAATCCTAACACTAACCCTCACCTTAAACCTAACCCTAACCCTAAACCTAAAGCTAAACCTCACCCTAACCCTAACCCTTACCCTAAACCTAACTCTAATCCTAAACCTAACCCTAACCCTAAGCCTCACCCTCACCTTCACCCTCACCCTCACCCTAACCCTCACCCTAACCCTAACCCTCACCCTAACCCTAACCCATATGCTATCCCTAAACCTTACCGTCACCATCACCCTCACCCTAACTCTCAACCTCAAACTCACCTTCACCCTAACCCTCAAACTAACGCAAAACCTCACCCTAACACTAACCTTCTTCCTAACCCTAACTATACCCCTCACCCTCACCCTAAACCTTACGCAGACCCTTACCCACACCCTAACCCTCACCCTATCCCTAATGCTAAATCTAACCCTAACCCTTACCCTCACCTTAAACCTAACCCTAAGCCTAACCCGAATCCTCACACTAAACCTAACCCTAACACTACCGCTCAGCCTAACTCTCACCCAAATCATAACACTAATCCTCACCCTATCCCTAACCCTAACCCTAACACTCACCATCACCCTAGAACTCACCCTAATACTAACCTTAACCCTAACCATCACCCTCACACTAACACTCACACTAACCCTAACCCTAAGACTAACCAAAACTCTCACCCTAACCATCACCCTCACCCTAACCTTAACCGTCACCCTTTCCCTCACCCAAACCCTAACCCTAACTCTCACCCTCACTCTAACCCTCACTCTAAACCTTACCCTCACCCTAACACTAACCCTAACCCTCACCATAACCCTCACCCTAAACTTAACCCTAACCCTAACCCTAACACTCCCTATAACCCTCACCTAACTCTAACCCTAAACCTAAACCTCAAACTAACCCTACACCTCACCCTCACCCTAACCTTCAACCTCACCCTAACCCGCACCCTAACCCTAACCGTCACACAAACGTTAACCCTCATGAGAAACGGAACCGTCACTCTTAGCCTCACCCTCACCCTAAACATCACACTAAGCCTAACCCTCACCCTAACCCTAAACCTAACAATCAACCTATACCTAAGGTCACCCTAACCCAAAACTTCACCCTAATACTCAAACTAACCCTAACCCCAACCTGAACCCTAACCCTCACACTCACCCTAACCCTAACCTTCACCCTCACCCTCACCCTAAACCTAACCCTGATCTTCACCCTCACCCTCACCCTCAACCTCACCCTAAACCTACCCCTAACCCTAAACCTCAACCTAAACCTAACACTCACCATAACCCTAAACCTAACCCTCACCCTCACCCTCACCCTAACCCTAACTCTAAACCTCAACTTCACCCTCACCCTCACCCTCACCCTCAGCCTAATCCTAACCCTAAACCTAACCCTAACCCTACCTCTATCCCTCACCCTAACCCTAACTCTCACCCTAACCCTCAAACTAACCCTTACCCTCATCCTCACCCTAAACCTCACATTAATCCTAACACAAAAACTAACACTAACCCTAACCCTAACCCTCACACTCACCCTCACCCTAACCCTAACCATCACCCTCACCCGCACGATAACCCTAACCCTAAACCTTACCCTAACCGTAAACTTAACCTAAACCTAAACCTCACTCTCAACCTCACCCTTAACCTAACCCTAACCCTCACCCGCACCCTCAACCTAACCCTAACCCTCACCCTCACCCTCACCCTGACACTAATCCTAACCCTAACCCTAACCCTCACCCTAAACCTAACACTCAACATAACCCTAAACCTAACCCTCACCCTCACCCTCACCCTAACCCTAACCTTAACCCTCACCATAACCCTCACCCTAACCCTAATGCAAACCCGAAACCTCACCTCACCCTAAACCAAAAGCTAACCCTAACTGTCACCCTCACCCTAAACCTCACAGTAACCCTTACCCTCATCCTAACTCTAACCCTAACCCTCACACTAACCCTAACCCTCAACCTAACCCTAAACCTACCTGTGACCCTAACCCTCACCCTATTCCTCACCCTAACCCTATGCCTCTCCCTAACCCTAACCCTAACCCTCATCCTAAACCTAACCCTAAACCTCACCCTAACCCTAACCCTCACACTCACCATCTGCCTACCACTAACCATAACCCTAATCCTAACCCTAAAGCTCACCCTCATACTCACCCTAACTCAAACCGTAACCCTAACCCTAACCCTCACAATAACCCTAACCCTATCCCTAACCCTCACCCTAACCCTAAACCTCATCCTAACCCTAATCCTAACCCTCATCCTAACCCTAACCCTAACCCTAATTCTAACCCTAACCCTCACCCTCACCCTCACCCTAACTCTAAATCTAAACCTAAATCTAACACTCACCCTCACACTCACCCTAACCTAAAACTATCCCTAACCCTCACCCTAACCTTAAAACTCACCCTATACCTCACACTCACCCTAACGCTAACCCTAACTCTAACCCTCACCCTAACCCTCACCCTAACCCTAACAATAACCCTAACACTCATCCACACACTAAACCTCACCCTAACACTTACCCTCAACATAACCTTAACCCTAAGCCTAAACCTAATCCTAACCCTAAACCTAACCCTCACCCACACACTAAAGCTAACCCTAACCCTAACCCTAATCCTAATCCTAAACATAACCCTCACCCTCAAACTCAACCCACCCCTAACTCTAACCCTAACCCTCACCCTAACCCTAACCCTCACCCTAACCCTAACCCTCAACCTAACCCTAACCCTCACACTCACCCTAAACCTCACCCGAACCCTAACATTACCCCTCTCCCTAACCCTCACCCTCACCCTCACCCTAACCCTAAACTTTACCCTAATCCTCACCCTAACCCTAACCCTTACCCTATCCCTAAACCTGCCCCTCAACCTAACCCTCATCCTCACCCTTATCCTAACACTAACCCTCACCCTAAACCTAAACCTAACCCTAACCCTCACCATAACCCTAAACCTAACCCTCACCCTAACGCTATCCTTACCCTAAACCTCACCTTAATCCTAAACCTAATCCGAATCCTCACACTGAACCTAACCCTAACCCTACCACTCAGCCTAACCCTCACCCAAATCATAACACTAATACTCACCCTATACCTAACCCTAACACTAACACTAACCCTCACCATCACCCTAGACCTCACCCTAATACTAACCCTAACCATAACCATCACCCTCACACTAACACTAACCCTAAACCTAACACTAACCAAAATTCTCACCCTAACCTTCACCACCAACCTAACCCTAACCCTCACCCTTTCCCTCACCCAAACCCTAACCTAACCCTCACCCTCAATCTAACCCTCTTTCTAAACCTTACCCTCACCATAACCCTAACCCTAAACCTCACCGTAACCCTCACCCTAAACTTAACACTAAACCTAACCCTAACCCTAACCCTCACCCTCACCCTCACCCTCACCTAACACTAACCCTAAACCTAAAAATCACCCTAACCCTAACCCTACCCCTCACCCTCACCCTAACCTTCAACCTCACCCTAAACTTAACCCTAACCCTTACCGTCACCCAAAAGCTAACCGTCAGAGAACCCGAACTCTCACCCTCAGCCTCATCCTCAGCCTAAATATCACACTAACCCTAACCCTCACCCTAACCCTAAACCTAACACTCAGCCTATACCTAACGGCCACCCTAACCCAAAACCTCACCCTAATCCTCAAACGAACCCTAACCCGCACACTAACCCTTACCCACACCCTCACCCTAAACCTCACATTAACCCTAACCCTCAAACTAACACTAACCCTAACCCTAACCCTCACCCTCACCCTAACCCTTACCTTCACCCTCACCCTCACCCTAAACCTAACCCTAACCCTCACCCTCACCCTCAACCTTACCCCCACCCTAACCCTCACCCTCACCCTCACCCTAAACCTAACCCTAACCCTAACACTCAACCTAAATCTAACACTCACCATAACCCTAAACCTAACCCTCACCCTCACCCTCACCCTAACCCTAACTCTAAACCTCAACTTCATCTTCACCCTCACCCTCACCCTCAGCCTAATCCTAACGCTAAACCTAACCCTAACCCTACCTCTAGCCCTCATCCTAAACTTAACCCTCACCCTAACAATCACACTAACCCTTACCCTCACCCTCACCCTAAACCTCACATTAACCCTAACCCTCAAACTGATACTAACCCTAACCCTAAACCTCACTCTCACCCTCACCCTAATCCTAACTCTCACCCTCACCCTCACCCTAAATCTAACCCTAACCCTAACCCTAAAACTAAACCTAAACCTCACCCTCACCCTCACACTAATCCTAACCCTCACCCTCACCCTCACCCTAACCCTAACCCTAACCCTCACCATAACCCTCACCCTAACCCTAATGCAAACCCGAAACCTCACCTCACCCTAAACCTAAAGCTAACCCTAACTCTCAACCTCACCCTAAACCTCACAGTAACACTTACCCTCACCCTAACACTAACCCTAACCCTCACACTAACCCTAATCCTCAACCTAACCCTAAACCTACCCGTGACCCTAAACCTCACCCTATCCCTCACCCTAACCCTATCCCTCTCCCTAACCCTAACCCTACCACTCACCCTAACCCTAACCTTAAACTTGACCCTAACCCTCACCCTCACCCTCACCCTCACCCTCTGCCTAACACTAACCCTAACCCTAATCCTAACCATAAAGCTCACCCTCATACTCACCCAACTCAAAACGTAACCCTAACCCTAACCCTCACCATAATCCTAACCCTATCCCTAACCCTCACCCTAACCCTAAACCTCATCCTAACCCTAATCCTAACCCTCAACTTCACCCTAACCCTAACCCTAACCCTATCCCTCACTGTAACCCTAACGCTAACCCTAACTCTCACCCTCACCCTAAACCTCACCCTGACCCTTACCCTCTCCATAACATTAACCCTAACCCTAAACCTAATACACTAATTCTAAACCCTAACACTAACCGTCACCCACACCCTAACCCTCACCCGAAACCCAAAACTCACCCTCACCCTCACCCTAACCGTAACCCTAACACTCACCCCAAACCTAACCCTCACCCGAACCCTAACTCTAACCCTCACCCTCAACTTAACCCTAACCCGAACCCTAATCCTAAAACTCACCCTAACCCTAAAGCTAAACCTAACCCTAAATCTTACTCTCATCCTAATCCTCACCCTAACCCTTTTCCTCACACTAACCCTAACCCTAACCCGTACACTAACTCAAACCCTCACCCTAAACCTAACCCTAACCCTCACCCTGAACCTAACCTAACCCTTTTCCACACCCTCACCCTAACCCTCACCGTCACCCTAACCCTCACCCTAAACCTATTCCCTAACCCTCACCCTCACCCTCACACTTACCCTCACCCTAAACATCAACCTAACCCTAACCCTCAGCCTAACCCTAACCCTAACCCTCACCTTAACCCTAACGCTAACCCTAACCCTCACCCTCACCCTAAACCTCACACTAACCCATACCCTCACTATAACCCTAAGGATAACACTAACCCTAACACTCACCCTCACACTAAACCTCACCCTAACCCATACCCTCACCATAACCCTAAGGGTAACCCTAACCCTAATCCTCACACTCACCCTAACCCTTACCCTCACCTTCACCCTCACCCTAACCCTCAATGTCACCTTAACCCTCACCCTAACCCTAACCGTCACCCACAACCTAACACTCACACTCATCCGAAACCTCACCCTAAGCCTCACCCTAATCCAAACCCTAACCCTCACCCCAACCCTAACCCTCACCCTAACCCTAACTTTAACCCTCATCCTCACCCTTACCCTAACCCTAATCCTTACCCTAACCCTCACCCTAAACCTTAATCTAACCCTAACCCTAACCCTAATACTCACTCTAACCCTAACCTTCATCCTAACCCTCACCCTCACCCTAATCCTCACCCTAACCCTAACCCTAACCCTAAACCTCACCCTAAACATAACATTAACCCTGACCCTCACCCTAGCCCTAACCGGAACGTTAAAACTCACCCTAACCCTCACCCAAACCCTTACTCTCACCCTCACCCTCACCCTAACCCTCACAACTAATATTAAACCTCACCCTAACCCTAACACTAACACTAAACAAAACCCTCATCCTATCCCTCACCCTAACCCTCACCCTCAACATCACCCTAAACCTAACACTAACCCTCACCCTAAACCTAATCCTTGACCTCACCCTAACCCTAACCCTTACCCTTACCCTAACCCTCTCCCTAATCCTAACATTCACCCTAACCCTAACCCTACCCCTTACCCTAACCCTCATCCTAAACCTAATCCTAACCCTAACCCTCAACCTAACACTAACCCTAACCCTATCCCTAACCCTCAAAAACACCCTAACCCTCACCCTAACCCTAATGCAAACCCGAACCCTCAACCTCACTCTAACCCTAACCCTAACCCTAAACCTCACATTCACCCTAACCCTCACACTAACCCTTACCATCACCCTAACCCTAACCCTAACTCTCACACTAAACCTAACCTTCACCCTAACCCTAAACCTAATGCTAACCCTAAACCTCACCCTCACCTTAGCCCTAATCCTTATCCTCACCCTAATCCTAACCCAAACCCTAATTCTATACCTAAACCTAAATCTCACCCTAAGAATGATGCTAAGCCTAATACTCAACCTCAACCTAAACCTCACCCTAACACTTACCGTCAGCCTAACCCTCACCCTAACCCTATCCCTAAGCCTAACCCTAATCCTCAGCCTAAACACTATGCTAACCCTAACCCTAACCCTAACCCTCAGCCTAACCCTCATCCTAACCCTAACCCTAACACTAATCCTAACCCTCACCCTCACCCTCACCCTCACCCTAACTCTAAACCTAAACCTAAACCTAATATTTACCCTCACCCTCACTCTAACCTAACACTATCCCTAACCCACACCCTAACCCTAAACCTCACCCTATACCTCACCATCACCCTAACGCTAACCCTAACCCTAACCCTCACCCTAATCCTCACCCTAGCCCTAATAATAACCCTAACCCTCATCCACACACTAAACCTCACCCTAACACTTACCCTCACCATAACCTTACACCCTAAGCCTAAACCTAAACCTAACCCTCACCCTCAAATTCACCTTACCCCTAAATCTAACCCTAACCCTCACCCTAAACCTAACCCTAAACCTAACCCTAACACTCACACTCATCCTAAACCTCACCCTAACCCTAATATTACCCCTCTCCCTAACCATCACCCTTACCCTAACCCTAACACTCAACCTAAACCTACCCATACACCTCACCCTCACTGTCACACTAACCCTAAACCTAATGCTAACCCTCACCATAACCCTAATCCCACCCACACCCTAACCCGATCCCTCACCCTCACCCAAACCGTCATCCTCACCCTAACCCTCATCCTCACCCTAAACATCACCCAAACCCTAACCCTCACCCTAACCCTGACCCTCACTCTCAGCCTAACCCTAACCCTAACCCTATTGCTAATCCTAACTCTCACCCTCACACTCACCCTAAACCTAACCCTAACACTCACCCTCATCCTCACCCTAACTCTAACCCTATCCCTAACCCTCACCCTAACACTAACCCTCACCCTATACCTCACCCTCACCCTAACCCAAACCCTAACCCTAACCCTCACCCTAACACTCACCCTAACCCTCACACTAACCCTAATCCTCATCCTCAAACTAAACCTCACCTTAACCCTCACCCTCACCCTAACTCTAATGCTAACCCTAACCCTCACCTTCACACTCACTCTCAACCTAACCCTTACCCTTACCCTAACCCTAACGCTCTTCCTCAACCTAAACCTCACCCTAACCCTTACCCTCACCATAACCCGCAAACTAACCCTAAACCTAAACCTACCGCTCACCCTAACCCTCACCCTAAACATAACCCTAACCCTAACCCTAATGCTCACCCTAACCCTAAACTTGACCCTCACCCTAACACTCACCTTAACCCTTATCCTCACACTAAACTTATCCCTGACCCTAACCCTAATCCTAACTCTCAGCAGAACACTCACCCTCATCCTAACCCTCACACGGACACTAAACATCACCCTAAAGCTAACCCTTACCCTAATGCTAAACCTAACCCTCACCTTCACCCTAAACCTCACCATAATCCTAACCCTCACAGTAACCCTAACCCTAACCCTCACCCTACCCCTAACCCCTACCCTCATTCTAACTCTAACCTTCACCCTCACCCTCATCCTAACCCTAAACCTAACCCTAACACTCATCCTAAACCTAACGCTAAATGTAATGCTAACCCTAAACCTCACACTCACCCTAACCCTCACACTAAACCTTACCATCACCCTAACACTAACCCTAACTCTCACACTAAACCTAACCTTCACCCTAACCCTAAGCCTACCCCTCCTCCTAACCCTCACCCTAAACCTAACCATAAAGCTAATCCTCACCCTATCTTTAACCTTAACCCAAACCCTCACCCTAACCCTCATCCTCACCCTAAACTTAATGCTAACCCTAATCCTAACCCTCACCCTAACCCTCACCCTTACACTAACCCACACCCTAAACTTCACCCTAACCCTAACCGTAAACCTAACCTTCACCCTAACCCTCATCCTAACCCTAACCCTCACACTCATCCTAACCCTCACCCCTAAACTTTAGACTTACCCTAACCCTACACCTAACCCTCAGACTAACCCTAACCTTAACCCTCAGCCTAACCCTTATGCTAACCCTAAATATAATCCTAAACCTCACCCTAAACATAAACCTAACACTAACCCACACACTAAGCTTAACCCTCACCCTAACTCTAACCCTAACCCGAACCTTCACCCTCACCCTGACCCTCACCTCAGCCTGACCCTAACACTAACCCTATTCCTAATCCTAACTCTCAGCCTCACCCTCACCCTAACCATCACCCTAACCCTAAACCTCACCCTAACCCTAACCCTAACCATCAGGCTAAACCTAACCTCAGGTTAACCCTCACCCTCACCCTAATCCTCACACTGACCCTAACACTTACATAACTGAAACACTCACCCTCACCCTCACCCAAACCTCACATTCACCCTAGCCCTCACCCTAACCCTAACACTAATCCTAACCCTAACCCTCAACCGACCCTCACCCTAACCCTAAACCTATCCCTAATGCTGAACCTCACCCTCATCCTCACCCTAAACCTAAACATAACCCTCACCCTAAACCTAACCCTCACCCTTACGCTCACCCTATCCCTAACACTAACCCAACACCACACCCTTACTCTAACCCTCACCCTAACCCTTATCCTCACAATAAACTTAATCCTAACCCTCACACTAACCCTAATCCTCACCCTATCCCTAACCCTAACCCGAAACCTCACCCTAACCTTCACCCTAACCCTTACCCTCACCCTAACCATAACCCTCACCCTAACCCTAAAATTCACCCTAATCCTTACCCTCGCCCTAACCCGCAAAATAACCCTAACCGTAAACCTACGGCTCACCTTAACCCTCACCTTAAGCATAACCCTAACCCTAACCATCACCCTAACCTTAACCCTCACCCTCACCCTAAACCTCACCCTAACACTTATCCTCACACTAACACTAATCCTAACCCTCACCCTAACTCTCACACTAACACTAATCCTTACCCTATCACTAAGCCTAACCCTAACACTCACCCTAACCCTCACCCTAAACCTTACACTCACCCTAACCCTAAAACTCACCCTCACCCTTAACCTCACCCTAACGCTTACCCTCACCCTAACCCGCAAACTAACCCTAACCCTAAACCTATGGCTCACCCTAACCCTCACCCTCATCATAACCCTATACCTAACACTCACCCTAACCCTAAACCTCACCCTCCCCCTAACCCTCACCGTAACACTTACCCTCACACTAACCCAATCCCTAACCCTAACACTAATTCTCAACAGAACACTCACCCTCACCCTAACCGTCACCCTCACACTAAACATCACCCAACCCTAACCCTCACCGTAACCCTAACCCTACTCCTCACCCTAACCCTAACCCTCACCATAACCCTCACTCTCACACTAATCCTAACCCTAACACTTACCCTCACCCTCACCCTCACCATAACCCTAATCCTCATCCTAACACTAACCTTCACCCTCAGCCTCACCCTAACCCTAACCCTAACCCCAACCCACACCCTCACCCTACACCTCACCCTAACCCTAACCCTAACACTTACTTAAATGAAAACCTCACCCTCACCCTAAACCTCACCCTCACCCTTGCCCTCACCCTAAAACTAACCCTAACACTAACCCTAACCCTAACCCTCACCATCACCTTAACCCTAACCCTAAACGTAACCCTAACATTCATCCTAACTGTAACTCTAAACCTAATGCAAACCATAAACCACACAATCACCCTAACCTTCACCCTAACACTTACCGTCACCCTAACCCTAACCCTAAACCTAACACTAAACCTCACCCTCACCCTAACCCTAAGCCTTCCCCTCAGCCTAAACCTCACCATAAACCTAACCCTAACCCCAATCCTCACCATATCCTTAAGCTTAAGGCAAAACCTCACACTAACCCTCACCCTAACCCTAACCCTAACGCTAAACCTAATCCTCAGCCTCACCAGTACACTCAACCTAACCCTTACACTCTCCCTAACACTTACCCACACCCTCACCCTCACCCTAACCCTAAACCTAACCTTCACCATAACGCTCACACTAACCCTAACCCTCACCCTCAACGTAACCCTCAACCTAAACTTTACCCTCACACTAATCCTTACCCTAACCCTAAACCTAACCCTCACACTAACACTAACCCTAACCCTCAGCCTAAACCTTATGCTAACACTAAATCTAACACTAACCCTCACACTAACCCTAAACCTAACCCTAACCCTAACGGTGACACTAACCCTAACCCTTACCCTCAGCCTAACCCTCATCCTAACCATAACCCTAACCCTAATCCTAACCCTCACCCTCACCCTCACCCTAACTCTAAACCTAAACCTGACACTCACCCTCACCCTCACCCTAACCTAACACTACCCCTAACCTTCATCCTAACCCTAACCCTAAACCTGTACCTCACCCTCACCCTAACCCTAACCGTAACCCTAACCGTAACCCTCACCCTAACCCTAAAACTAACCCTAACCCTCATCCTCACACTAAACCTAACCCTAAACTTTACCCTCACCATAACCTTAACCCTAAGCCTAAACCTAATCCTCACCCTAACCCTAACCCTCACCCACACACTAACCCTCACCCTCACCCTCACCCTCACCGTAACACTCAGCCTAACCCTAAACCTAATCCTAATCCTAAACCTAACCCTCACCCTCAAACTCACCCTAACCCTAAACCTCAACCTCACCCTCTCCATTACCCTCAGCCTAACCCTAATAATAACCTAATCCTAACCTCACCCTCACCCTCACCCTAACTCTAACCCTAAACCTAAACCTAACACTCACACTCACCCTTACCCTAAACCTAACACTATCCCTAACCCTCAAACTAACCCTAACCCTCACCCTAATCCTAAACCTAACCCTCACCCTCAAACTCACCCTAAGTCTAAAGCAAACTCTAACCCTAACCCTCACCCTCACCCTCACCCTCAACCTAACCCTCACACTCACCCTAAACCTGACCCTAAACCTGTCCCTACTCCTCACCCTAACCCAAACCCTAACCCTCAACCTAACCCTAAACCTACCCCTAACGCAAACCCGCACCTTAAACCTAATCCTCACCTACACCCTAACCCTCACTCTCACTCTAAATATCAACCAAATCCTAACCCTCACCCTAACCCTAACACAAACCCTAATCCAAACCCTCACACTCACTCTAACCCTCACCCTAACCTTTACTCTCACCCTAAGCCTTACCCTCACCCTAACCCTAACCATAACACTCACATTAACCATAACCCTCACTCTAACCCTAATCCTAACCCTGACCCTAACCTTCACCCTCACCCTTACCCTCAGGCTCTGCTTAACCCTAACCCTAATCCTATTCCTAGCACTAACCCTCTGCCTTACCCAAAACAAAACCCTAACCCTTACCCTCACCCTCACCCTCACCCTCACCCTAACCCTCACCCTCACCCTAAACATCACCCTAACCCTAACCCTCACCTTAAACCTAACACTACCCCTCACACTAACCCTCACCCTAACCCTAACCCTAACCCTCACCCTCACTTTCACCCTCACCCTCAGCCTAACCCTAACTCTAACACTTATCCTAACCCTAAACCTCACCATAATCCTCCACCTAACCCTGACCATAACCCTCACCCTCACCCTAACACTAACCCTAACCCTAACTCTCACCCTAACCCTAACCCTAACCCTCAACCTAACCCTAACCCTCACCCTGACCCTCACACTAAACCTAACCATAACCCTAACCCTCACTCTAACACTTACCCTGACCCTAACCCTCACCCTAAACCTAACCCGAACCCTCACATTAACCCTAACCCTCATCCTAAACATAAGCCTCACCCTCACTCTCACCCTCACCCTAACCCTAACCCTCATCCTAACCTTAAACCTAAACCTAACGCTAACCCTAAACCTCACCCTCACCCTAAACCTCACCCTAACCCTTACCCTCACCCTAAAACTAACCCTAACCCTCACACTAAACCTAAACTTCACCCTAAACCTAACCCTAATCCTCACACTAAACCTAACCCTCACCTTAACCCTCACCCTAAACCTAACCCTCACCCTCACACTAACCCTAATGCTAACACTAACCATCACCCTCCTCCTAACCCTCACCCTCACCCTAACTCTCACTCTAACACTTACCCACACTCTAACCCACACCCGAACCCTAACCCTAAACCTAACCTTCACCCTAACCCTCACGTTACCCCTAACCATAACCCTAACCCTAACCCTCACCCGAACTCTCATGGTAACACTAACCCTCATCCTCTCCATAACCCTCACTCTAAACTTTACCCTCAACCTAACCCAAACCCTATCCCTAAACCTAACACTCACACTAAATCTAACCCTTACCCTCAGCCTAGCCCTTAGACTAAACCTAAACCTAACAGTAACCCTCACCCTAACCGTAACCCTAACCCAAAACCTCACACTCAACCTCCACTTCCCCCTCAGCCTTACCCTTTACATAATCCTAACCCTAACCCTGAACCCCACCCTCACCCTAACCCTAACCCTAACGCAAACCCTCACCCTCACCCACACCTAACCCAAACCCTAACCCTAACAATAAACCTAACCCTAACCCTCACCCTAAAACTCACCTTAACCTAATCTTAACCCTAACCCTCATCCTCACCCTCATTCTAACACTCACCCTCACCCTGACCCTCACCATCACACTAACCCCCACACTAACTCGAATCCTCACCCTAACCCTAACCCTAACCCTCACCCTCACTTTCATCCTCACCCTCAGCCTAACCCTAACACTAATCCTAACCCTAACCCTCACCCTTACCCTAAACCTAACCCTAACCCTCACCCTCACCCTCACCCGCACCCGCACCCTCACACTAACCCTCACCCTCACTCTCACCCTCACACTATCCCTCAACTTCACCCTAAACATCACCCCAACACTAACCCTCACACTAACCCTAATCCTAACCCTCACCTTACCCCTAAACCTCACCATAACGCTCACCCTAACCCTAACGTTAACCCTAACCCTCACCCTCACACTAACCCACACCCTAACTCTTATCCTCACACTAACGCTAACCCTAACCCTAATTCTAACCTTCACACTAACCCTAACCTTCACTCTAACCCTATCCCTACACTTCACCCTGACTCTCATACTAACCCTAAGCCTCAACCACACCCTAATCCTCACCCTCACCCGAACACTCACCCTCAACCGAACACTCACACTAGCCCTAACACTCACCCTCACAATAAACATCACCCTAACCCTAAATCTCACCCTAACCCAAACCCTAAACCTCACCCTAAATCTAATCCTCAACCTAAACCTATCCCTCACCCTGACCCTCACCCTAACCCTAACCCTAACCCTAACCCTCACCCTTACCCTAACCCTAATACTCATCCTAAAACTAAACTTCACCCTCACACTAAACCTAACCCTCACCCTCACACTAAACCTAACCCTCATCCTAACCCTTACCCTCACCCTCACCCTAACCCTAACCCTCACTCTAACCCTAAACCTATCCCTAACCCTCACCCTAACCCTAACCCTCATCCTACCTCACACTCAACCTAACCGTCACCCTAACCCTTACCGTCACCCTAAACCAACCCTAACCCTCACACTAAACCTAACCCTCACCCAAACTCTAATGTTAGCCCTCACCCTAACCCTTACCCTCAACCTAACCCTAACCCTATTCCTCACCCTATCCTTAACTTTAACCCAAAACTACACCCTAACCCTCACCCTCACCCTAATGCTAACCATAACCCTCAGCCTCACCGTAACCCTCTCCCTAACACTTTACCCTCACCCTCACCCCAAAACTCACCCTAACACTCACCCAAACCCTAACCCTCACCTTAACCCTAATCCTAATCTTAACCTTGACGCTAACCCTCACCCTCAATCTAAGCCTCACCCTAATACTTACCCACACCCTTACCCTCACTCTAACCCTAACCCTAAACCTAAAATTGACCCTAACCCTCAACCTAACCCTAAACCTCACCCTCACCCTAACCCTCACCCTAAACTTTACCCTCACCCTAACTCTTACCCTAACACTAAAACTAACCCTCACATTAACCCGAACCCTAATCCTCAGCCTAATCCTTATCCTAACCCTAAACCTAGCCCTAAACCTCACCCTAACCCTAACCCTAACCCTTAGCCTAACCCTCATCCTAACCATAACCCTAATCCTAACCCTCACCCTAACCCTAACCGGAAACCTAAACCTCACCCTAACCCTAACCCTCAAACTCATCCTCTCAATCACCCTCAGCCTAACCCTAAATCTAACCTAATCCTAAGCCTCACCCTCACCCTCACCCTAACTCTAACCCTAAACCTAAACCTAACACTCACCCTCACCCTTACCCTAACCCTAACACTACCCTAACCCTCAACCTAACCCTAACCCTCACCCTAATCTTAAACCTAACCCTCACCCTCAAACTCACCCTAAGTCTAACGCAAACCCTAACCCTAACCCTCACCCTCACCCTCAACCTAACCCTCACACTCACCCTAAACCTCACCCTAAACCACACCCTAACCCTGTCCCTACCCCTCACCCTAACCCTAACCCTAACCCTCAACCTAACCCTAAACCTACCCCTAACGCTAACCCTCACCCTAAAACTAATCCTCACACACACCCTAACCCTCACCCTCAACCGAACCCTCACCCTCACCCGAACCCTCATCCTCACCCTAACCCTCACTCTCACTCTAAACATCACCCAAATCCTAACCCTCACCCTAACTCTAAAACAAACCCTAATCCAAACCCTCACACTCGCCCTAACCCTCACCCTAACCTTTACTCTCACCCTAATCCTTACCCTCACCCTAACCCTAACCATTACCCTCACACTAACCGTAACCCTCACTCTAACCCTAATCCTAAACCTGACCCTAACCTTCACCCTCACCCTGACCCTCAGCATCAGCTTAACCCTAACCCTAATCCTATTCCTAATCCTAACACTCACAATCACCCTCAACCTAAACCTAACCCTAACACTAACCCTCACCCTCACCCTCACCCTCACCGAACACTCACCCTCACACTAAACATCACCCTAACCCTAACCATCACACTAATCCTAACCTCAGCTTAACCCTCACCCTCAACCTAATCCTCACCCTAACCGTAACACTAATGTAAAGGAAACCCTCACCCTCACACTAACCCTCACACTAACCCTCACCCTCACCCTAGCCCTATCCCTAACCCTAACCATAACACTTACCCACACCCTATCGCTCACCCTTATCCTCACTCAAACCCTAATCCTAACCCTAATGCTCACCCTACCCGTCTCCCTAATCCTAACTGTAACCCTAACCCTCACCCTCATCCTAACCCTCATGCTCACCCGAAAACTCACCCTCACCCTAAAGGATACTCTCACAATAAACATCACCCTAACCCTAACCCTCAATCTAACCCTAACCCTAACCCCCACCCTAACCCTAAACCTCACGCTAAACCTCACCCTAACCCTTACCCACAACATAATCCTATCCCTCACCCTCAACCTTACTGTCACCCTAACCCTTATCCTCACGCTAACCCTTATCCTAACCCTCACCCTAACCCTCACCCTAACCCTAACCCTCACCCTCGCCCTAACCCTCACACTAACCTTTACCCTCACCCTCACCCTAAACCTCACCCTAACCTTTACCCTGACCCTAACCCTACCCTAACCCTTAACTTAACCCTCACACTAACCCTAAACCTAACCCTCAACCTAACCCTGATCCTAACCCTAAACTTAAACCTAACCCTCTCCCTAATCCTAACCCTAACCCTCACACTAACCCTAACCCTCACCCTCACCCTCAGACTAACTCTAATACTAAGCCTAACCCTCACCCTCAAGCTAATTCTAACCTTAAACCTAACCCTAACCCTCACCCTCACCCTCAACCTAACCCTAAACCTATACCTAACACTCACCCTAACCGTAACCCAAAACCTATACCTCACCCTCACCCTAACCCCAACCATAACCCTCACACTAAACCTCACCCTAACCCTTACCCTCAACATAAACCTAACTCTAACCCTAATCTTCACCCTAAACCTAACATTCACCCGCACCCTAACCCTAACCCTATTTCTAAACCTAAACCTCACCCTTAAACTCACCCTAACCCTACACCTAACAGTAACCCTCACCCACACCCTCACCCTAACACTCACCCTCACCCTAAACCTCACCCAAACCCTAACCCTACCATTCACCCTCACCCTCAGACTAACCCTAACCCTAATCCAAACCCTCAACCTAACCCTAATGCTACCCATAACCCTCACCCTCACACTAAACCTAAACCTAACACGAACACTCAACCTAACCCTAATCCTCACCCACCCCCTGACCCTCACCCTCACTTAACCCTCACCCTCACGCTAAACATCACCCAAACCCTAACCCTCACCCTAACCTTAGCCCAAACCCTCATCCTAACCCTAACCCAAAACCTAATTCTCAACCTCACCCTATTCCTCACCATAACCCAAATCCATGGCTAAAATAAACCCTCAACCTAAAACTCACACTAACACTCACCCTCACCTTAGCCTTCACCTTAATCCTAACCCTAACCCTAAACCTCACCCTCACCCTAAACCTCACTCTAATCCTTACCCTTACCCTAACCCTAACCATAACCATAACCATAACCTTCACAGTAACCATTACCCTCACCCTAACACTAAACCTAACATTAACCCTAAACCTAACCCTCAGCTTCACCCTCACCCTCACCCTCACTTTCAGCCCAACCCTAACCCTAACCTATTCCCAATCCAAACCCTCACCCTGACACTTACCCTAACCCTCACCCTCACCCTAACCTTCACCCTCACCCTAAACATCACACTAACTGTAAACCTCACCTTAACCATAACCCTAACCCTTACCCTAACCCTAACGTCATCTTAACCCTAACCCTCACGTAAACAAAAACCTCACGCTCACCCTCAACCTCACCCTCACCCCAACCCTAACCCTAACCCTATGACTCACCCCAACCCTAACCTTCACCCTAACACTAACCCTCACCCTTCACCTCACCTTAATCTTAACCCTAACTCTAATCCTAACCCTCACCCTCACCGTAACCCTCACCCTAACCCTTACCCTCACCCTCACGCTTAGCGTAACCCTAAATCTCACAGTAAACCTAACCCTAACCCTAACCCTTACCCTCACCTTAACCCTCAACCTCACTCTAATCCTCAACCTAACCTTACCTTAACCCTTACATAAACTAAACCCTCACCCTCACCCTCAACCTAGCCCACACCCTAACCCTAAACCTAAACCTAACACTCACAATAATCCTAACCATAAGACTCAGGATAAAACTTATCCTAACCCTAAACCTAAAACAGAACTTCACCCTAACTAAACCCTAATCCTAACCCTAACCCTAATCCTAACCCTCACACTAACCCTAACCCAAACCCTCAGCCTAACGCTCATCCTAACCCTAACCCTAACACTAACCCTCACCCTAAACCTAATCCTAACCCTAACCCTCACCCTAACCCTAAACCTCACAATCAACCTCACCCTCATCCTCAGCCTAAACCTAGAGCTAACCCTACTACTAACCCTCACACTCACCCTAACTCTAACACTAAACCAAACCCTCACACTCCCCCTCACCCTCACCCTAACCCTCACCCTAACCCTAACCCTCACCCTCACCCCAACCCTCACCCTAACATTTACCCTGACCCTAAACCTAACTCTAACCCTAAACCTAACCCTCACATTAACACTAAGCCTAACCCTCAACCTAACCCTTATCCTAATCCTAAACCTAACCCCAACCCTCACCCTAACCCTAACCCTAACCCTAATTCTTAACCCTCACACTAACCCTAACCCTAAACCTCAGCCTAACGCTCATCCTAACCCTAACCCTAACCCTCACCCTCACCCTAAACGTACCCCTAACCCTAACACTTACCCTAAACCTAACCCTCACCCTCACCCTCAGGCTAACTCAAATATTAACCCTAATACTAACCCTCACCCTCACCCTAACTCTAACCCTAAACCTTACCCTAACCCTCACCCTCACTCTCACCCTAACCGTAAACCTATCGCTAACCCTCACCCTAACCCTAACCCAAACCCTATACCTCACCCTCACCCTCACCCTAACCCTAACCCTAACCCTAAGCCTCACACTAAACCTCACCCTAACCCTTTCCCTCACCATTAACCTAACTCTAACCCTAATCCTCACCCTAAACCTAACCCTCTCCCATACCCTTACCCTGACCCTCACCCCAACACTCACTGACACCGTAACACTCTTCCTAACCCTAACCCTAACCCTACCCTTCACCCTAACAATCCTACTAAACCTAACCCTAATCCTAACCGTCAACCTAAACCTAACCCTAGCCCTAACCCTCACCCTCACACTAACCCTAAATCTAATGCTAATACTCAACCTAACACTAATCCTCAACCACACCCTAACTCTTACCCTCACTCGAACCCTGACCCTCACCCAAAAACTCATCCTCACCATAACCCTCACCCTCCTGCTAAACATCATCCAAACCATAACCCTCACTCTAACCCTTGCCCTAACCCTCAGCCTAAACCTAACCCTCAACCTAACCCTCACCCTCACCCTAATCCTCACCATAACACTAAACCCTGGCTAAAAGAACCCATCATCCTTACCTTCACACTAACCCTCACCCTCACACAAGCCCTCACCCTAAATCTAACCCTAACCCTAAACCTCACCCTCACCCTAAACCTCACTCGAACCCTTCCCCTCACCCTAACCCTAACCTTAACCCTAACCATAACCCTCACAGAAACCATAACCCTCACCCTAACCCTAAACCTAACCTAATCCAAACCCTCACCCTCACCCTCACCATCAACTCCAGTCTAACCCTAACCCTAACCGTATTCCCAATCTTAACCCTCACCCTCGCCCATACCGTAATCCTCACCCTCACCCTAACCCTCACCCTCACCCTAAACATCACCTAACACTAAACCTCACCTTACCTCTAAACCTAACCCTCACCCTAAAACTAACCTCAGATTAACTCTATCCTTGACGTAAACGAAAACCTCACCCTCACCCTCACAATAACCATCGCCCTCACCCTATCCCTCACCATCACTCTAACCATAACCCTAACGCTCAACGTCACCCTAACCCTCACTCTCAGCCTATTCCTAACACTAAACCTAACCCTAACCCTCACACTCACCCTAACACAAACCCTAACCCTAAACTTCACCCCAACCCTAATCCTCACCCTAACACTTATCCTAATCCTCACCCTCACCCTAATCCTAACCGTAACTCTAACCCTAAACCGCACCCTCACCCTAACCCTCACACTAACCCTTACCCTCACCCTCACCCTAACCCTAATCCTAACCCTCACAGTAACCCTACCCCGCACCCCAACCCTAACCCTCACTTTAACCCTCAACCTCACCATAATCCTCACCCTAACCTAACCTTAACACTTACCTAAACTAACCCTTCACCCTCATCCTCACCCTAACCCTCACCGTCAGCCTAGCCCACACCCTAACTCTAACCCTAAACCTAACCCTCACACTAACCCTAACCCTAACCCTCAGCCTAAACCTTAATCTAAGCCTAAACCTAAAATTAACCTTCACCCTAACCAAACCCTAACCCTAACCCTAACCCTCACCCTAAAACTAACCCTAACCCTAACCTTCACCCTAACCCTAAACCTCACCCTCAGCCTCACCCTCACCCTCTGCCTAAACCTAGTGCTAACCCTAATCCTAACCCTTAAACTCAACCTAATTCTAACCCTAAACCAAAACCTCCCCCTCTGTCTCACCCTTAATCTAACCCTCACTCTAACCCTAACCCTCACCCTCAACCTCACCCTCACCCTCAGCTTAACCCCTAGTCCTTAACCTAATCCTTACCCTTAACCTACCCCTGAACTTAACCCTAACCCTAACACTAACCCTAACCCTCACCCTCACCCTCACCATAGTCCACACCCTAAACCTAACCCTAAACCTATCCCTCACACTAACCCGTACCCTAACCCTCAGCCTAAACCTAATGCTAACCCTAAACCTAAAACTAACATTCACCCTAACCAAACCCTAACCCTAACCCTAACCTAAACCTAAACCTCACACTAACCTTAAACCTAACCCTCAGCCTAACGCTCATCCTAACCCTAAACCTAACCCTAACCCTAAACCTCAACCTAACCCTCATCCTAACCCTAACCCTAACACTACCCTAACCCTGACCCTCAATTTAACCCTCCCCATAACCCTAACTCTAACCCTAAACCTCACACTCACCCAAACCCTAATCCTAACACTAACCCTAAACCTCACCCTAACTCTCACCCTAACCCTCACCCTCACCCTAAACATCACCCTAACCTTAACCCACACCTTAACCCTAACCCTAACCCTCACTGTAACCCTAACCTCAGCTTAACCCTAACCTGATGTAAACGAAACCCTCACCCTCACCCTAATCCTCATCTTAACCCGAAACCTGACATAAACGAAACCCTCACCCTCACCCTCACATTAACCCTCACCCTCACCCTAGCCCTCACCCTTACCCGAACACTATCCATCAACCTCACCCTAAGCCTAAACCTAACCCTACCCTAACCCTAACCCTCACCCTCACCCGCACCCTCACTCGCAACCTAACCCTAACAATAACCCTAACCCTCACCCTAACACTAAACCTCAACCTCACCCTAACCCTAATCCTAACCCTAATTCTAATCCTAACCCTCACCCTCACCCTAACCCTAAGCCTAACCCTTACATCACCTTCACCTAACCCTAACCCTAACTCTCACACTAACCCGAACCCTCACCCTAACCGTAACACTAACCCTAAACCTTACCCTCACAATCACCCTAACCCTAACCCTTACCCTCAGCCTAACCCTAACCCTAACAGTAACTCTAACTCTAAAACTAGTCCTCACAATAACCCTAATCCTCAACCACACCTTAACCCGAACCCTCACCCGAACCCTCACCCTAACACTAACCCTAAACCTAACCCTAAACCTCCCACTAAACCTATCCCTCACACTAACTGTATCCCTACCCATCAGCCTAAACCTCACCCTAACCCTAAACCTAACCCTAATCCTCACCCTATCCCTAAACCTAACCCTCACACTCACACTCACCCTAGCCCTCACCCTAACCCTACACCAAACCCTAACCCTCACACTAAACCTAACCCTAACCCTATACCTAACCCTACCCCTCAGCCTAAGACTCACCCTAACCCTAACCCTAACCCTAAACCTAATCCTAGCCCTATCCCTAACCCTAACCCTAACCCTCACCCTCACCCTAGCTCTCACCTTAACCTCACCCTAACCCTACCCCTAACCCTAAACCTCACCCTCAATGTAACCCTCAAGCTAACCCTTACCTACACCCTAATCCTAACCCTGACCCTAACCTTAACCCTAAAACTCACACTAAACCTAACCCACACCCTAACCCTAACCCTAACCCACAGCCTAACCCTCATCCTAAACCTAACCCTAACCCTATCCCTCAACTTAACCCTAACCCTGACATTAACCATAACCCTGAATCTAACCCTAATCCTCACCCTCACCCTCACACTCACCCTCAGCCTAACCCTAACCCTAACACTAATCCTAAACCTAACCCTCACCCACACCCTCACCCTAACTCTAACCCGAACCCAAACCATAACACTCCCCCTACACCTCACCCTCAACTGAACCCTCACTCTCACCCTAATGCTCACCCTCACCCTAAACCTAACCCTAACCATCACCCTCAATCTTATGCGCATGCTCACCCTAACCCTAATCCTCACACTAACCCTCACCCTCACCCTCACCCTAACCCTAACCCAAACACTAAACCTAACCCTCATCCTCACCCTAACCCTAAACCTACCCCTCACTCTAACCCTCACGCTCACCCTAACTCTAACCCTAACCCTAACCCTCCCTCTCACCCGAACCTTCACACTCACCCTCACCCTAAACAGCACCCTAACACTAAACCTAACCCTAATCATAACCCTAACGCTCACCCTAACCCTAACCCTCACCTTAACCCTCAACCTCACGCTAATCCTCACCCTAACATAACCTTTACCCTTACCTAAACTAAACCCTCAACCTAACCTTCACCCTCACACTAGCCCACACCCTTACCCTAACGCTAAACATAACCCTCACACTAACCCTAACCCTAACCGTCAGCCTAAACCTTATCCTAACCCTAAACCTAAAACTAACCTTCACCCTAAACAAACCCTAACCCTAACCCTAACCCTAAACCTCACCCTAATCCTAACCCTCAACCTCAACCTCAACCTCACCCTCAGCCTAAACCTAGCCCTAACCTAATCCTAACCCCCAACCTAAACTTTACTCTAACCCTAAACCTAACCCTCACCCTCTGACTCCCACTCACCCTAACCCTCACCCTAACCCTAAACCTCACCCTAAACCTCACCCTCAAACTCAGCCTAATCCTCATCCTAACCCTCACCCTGTACCTCACCCTCAAACTAACCCTAACCCTAACCCTAACCCTCACCCTCACCCTCACCCTCACCTCACCATAACTCTATCCGTCACCCTCAATCTAAACCTGACCCTAACACTTGCCCTCACCCTAACCCTAACCATGAACCTAACAGTCACCCAAATGCTCACCCTAACCCTAACACTAAACCTAACCCTCACCCTCAGTCTAACCCTCAAACTAACGCTTACCCTCACACTAAAACTAATCCTCACACTAACCCTAAACCTAACCCTAACCCTAACCCTCAACTTAACCCTCACCTTAATATTAACCCTGACCCTAACTGTCAAACTAACTCTAACACTAAACCTAAACCTCACCCACACCTAACCCTCACCGTCACCCTAACCCTCACCCTAAACCTAACCCTGACCCACACGCTAAACCTCACCCTCACCCTCACCCTCAACCTTACCCTAAACCCAAACCTAACCCTCAGCCGAACCCTAACCCTCACCCTAACCCTCAAACTCCCCCTCACCCTAACCCTAATAATAACCCTAACCCTCACCCTAAACCTCCCCCTAAACCTAACCCTAACCCTAACCCTACCCTAAACCTCACCCTCACCCTAACCTTCACCCTCACACAAAACCTCACCCTCATCCTAACCCTCACCCTCACCCTTAACATCACCCTAACCCTAACTCTCACCCTAACCCTAAACATAACTCTCACCCTCACCCAAACACTAACCCTAACCCTAAGCCTCCCCCTCAAACTCATGCTAACCCTAAACCTCACTCTTACCTTAAACCTCACCCTAACCCTTAAACTTACCATAACCCTAACACTAACCATGACCCTCACACTAAACCTAACCCTCACCCTCACACTAACCCTAACCTGCCTCTCACCCTAAACCTCAGCCTAACCCTAACCCACACGCTAACCCTAACCCTAACCCTCACTTTCACCCTAGCTCTCACCCTTACCCTAATCCTAACACTTACCCTAACCCTAACCATAAACCTAACCCTCACCCTCACCCTAACCCTAACCCTACCCCTAACCCTAACCCTCCCCCTGATCACCCTCACCCTCACACTAACCCTAACCCTGCCTCTCACCCTAAACCTCAGCCTAACCCTAACCCTCACGCTAACCCTAACCCTAACCCTCACTTTCACCCTAGCTCTCACCCTTACCCTAATCCTAACACTTACCCTAACACTAACCATAAACCTAACCCTCACCCTCACCCTAACCCTAACCCTAACCCTCATCTTAACCCTCCCCCTGATCCTAACCATCACCCTAAAGCTAACACTAAACCTAAACCTCACCCTCACCCTAACCGTCACCGTCACCCTAACCCTCACTCAAACCTGAACCCTCACCTCAACCTAACCTTCACTCTCACCCTAACCATAAACCTAACCCTAATCCTCTCCCTAACCCTCACCCTCACCCTCACCTCACCTAAAGACTAACCCTAAAACTAATCCTAATCCTAACCCTCACCCTCACCATAAACCTAACCCTAACCCTAATCCTAAACCGAACCCTCACCTTCACCATAACCTAACAGTAACCATCACCCTCACACGCACCCTTACCCTAACCCTAACCCTAAGCCTTACCCTAACCCTAACCCTCACCCTAACCCTTACCCTAACCCTCATTCTCACCCTAACCCTAACAATAACCCTATCCCTCACCCTAACCATTATCCTCACACTTACCCTAAACCTCACCCTAAACCTCACACTAACCCTAAACCTCACCCTAACCCTGAACCTACCCCTCACCCTAAACCTCACCCTAATCCTAACCCTAACCCTAACCCACACCCTAAACCTAACCCTAACCCTCACCCTCACCCTAACCCTCATCCACACCCTAATCTGAACCCAAACCCGAACCCTCACAGTCACCCTAACACTCACCTCACCCTGAAAATTACCCTAACCCTAACCCGCACCCTAACCCTAAACATAACCCTCACCCTCACCCCAACCCTAATCCTAACTCTAACAAGAACCCTCACGTAACCCTCACCCTCACACTCACACTAACCCTAACCCTCACTCTCATCCTAACCTTCACCCTAACCATTACCCTAACCCTACACCTCACAATAACACTTGCCCTAACCCTAACCCAAACCCTAATCCTCACCCTCACCCTAGCCCTCATCCATACGCTCAACCTAACCTTAACAATCACCCTATCGCTCACCCTCACCCTAACCCTCACCCTAACACTTACCCTCACCCTAACCGTAATCCTCACACTAAATCTAACCCTCACCCGAACCATAACCATAATCCTCACCGTATCCCTCATCCTAACCCTAAACATAACCCTCAACTTAAACCTAAACCTAAACATTACCCAAACCCTAACCCCCACCCTCACCCTCACCCTCAACCTCAGCCTAACACTAAGCCTAACCCTAATCCTAAACCTAACACTCACCCTCACACTCACCCTAATTCTAACCCTAACCATCACCCTAACCATAAACCTATCCCTAACCTACACCCTAACCCTAAACATCACCCTAACCCTAACCCTAACCCTCACCCTCACCCTAACCGTAACTCTCAACCTAACTCTCATCTTAACACTAACGCTAACCCTAACTCTCACCCTAACTCTAACCCTCACCCAAACCCTCACCATAAACCTCACCCTAACCCTAACCCTCAAACCCACCCTAACCCTTACCCTAAGCCTTGCCCTCAACCTAACTGTAAACCTAACCCTAAGCCTCACACTAGCCTTAACTCTAACACTCAGTCTAACCCTCATCCTAAACCTATCCCTAACACTAATCCTAACCCTAACCCTCACCCTCATCCTCACTCTAACCATAACCCTAACCCTAACCCACATGTTAACCCTCACCCTCACTCTCACCCTAAACCTAACATTAACAATAAAACTAAGTTTAACCCTAACCATCACCCTCACCCTCACCTTAACCCTAACCCTAACACTAACCCTAAACCTAACCCTAATTCTTATCCTCACCCTAAACCTAACCCTAACCGTCAAACTCACACTCAAACTCACCCTCACCCTAACCCTCATGCTCAACCTCACCCTCACCCTAACCCTCATCATCACCCTAAAAATCACCCTAACCCTAACCCTCACCCTAACCCTAACCCTTACCCTAACCATAACCATAACCCTTACCATAACCCTAACCCTAACTCTCACCATAACCCTAATGCTAACTCTAACCCTCCACCTCAACCTAAACCTCACCGTAAACCTTATCCTCACACTAACCCTAAACCTCACCCTCAGCCTCACCCTCACCCTAACCCTAACCCTAAACCTAAACCTTACTCTAACCCTAACCCTTACCCTAACCCAAACCTAACCCTAATCCTCACCCTAACCGTAACCCTAACACTAACCATCACCCTCACCCTCACCATAAACCTAAGCCTAAATATAACCCTCACCCTAACTCTTATCCTAACCCTCACCCTCACCCTAACGCTCACTGTCACCCTAACCCTCACCTTAAACTGAACCCTAAACAACACCCTAACCCTCACCATCACCCTCACCCTCACCCTCACCCTCACCCTCAACATAACCCTCACCCTAACCCTAACCCTAACCCTAACACTCACCCTCACACTAATCCTTAACCTCACCCTAACCCTAACCCTTACCTTGCCCCTAACCCTCACCCTAATCCTAACATTCAGCCTAACCCTAACCCTACCCCTTTCCCTAACACTCATCCTAACCATAACCCTAACCCTCACGCTCACCGTAACCCTAACCCTCAAAAACACCTTAATCCTCATCCTCAACCTGATCCTATCCCTAACCCTAACCCTAATCCTAACCTTCACCCTCACCATCACCGTCACTGTAACTCTAACACCCAGCCTCACCCTAAACCTAACCCTCATCCTAACTTAAACCTAAACCTAATGCTAACCCTAAACCTCATGCTCACCCTAAACCTCAACCTAACCCTTACCCTCACCATAACCCTAACCCTAACCCTCACACTAAACCTAACCCTCACCCTAAACCTAACCCTAACCCTCAGCCTACCCCTCACCCTATATATAACCCTAACCCTAATCCACACCCTATCCCTAAACTCAACCCTAATCCTCAACCTAACCCTCACCCTCACCCTATCCCTAATGCTAACACTAACCCTCCCCCTCCCCCTAACACTAACCTCATCCTAACCCTCACTCTAACACTTACTGACACCCTAACCATCACCCTAACCCTATAAATAAACCTAACCTTCCCCTTACCCTCACGCTAACCCTAAAAATAACCCTAATCCTAACCATAACCCGAACCCTCACCATAAATCTAATCCTCACCCTTTCCCTAACCCTCACCCTAACCTTTACCCTCAACAAAAGCCAAACCCTAACCCTAAACCTAACACTCAAACTAACCTTAAGCCTTACCCTCAACTTAACCCATATACTAAGCCTAAACCTAACAGTAACCTTCACCCTAACCCTAACCCTCTACCTAGCCCTCCCTCTAACACTAATGCTCACCCTAACCCTAACCCTCACACTCACCCTCACCCTAACCCTAAACCTAACCCTCTCACCTTAACCCTAACCCTCACACTGAGCCTAACCCTTACCCTAACCCTAACCCTACCTCTCAGACTAACCCTCACCTTAACCCTACCTCTAACCCTCACCCTAAGCCTAAGCATATCACTAACCCTCACACTAACCCTAACCCTAATACTGAACCTAACCCTCACCCTCACCCTCACCATAACACTAACACTCACCCTAATCCTAACCCTAACCGTAGTCCTCACGCTAACACTTACCCTCAAACTCACCCTAACCCTAACCCTCAACCTCACCCTAACACCCTAACTCTAATCCTAACCCTAACCCTCACCCTCACCCTAATGCTAACCCTAACCAGCAGACTCAACCTAACCCTCACCCTAACACTTACCCTCACCCTAACCCTAACCCTCACTCTCAACCTAAACCTCACCCTAACACTTACCCAAACCCTAACACTCACCCTAACCTTAACCTTAAACCTAATCTTGACGCTAACCCTCACCCTCACCCTAAACCTCAACCTAACACTTACCCACACCCTTACCCTCACCCTAAACCTAACCCTAAACCTAAACTTGACCCTAACCCTCACCCTAACTCTCACCCTAACGTTTACCCTCTCCCTAACTCTTACCCTAACCCTAAAGCTAACCCTCACACTAACCCTAACCCTAACCCTCAGCCTAACACTTATCCTAACACTAAACCTAGCCCTAAACTTCACCTTAACCCTAACCCTAACCCTCAGCCTAACACTCATCCTAAACCTCACCCTAACCCTAACCCTCACCCTCACCCTCCCCATCACCCTCAGCCTAACCCTAATCCTAACCTAATCATAAGTCTCACCCTCACCGTAACCCTAACTCTAACCCTAAACCTAACCCTAACACTCACCCTCACACCCTCACCCTTACCCTAAACCTAACAATATCCCTAACCCTCAACCTAACACTAACGCTCGTCCTAATCCTAAACCTAACCCTCACCCTCACCCTCACCCTAACTCTAACCCTAAACCTAACCCTAACACTCACCCTCACCCTTACCCTAAGCCCACCCCTCTCCCTTCCCCTCACCCAAACCCTAATGCTAACCCTAACCCTCAACCTAACCCTAACCCTACCCCTAACGCTAACCTTCACCCTAACCTAATCCTCACCCACAACCTAACCCTCACCCTCAACCAAACCCTCACCCTCACCCAAACACTCATCCTCACCCTAACCCTCACACTCACTCTAAATGTCACCCAAACACTAACCCTCAAACTAACCCTAACCCACACCCTAATCCAAACCCTCACCCTCACCTGTACCCTCACCCTAACCCTTACCTCACCCTAACCCTAACCATAACCCTCACAATAATCGTAACCCTCACTCTAACCCTAACCCTAATCCTCACCCTAACCTTCATCCACACCCTGATCATCACACTCAGCTTAACCCTAACCCTAAACCTAACCCTAACCCTAAACCCTAAACCTAACCCTAACCCTAAACCTCACCCTCACCCTCACCATAACCCTAACCCTCACCCTAAACATCACCCTAACCCTAACCCTCACCCTAACCCTAACCCGAACCTTCACCCTGAACCTAAACTCAGCATAATCCTCAACCTAACCCTAACCTTTACCGAACCGAAACCCTCACCCTCACTGAAGACCTCACCCTAACCCTAACCTTAACCCTCACCCTCACCCTCAAACTCCCCTACACCCTCAGCCTTACCCTAACCATAACCCTAATCGTAACACTAACGCTCAACCCCAACCTCACCCTAACCCTAACCCTAACAATAACCCTCACCCTCATCCTAACCCTAACCCTAACCCTAACAATAACTCTAACCCTAACCCTAACCCTAAAACTCATCCTAACCCTAATCCTAACCCTAACTCTCAACCTCACAATCACCCTCACACTCACCCTCAACCTCACCCTAAATATCACATTAACCCTAACATTCACAATGAACCTAACCCTAACGCTCACCCTAACTCTCACCCACAAACTAACCCTCACCCTAAACATTATCCTCACACTAAACCAAACCCTAACCCTAACCTTCACACTAACCCTAACCCTCAAGCTAACCGTATCCCGACACCTCACCCTAACTCTCACCCTAACCCTAACCCTAACCCTAACACTCACCCTAACCCTAACTCTAAACCTAACCCTCACCCTCACCCTAACCCTCACCATCACCCTAACGCTTACACTAACCCTCACCCTCACCCTAAACCTAACCCTCAACCTAAACATAAACCTCACCCTGACCCTCGCCCTAACCCTAACCCTAACGCTAACCCTCACCCTAACCCTTACTTTAACCCTAACCCTCACCCTAAACCTAATGCTCACCCTAACAATAACCCTCACACTAACCCTAACCCTAGCCCTCAACCTCACCCTCACCCTCAACCTAACCCTAACTCATCCTAACCCTAACCCTAAACCAAAACCTCACACTAAACTTAAACTTCACCCTAACCCTAATCCTCACACTAAACCTAACAGTCACACTATCCCTAACCCTACCCCTCAGCCTAACACTCACCCTAAACCTAACCCTAACCCTAATCCTCACCCTATCCTTAACCTTAACCCTAACCCTAATCCTAACACTCACCCTCAACCTAACTCTAAACCTAACCCTGAAACTCACCCTAACCATATACCTAACCCTCACCCTAACACTAACACTCACCCTATACCTCACCCTCACCCTAACCCTAAACCAAACTCTAGCCCTAACCCTAAACCTAATCCTATCCGTAAACCTGACCCTCACCCTCACTCTAAACCTAATCCTAACCTGCACCATAAGCATAACACTAACCCTAACGCTAACCCTAACCCTCAACCTCACCCTAAACCTAACCCTAACACTCAACCTAAACCTAACCCTAACCCTAATGTTAACCCTAACCCTCACCCTAACTCTAACCCTGAACCTAACCCTTACCCTAACCCTCACCCTCACCCTATCTATAACACTAACACTCACCCTAACCTTAACTCTAATCTTAACCCTAATCCTACCACTCAGCCTAACCCTTACCCTCACCCTAACCCTCACCCTCTTCCTAACATTAATGCTAACCCTAAATATCAACCTCACCCTAACCATCACCCTAAACCTTACCCTCACCATAACCCTATCCCTCAACCTCAACCTAACCCTCACCCTAACCCTTACACTCACCCTAACCCTCACCCAACCCTAACCCTAACACTAACCCTCACCCTAACCCCCACCCTAACCTTCACCCTAACCCTAAGGCAAACCCTAACCCTCAGTCTCACCCTAAACCTCACCTTAACTCTCATCCTCACAGTAACCCTAACAATAACCCTAACCGTAACCCTCACACTAAGACTAACCCTCATCCTAACCCTAACGCTACCTCTCATACTAACACTCACCCTAACCCTAAACTGAACCCTAACCTGAACTCTAACCCTAACCCTAATTTGCCCCCGAACCCGAACCCTCACCTACACCCTAACCCTTCCCCTTCCCTGAACCCTAACTCTCACCCTAAAACTCACCCTCACCCTAAACATCACCCTAACACTTACCCTCAACCTAAAACTCAACCTCACCCACAAGCTAACCCTGCCCCGCAACATAATCCTCACCCTAAACCTAAACCTAACCCTTACCTAACCGAAACACTCACCCGCAACCTCATCCTCTCCCTCATCCTCAGCCTAAACCTTACCCTAACCCTAACACTAACCCTAATCCTAACCCTAACCCTAACCCTAACCCTAACCCTCACCCTAACCCTCACCCTAACCCTCACCTTCACACTCACCCTCACCCTAATGCTCACCGTCATCCTAAACATCACTCTAAACCTAACCCTCACGCTAACCCTAAACCCTACCCTAACTGTAACCCTAAACCAAACTCTCACCCTAACAATAACCGTAATCCTAACCCTCACCCTAACAATAACCCTCACCCTACCATTAACCCTCACCTTAACACGTACCCTCAACCTAACCCCAACCTTAACCCTAACACTAACCCTCACCCTAACCCTAACCCTAACCCTAATCCTAACCCTAACCCTAACCTTTACCCTAAATCTAACTCTTACACAAACCCTAAGCCTAACCCTAAACCTCACCCTAACCGTAAACCTAACGCTCATCCTCACCCTAACACTTGCCCTAACCCTAACCCTCACCATAACCCGAACCCTTAACCTATACCTAAACCTCATCCTCAACCTAACCCTAACCCTAACCCTCACTGTAACCCTAACCCTCACGCTAAACCTCAGCCTCACTCTAACCTTCACCCTAACCCTAACCCTCAGCCTAAACCTCATACCCCACCCTAATCCTCATGCTAACCATAACCCTAAATCTTACCTAACCGAAACAATCAACTTCACCCTCATCCTCTCCCTAACCCTCATTCTCACAATAGCCCTCACCCTAACCCTCACGCTCAACATCAGCGTAACCCTTACACTAACCCTAATCCTAACCCTAACCCTTATCCTCACCCTAAACCTAACACTAACCATCACCCTCACACTCACCCTAACCCTTATGCTCAATCTCACCCTCACCCTAACCCTCACCATCACCCTAAAAATCACCCTAACCCTAATGCTAACCCTAACCCTCAACCTCACCCTAAACCTCACCCTAATCCTTATCCTCAAACTAACCCTAACCCTAAACCTCGGCCTCACCCTCACTCTAACCCTAACCATAAACATAACCCTCACTCTAACCCTAATCCTTACTCTAAGCCTGAACCTAACCTTAACCCTCACCCTAACCGTAACCCTAACCCTAACCCTCACCCTCACCCTAAACCTAACCCTAAACATAACCCTCACCCTAACCCTGTCCCTTACCCTAACCCTAATCCTACCCCTCAACCTAAACCTCACACTCACCCAAACCCTAACCCTGACCCTCACCCTAAACCTAACCCTAACTTTAACCCTAACACTAACCCTAAACCTAACCCTCACCCTAACTCTAACACTTACTCTAAACCTAACCCTAACCCTAACCCTAACCCTCACACTAAGCCTAACCCTCACCCAAACCCTCACCCTAACCTTTATTCTCATACTAAACCTAACTCTAACCCTAACCCTAACCTTCACACAAACCCTAACCCTCTCCCTAACCTTAACCCTACTCATCGCCCTAACCCTAACCCTCACCCTAAACCTTATACTAATCCTCACCCTCACCCTAACCATCACCGTCACCTTAACCCTCACCCTAAACCTTATCCTAATCCACACCCTCACCCTCACCCTCACCCTCACCCTCACCCTAACCCTAAACCTAACCCTCATCCTAACACTAACCCTCACCCTCACCCTCACCCTAACCCTAACCAAAAACCTCACCCTAACCCTAACCCTAAACCTTACCTAACCGAAAACCTCAACCTCACCCAAACCCTAACCCTCAACCTAGCCCCCCCAACACTAACCCTCACCCTAACCCTAACCCTCACCCTCAGACTCACCCTCACCCTAACCCTAAACCTAACCCTAACCCTAATGCTAAACCTAACCGTACCTCTCAGACTAACCCTCACCCTAACCCTAACCCTATCACTAACCCTCACACTAACCCTAAACCTAATACTGAACCTAACCCTCACCCTCACCATAACCCTAACACTCACCCTAATCCAAACCCTATCCGTAGTCCTCACCCTAACACTTACCCTCACCCTCAACCTCACCCTAACCCTCACCCTAAGCTATACCCTCACCCTAACTCTAATCCTAACCCTAACCCTCACCCTCACCCTCACCCTAATGCTAACCATAAGCCTCAGACTCACCCTAACCCTCACACTAACACTTACCCTCACCCTAACCCTAACCCTCACCCTCACCTAAACCTCACCCTAACACTTTCCCAAACCCTAACCCTCACCCTAACCCTAACCCTAAACCCAACCTTGACACTAACCCTCACCCTCATGTTAAAATTCACCCTAACACTTACCAACAACTTTACACTCACGCTAACCCTAACCCTAAACCTGAAATTGACCCTAACCCTCACCCTAACCCTAAACCTCACCCTCACCCTAACTCTCACCCTAACATTTACCCTCACCCTAACACTTACCCTAACTCTAAACCTAACCCTCACACTAACCCTAACCCTAACCCTCAGCCCAACCTTTATCCTAACCCTAAACCTCACCCTAACCCTAACCCTAAGCCTCAGCCTAACCCTCATCCTAACCCTAACCCTAATACTTACTCTCACCCTAAACCTAAGCCTCACCATCATCCTAATATTCACCCTTACCCTAAACCTCACTCTAAACCTAACCCTCAACCTAAACATAACCCTCTCCCTGACCTTCACCCTAAACCTAACCCTAACGCTAACCCGCACTCTAAACCTTACTTTAACTCTAACACTCACCTTAAACCTAACGCTCACCCTAACACTAACGCTCAAACTAACCCTAACATTAGCCCTCACCCTCACCCTCACCCTCAACCTAAACCTCACCCTAACCCTAATCCTCACACTAAACCTAAGATTCACTCTATCCCTAACCCTACCCCTCAGCCTAACCCTCACCCTAAACCTAACCCTAAGCCTAACCCTCACCCTAACCCTAACACTAACCGTAACCATAAGCCTAACCCTAACCCTTACCCTAACCTTAACCCTTACCCTAACCATAACCCTAACCCTCACCCTAAACCTTATGCTAAACCTAAAACTCACCCTTACCCTAATCCTCACCCTAACCCTTATCCTCACACTAACTCGAACCCTATCCCTCAGCATCAACCTCACCCTAACCCTAAACCTGAAACTAAACCTCACCATAAACCTAACCCTTACCCTAAACCTAAACCTAACCCTCACACTATACCTCAACCTAACCCTAGCCCTAACCCTAATCCTCACCCTCACCCTCATCTTAACCCTAACCCTAAACCTAACCCTCACCCTAACCCTAACCCTTACCCTATCCCTAAACCTACCCCTCAACCTAACCCTCAGGCTCACCCTAATCCTAACCCTAACCCTTACCCTAAACCTAAACCAAACCCTAATGCTCACCCTAACCCTAAACCTAACCCTCAACCTAACCCTAACCCTTACCCTAAACCTAACCCTAATCCTATCCCTAAACCAAACCCTAACCCTCACCCTCAACCTCACCCTCACCCTAACACTCACCGTCACCCTAACCCTCACCCTAAACCGAAACTTAACCCACACCCTAACCCTCACCCTCACCCTCACCCGAACCCTCACACTCACCCTAAGCCTAAAGCTAACCCTCATCCTAACACTAAGACTGACCCTCACCCTCAACCTAAACCTAACCCATAACCTCACCCTAATCCTCACCCTAACCCTAACCCTAATCCTTACCTAACCGAAAACCTCACCCTCACCCAAACCCTAACCCCCAACCTAGCCCTCCCCCTAACACTAACCCTCACCCTAACCCAAACCCTCACCTTCAAACTCACCCTCACCCTAACCCTAAACCTAACCCTAAACCTCACACTAAGCCTAACCCTCACCCTAACCCTAACCCTACCTCTCAGACTAACCCTCACCTTAACCCTAACTATGACCCTCACCCTAACCCTAACCCTATCACTAACCCTCACACTAACCCTAAACCTAATACTGAACCTAACCCTCACCCTCACTCTCACAATAACCCTAACACTCACCCTAATCTGAACCCTAAAATTAG